>NC_137124.1:54844352-55442282 GCF_949319135.1 Squalius cephalus | reverse complement strand
GCTCCATGGGAACGCCAGGCATGGACTACAGCCGCAAGAGGAAGGGCAGCATGACCGACTATCAGTAAGAGCGGTTCCTAACAGATCCTCTAACTCTGTTTCATGATGAGATATAAGACCCAATGTTTAGTTAATTCAGGGCATTCAACTTTAAAATATGATACAAATTTTGAAAGAAACTAAGGGCCAGATTTACTAACAGCTTGCACCAGCGCAAACCTTCTTTTGGCATTAAAAACTATACTCTCAGGATTTACTAAATATACTTTGCGAAAAATTCGCTCTGAAAAGGCATGGACACAGTAAGGCGTAGACAAAGAAAGTTATACAGATTTTAAACATGAGGGAGTAAATGATGACAGTTTTCATTTTTGGGTGGACTATTCCTTTAATATGAGATGATATGAAATTGATTTTGTCAATTTTTTTCTTTTCACAGAATCGAAGGTTTTTCTTTTGAGTGAGTATCAAAACATTCAAATGATTTTCATTTTACAATTTATTATTTATTTTATCCCATTACAAAAAGCTTTAACCATGGCATACTGTGGTGCATGAACAATATAAAACACTACCATGATGTATGACATATTGCTATCATCACTGAAACATCACTAAACCATGGTACTGTCAGAGTACCTTTTTGTAAGTGTTTGTGCCTCTCTTTGAGAACAGGCACATCATTCATCTAATTAAATAAAGAAAACAAAAACTGTATCAACTCACCCATTTGATTTTGAGAAAAATACCAATTTTATCCTCTTAGATCTGAGGCTTCATGGATGAGATTCCTCATCCCAAACTCACAGCTCACACAATACCCTGAGAGTGAACGGTCAGTGAGTATGGATGAAGAGATGCTAACTAGTCGAGCTGTCCAGTCTGTACTTATTTTAAGACATGTATTCCAGCACCTTTGATATCCAAATTCTCACTTCACGCAGAGAGATGAGAGATTTTTCAAGGGTGAAAATTGAGACCATGTTAACTATGTGTGTAGTCCGGTTCTCTTGGTTCTTTTGGTCCGGACCAAAAAAAAAAAAAAACATTATACGTTTAGTCCTGGTTCACTTGCTGTTCACACTGCCATTTTTAACACTGAGCCTTAAGATACAAAAAAACTCCGGCTTTTATGACATATTTTTCTGATGGAACTTACCGAACATCCAAACCAATGCTACTGGAATAAAAGCGCTTATTGTAGGCACATTATGTATGTGCGTACAAATGATGGTATTTTTACCAGCTGAGAACTCATGAAGAGCTTAAGAGCCATTTTAGGGTCACATCTTGAGACATAATGTCCTGTTTTTTGTTCGTTTAGATGTCTTTACTCTGTGCTGCATTAATATTTCAGTCGAACCGCACCAGAGTTCGTTTGGAAGCGGACTGAGGCCCAACGTTTGGTGTGCACCAGGGTTTGGGTGGCAGCGTTCACACTTATTTTATCCACACTAACAGAGCAATTGCATCAGAGTTCGTTTTAATCGAACCAAACCTGCCAAGTGTTAACACACCCTATAAAGTCACTAATTAAACACCCACAACCATTGAACTGGCATTCGATGTTTTACAAATAAACTATCAGACTCAATTACACAATTAGGGGCAAATTCACTAAACAAATATTTCTGCACAAAACCTGCTTCTTATTCTCCCAGCACCCACAGTCCCCTTTTACTGGGTGGTACTCATGCCTCATGTTATTCATACCTTAAAATAGCTTGAATGTAACTCTTGCTTCATTTAGTATACGCAAAACCATGAATATGCAAATGAGTCGTCTACAAGTCGATGTATCAGAATGGTAATGCGTTCTATGTATCGCTCTCTACAACATCGGACATATAACGGTAATTCTTTGGCTTGATTACGTTATAAAACAGCTAATATTGTGTTGCTAATGTTACACAAACCATGTTCCCGTTCGCCATCTCAGAGTACCTACTAAAAATCAGTATCCTTAAAGACACTTAGAACGTCATATGGTTCATCATAACATCGTAATATACATCATATACATAATTCACCTGCTATGTTGCCACATTAAAAACTTGATTTTCACCACAAGGGGTATTTAAGTTAATGTTTTCAGCTCAAATATGACTTACTATAGATGATCCTTAAATGCAGCTCTATTTGCCTGGTTAAGTTAACGTTGGGCTATTGACGCCTGTGAAGAGGTAAGCGGCATCGCTTAACAGAATTTCATTCAACAGAGATGTTTGAGAACATTCTATACTGATCATAGTTATTCATCAATTGATGGACAAGAGCGCTTTCTGCATATTAAAGATCCGATTAATGTGCCTGGATTGTTGCTGTTTGTTCTCCGTGTGCTTATGTCGATTATGGTAGTCTGCAGTACTGATATAGTGTTTGTGCTGTTACCTGATATGTATTAATTGTTTTTGTTAATCAGGTGCTCAAACTACGCAACAACGTAAACAACACTATTAGCACAATTTAGTCACAATTAATTCTTAGTGAATTCACCCTTTTAATAACAGTTTCAGTGTCTAAATATCATGCAAAATAGCAGTTATTTTATGCAGCTGAGAGTTTGATGCACGTTTTTTAAAAATAACATGTAATGCATGGTTTCCCATTGAAGGGTTTGTAAACAACAAGAGGTTTTATTTTAATAAAACTGGCCTGTACTTATTAAAAGTATGAAATTTGATATTTTAATTGTTACAGATGCATTATATTTATTGATGCAGTATGTGGCTTAAAATCGTAAGCATTACTTTAAGTAATTAATTGAGGTCATAGGGGTTCGGGTAACTGAAAAGTTACTTAACCAACAGAAAAAAAAGAAAAGAAGAAAAAGGCAGTAGATGTTATCACAGTGTCAAGCCCTCAGGTGAACAGCGTGTAATGTTTCTCTCATTCTGGTCAGTTATGAAACCAGCCATTATGAAACAACCAAGCTGGAGTTGATGGTGCGCGAAATCGAAGTTACATCATATCAAGTCATAGTATATTGTTTCTGGTACCATATTGTGGGATCCTTGTAATGACATTTCATGATGGGAAATTAATAAGATGTGCCCATAACCTAATCATTTATGAACTATATTGACAATTAACAAGGAAGTGTAAAATTACATAGTTTTAAAGATTACTTGAGGTTTTGAGAAATATGTTGTCCTTTTAACTAAGTATAAACATATGTGACTTTCATGCGTTTTAATCCAAAGTACTTTATATTGGTTGACTCCTGAACTGTTTTAGCTAATGTATTTGTTTACTGTTCATTTTTTTAGGGACAGTATGGACGCAGACAATGACAAACAACTTGAAAGGTAAGCTAAATTATTGATCAAGATACAGTGCTATGCATAAGTTTAGACACCCATGCTAAAGTTGACTAAAAAGAGGAATAAAAAATCATCTTTTGGAAATTGAACTTAATGCCTTAATTAAAAAAAATAGGAAAAATCCAACCTTTAAGAACACCAATTTTCATCATCATATAGCCTTCACCATACCTAGAGATTGGCATGGTTTTATTTCAGTTAGCCTAATAGCTAGTTTGATTTGCATTGAGAGATGATCTTATGGAAAGTACTCCATGCCAATCTCTAGGTATGGTGAAGGATATGTGATGATGTGGGGCTATTTTAATTCCAAAGGCCAAGGGAACTTTATCAGGATGCATAGTATCCTGGATCCATGAAGTAACTGGCCTTTAAAAATAAAAATCTGCCTGGCTCTATGGGAATTTAACATAGGGGTGTCCAAACTTATGCACCCTGTATTTTAAGGAAGAATATTTATTTATTTACGATACATTATTCATTCACAAAGAAAATTGGTGTCCTTAAAGGTTGGATTTTTCCTAATTTTTTAAATTAAGGCATTAAGTTCAGTTTCCAAAAGATGATTTTTTATTCCTCTTTTTAGTCAACTTTAGTATGGGTGTCTAAACTTATGCATACCACTGTATATATCTCATATATACACAGTATGGTCTAAATGTCTGAGATCACATGTGATAGTATATATAGTTCAGTCATGAAACTCTAGATGGCACAGGCTGATAGGTCCTTTACATGTAATCTGCAAGCAATCACATCATTTACTGCATGGCCATAGGTGGAGTGTGTGTAAGGCTGGGCAAAGCTTAGCTTTCCTATGGCCACAAATTTGAGACTAGCGTGTAATTTCCTCCCTCAAACCAATGCCTGCTGCTCCCCCTGACTGCTTTTAGAGGGAAATGCTGCTCATAATTGCTAGCCTGACAAGCCAGACCCACATCAAGATGTTGGGTCTGGCCGGGAACACACCGTTGGCAGGGCTCAATCCGAGGGGCGGGATAAACGGTTGTCTTTCAAATTCCCTCTGCACTCAATAGGATAGCGCTACAACCAACCAGAGCGTTTTCCCACCAGCGGAGCTAGTTGATAGATTAAACTTTTGCCGTATCCGAACGGCAAAACTCCTAACACATCTTCCTTTTTTAAGAATGACTTCAGTGCCGTTCTTTGTTCTTTTCTCAAAGAAAAGCTTAAGTCTTCCAGAGTCGCGTCCAAAGCCGATTGGAAAGACCGCTGTTCGCCAGCAGCAGCAGCTCTTCTTTGTTTTCAAGTAGCAGGGAATTCACGTGGAACCGTCACAACTCTGCCCTCATTATGTCAAGCGCGCCCATCGACTCTATACACGATATGATTGGCCTGACTTGAGTTTGGTTTTTCCAGCTCGCAAGCCAAACGGAGATTTGCTAGACGACACCGGCTGCAAAATAAAATTTGCTGCCGCTAGGCTGCGTCTAGATTCCTAGGCTACATAACTGCTGGTCTACGATCAGTTTTCTCCATAATAATAGCATATTGGCGAAACAGATTTGGCAAGCAATCCAGTGCGTGTTTGTCTTTCGCTTTGGAGAACGTAAAAGGTTTCTATTTATAACATGTTTTTGCGACGTTGAGCAATGTACCCAATCACAAAAATATCTGTTGATTTCTTGAACGCAATGGCCAATCAGAGGTGTTTAAGTGCTTTTCTGTTAAAATGAACAGTTGTTTGTGAACATAGATGCTTTAATAGCAAATAATTGATCATGATTGTTTATGAAGGGTTGTGTAGGTTGTGACATTGAAACTACTTACTGGAAATCTATTTAAATGTGTTTTAAAGGGGAAGCGCATCTCCTTATCTTTGTCCAGGAGTTGGTTCACCCTCCGCCTATGTACATGGCTCAAGCTTTTTGGCCTCTGCTGATTCTTCAGCCAATGAGATTGCTTGCTCAACATTTAAATAGTCTGATTCAGTGTTTGCTGTAGGCTAGACCAGAGTTGCTCTGAAACCCTCCACCTCCCCCAGCTCCACCTGCCTAGATCTGCTACAGGATTTATGTATGTCTATTCATGCAGTAGCAGCATTTCTTACGCTCATAGTAGCATGTCTGTGTATCTATTAGCAGAAGCAAGTCCATTCTTGTTCTGCAGAAGCAGCAGTGTAGCAGATAACAATATATATATACTGTATATATATAAAGAGAGAGAGAGAGAGAGAGAGAGAGAGTTTCAAAATAAAATGGTTAATCTGTAAGTGGTGTTTATTTTTAGCTTACATGATTGATTAATTTCCCAGGTGTCAAGTTAATCATTTTTCTCTCAACAGGGTCGACCAGCAGATTAAGAATGCAAGGTGCTGTAAATCAGAGCATTTCTGTATTTTTGTATTATTATTAGTGGATAAAGCCTGTTGTAGATCATATGCCATTTTTTCCAATTGTAACATTGTTTTGGACTCTTGGTTGTCAACAGGGAGGCTCACAGTCAGATAGAGAAGAGACGCAGAGACAAGATGAACAGCTTTATTGATGAGCTGGCTTCATTAGTGCCTACCTGCAACGCCATGTCCCGCAAACTGGATAAACTCACTGTGCTGCGCATGGCAGTCCAGCATATGAAAACACTTCGAGGTGAGGTTCACACTGTCATTCCCATAGAGCCATTATGGCCTGGCTGGGACTTTAAATGTAATCTTAATTCTAGACATGTGCATTCAAGTAGATTTGTAGCCGAGTACAATAACATAAAAGTGATTTCAAAAGTTCAAATATAAGTTAAAAAGGGTATGACATTGACATTCAATTTATATTTTATTCACAAACATTATATCACCAATAATGGTTTCAAAACAAACTAAGTGAGAAGATTAAATGAGCAGTATGCACTAAATGGATATTATTATGCAAAGTTGTTTTGCAATGTAAAATAACTTCATTATATGATGTGTTTTATTATATCTGATATTATTTAGATGATTATTACAATATTCATATAAATACTACTTTTTGTGAGTGAATGCAAAGTTTCTCCAGTAACACAGTACTTTTGTGAAAGAATACAAAAGCTTCAAGAAAGAACGCAAAGTTTGTCTGGGCCCAGGGGTTACCCGAATGTTTTGCAAATGAACGCAAGTGTCTCATACTCTTACAAGAACTAATCGATTACTCATGCATATGCAAATTTTTTACTGTCTTTTTAAGGTGCTGCAAACCCTTATACTGAAGCTAACTACAAGCCAGCCTTTTTATCAGACGATGAGCTGAAGCACTTAATATTAAGGGTAGGTGACCTACAGAAATGTGCCTTTTTGTGTTATACTGAGTGATAATCCTTGGCTGTGATTCATTGGTGATTCACTCTGGGCCTCAGGCTGCTGATGGTTTTCTATTCGTTGTGGGCTGCGATCGGGGAAAGATCCTTTTTGTGTCAGAGTCTGTCTACAAAATTCTAAATTATAGTCAGGTAAGGCCTACTAATGCTTCATAACATCCATGATATGACTCAGAAGTCAGTGTGTGACTCATATTGCCTGCTGCTCTCTCCCCATCTTACAGAATGACCTGATTGGCCAGAGTTTGTTTGATTATTTGCATCCAAAAGACATTGCAAAAGTCAAAGAGCAGCTCTCGTCATCTGACACAGCACCACGGGAGAGACTCATTGATGCTAAAAGTAAGTTAGTACGTGCTGCTATATGCCTTAAATACGGCATTATACAAGCAAACAGTAAACTAGAGGACTTTTAAAATCAGAACAGATTTTAAAACACAAGGCAGCATACAATTTTGGCATCATACATATTGCCGACTTTGCAAATGGTTACACACACTCAAGTTGTTACGAACACAATAAAGTCACACTTCGTTTCTAGGAGATGAAAAATTTAAACAATATGTGCTCTAAAATTGGCACAAAATGTCCTCTGACTGGATGAAATCTAAAAAGGCTGTGCCCATCATGCACTACACGACAATTTATAGTATTTCTGTCAACTCTGACTACCCAAAATCTGCAGACTGGCTCTGACTTTCAGCAAAAATCTGTTCTAAAGTTGAGTAGTGTATTCCAGCCTTTAACTACATACATTTCACCAGTTTTACCAGTTTTGAAAATAATCTGACAGAGTGTTATCTTCTCAGCCGGGCTGCGAGTCAGGACAGACATTGCCCCTAGTCCCTCCAGATTGTGCTCGGGCTCCAGACGCTCCTTCTTCTGCAGAATGAAGTGCAACAGGTCCCTCGTCAAAATGGAGGAAAAGGATTTCCCCTCGACTTGCTCCAAAAAGAATGGTAAATCAGTTCTTTCATTTACTTTGAATATTGTTAAATATTTTTAAAGACAAAGATTCCTCATCATAACTTTTGCTTTTGTTCTCCCTTTAGCCGATCGCAAGAGCTTCTGCACCATCCACAGCACGGGCTATCTGAAGAGCTGGCCGCCCATTAAGATGGGCTTAGATGAAGACAATGAGCCTGATAATGAAGGCTGTAATCTCAGCTGCTTAGTGGCCATTGGCCGATTACATCCTCATATTGTCCCCCAACCTATGAATGGAGACATCCGGGTGAAGCCGACAGAGTATGTCTCGCGCCATGCCATTGATGGGAAGTTTGTTTTTGTGGACCAAAGGCAAGTGGTGACTCCTGAACATGAAATATGGTTGCAGTTTAAAGGTGTGGTCGCATTTACCGTTGCCCGGTTGAATTTCGCAAGCAAAATCCAAATATGTGCAATGAAGAATTTTGCCTGATGCCATATGCGAATGTCTCATCAGTAAAAAGTTGGGTGAACTTTTGCAGCGCCAACCAATAGAAAGCCTCTCAGTATGGCAGCGAAGGTAGAAACTTCAATATTAAAAAAATGTCCAGAAAGAGGCTGTTTGGAAAGCAGTTATTTAGGGTTGGTTCGTTTGCTAGCTGGCAGGAATGGCTTTGGATGGCCTGCTTTCTTTTGCAGAGCTGCAGTAAATGTGACCGCACCTTAACTAGGTTAAATGACCTTAAACAATGCCAATGCACTGTAACATGTGACATGGCTTATATAATATGGTATACTTTTCCAGATTCTAAATTACATGAATGTAAAGCTCTGTTTACTCCTGGTATTAAGATGTGTCTTGGTCGATCGGATCACAAGCAGACGAGGGAGACACATTCCCGTTAACACCTGGTGTTTTTTGTCCACTTTCAACCACTTCTGTCCCGATTTCTTCGAGGGGAGGGTCTATGGACGGGTAATTGTGTGGGCTTTTCAGATCTTTCAATCTAATGGACAAAATAAGCTTGCGCAAGTTACATATGAACACGACTGAAGACGACGGAAAAACATATGGAGAGCAGCAGCTTTAGTTTCTGCTCTGACAGCAGCAAGACCAACCGAACGCTGTGAGTGTGTGTTAGAAATCAGGAATGGAGAAAGAACATTGTCCTTGGGACAATAACTTGGGTCTCCAGTCAACAAAGTTTAAATCCCGTCTGGCCAGAGCTCTTCCCATAATGTATTAAGTCAGTAGACAGAGAGAAGACAGTCTTTTGTGGCTGTTCAAACACATTCGATCACATGAGCGTTTACACTACGAAAGCAACAACTCAGAATGTGTTTTCCACTGCCTTTGGAAGTGGTTGAAAGTGAACAAGCTGAAAACGCTTTAGACCCCGTTAACACCTGTATTTCGCTTCGTCCACTTGCGATCCGATCCGATCGACCAAAACGCACCACACCAGGTGTAAACAGGGCCTAAGTTTACGTAACCTGTTAGGTAAAATGGATTATTGGTTTGGGAGATGTTTGTTTTGTCTACTGATGGATAAACGGATTTGGGATCAAAAGTTTGGTGGTCATTGTGACCGTATGACCAATCCTGATGTTAGCGGGACAGTTTTGTTAGCGTGATTTGGTTTTGTGAGCACAATGCGGATCAATATCCAAATATAGAAATGGATAAATGACCCAGGTCATGACCTGGCTAGAGGCCGAAATGTAGGACACACACTGCACCTAAAAATACTGCACAATGCCTCTGACAACAGAACAGTTTGCCTTTTATACTGAACGCCAACTGCACCCGTTGAGTCTTAAGGCACAGGTATACTTCATTTTCCGCGTTCCGCTCCGTCTCACGCACAGTTGTATCCACACAGCTTTCTACTAAATTGCTTTTTTATACTACCAGACATGAGACATCAGAGGGCAGCACTCATTTACAGGACATGCGTTCGGAAGGATAGAAGAAAAGTAGCGGATCCGTCATTGCATGCAAAGTTTAGAACAAGAACCAAAACAATGGAGAAGGATTTGCTGCTTTGTTTACCGAATACAATGATTGGACGAACATTTTATGGTCCTACTCCTTCCACAGACAATATACAGTATATATATATATATATATATATATATATATATATATATATATATATATTAGTGGTGGGCATAGATACATTTTTTTAATCTAGATTAATCTCACTGTAATCTTGGAATTAATCTAGATTAAAATGGCTCATTTGAATTCTGCCGCAGGCATTCAGAATATGTGTGCTACCCAAATAATGACTAAAGGGCACGTGTTTCTTAAATACAAAGTGACATTTAAAAGAACTTGTGAAGAAATGCCAGAGATTTTTTTTTTTTTTTTATTAAAACTAACATAATAAAGTATGATTTATTTATTTTTACTTTGATGAGCATATAAAACAAAACAGCTCCTTGGAAAAAATGAAATGTGGCCTAATATTGTAGTAGTTATAAACAAAGGTCTATTTTTAGTTCAGATTAACATTTGAGGGCAGCAATTTTATTCATAATGTCAAAATAAAACCAACGTAATGTTACTTGAAAGCATTATAGCCTACTATTCCTGCCAAACTTCCATGGTTGCAGTTAGTGTTACTACTGTAAATCCATGGTAAATGTTGCAGATCTGTGGACACTGGATAGTTCATTCATGGCACAATAATGTTTCTTCCTGGCTTACGCACTGTTTGATCCGTTAATAACGGAGAAATGTGAATGTTTCTCACTAGATCTCGCAGCGATGTTATTACTTAAGTAGCGAAATCAAATGATTTATTTACTGGATCTCTTGATCAAGATCGGCTCGCGCTGCTTTGGTCCAAACTGATAAACAGCGGTCCGTCAACCACACAATAATGAGTAGCTCAGTTTCGTTCCGCTTAGGCCTACAGGCCTGGGTAATGTTGTGGTTGCGCCAGCGTCTCTTACATTATGAGCGCGCTTACCACGCGCGACCCGCCTACATTTGAAATAACAAAATTTTGGTCGGCAGGAAAAATGGTCCAACAAACCGTTCGGTTTGAAATTGTGTACCGAACACCGAACTGAATCCGCGCTAAAATATCAAGGTGAAAGTCATCATAGCTTGCGTAGTATAGACCCAGCTCCCAACCCAACTTTGAGAATAGATTAACGGCGATATTTGTTTTATCGGCCGATAAGAGTCTCACGTTAACGCAGCACGTTAACGCCGATAACGGCCCACCACTAATATATATATATATATATATATATATATATATATATATATATATATATATATATATATATATATATATACATATTAATACATTTAGGCCACTTAACATTGTTATTGCTATCAGGATGTGAAGAGACTTTCAATCAGCATAACAAAGAAATGTTTCGGGAACAAATCGCCTATCCTGCCTTTAAGAAAGTGCAGAAAATTGTGGAGTAGAAAAATGTTTGCATGATATTTGCTCTGTGTGTAAAAGATTCTTCTTTTCATTTCAGGGCCACGGCCATTCTTGCTTATCTACCTCAAGAGATGCTGGGCACGTCTTTCTACGAGTATTTCCATCAGGATGACATCGGACATCTTGCTGAATGCCATAGACAGGGTAACAATAGAGCGCTTTCCTGAGTGCAGCGTGACCAGACTCGTGTCATGATTTCTGATCTGTACGTCTCTTGTTTGCAGTTCTGCAGATGAGAGAGAAGATCAACACTAACTGTTACAATTTCAAGATTAAAGATGGTTCTTTTATAACTTTAAGAAGTCGATGGTTCAGTTTCATGAACCCTTGGACCAAAGAAGTAGAATACATAGTCTCAACTAATACAGTTGTCTCGTAAGTAATCAAAATCTCTGCTAATAAAACATGATATCAATGTTCTGACGGTTTGGTTTACTGACCTGAACTGATGTGTGTGTTTTAAAGGGGCGGTTCACTTGAGGGAGCAGAGCCTCACTATCCTCAGCTCACTGCTTCCCCTCAGAGTATGGACAGTGTCCTTACAGCCGGGGACGGTAAGCAGATCTCATTTACACAGCAAATAAATGAGTGACTGTTAAACCATGTCATGACCCTGTGGTCGGGAACCTGTGGCTGCCTGTCCTGCTGATAAAACTAAAAGTCAACTTACAATAATATTTCAAGTTTTTGTGTATGCAGTGTTGTGCGCCACACCAATAAATGGAAAACCACTTTCATTTATATGGCTAGCTTTAAAATGCTGTTTTAAAATGGCAACCAAATTTGATTCTCGAAATGTCAGCAACCAAACTCATTCTATTCTCACAAAAGCCATGAATATCACCGGTAGACATAGTAAAGTACATATCAAAGAGGTCCATAACTGGAAATGATTATCTCTATAAGTCAATCAGAACGTTTAATTATTTTGCATAATCAAAATTTAAACAATAAAATAACATTATTTCATGACAATTTAGGCATTTTTCCTCTAAATTTGTATATAATCTTTCATAGTTTATTATTAAGTATTTGCATCTATTTTATTTAAATAATCATATTTTCAAAATGCATTGCCTAGAATCAGCATAAATGCATTCATTGTTAAAACAAATGTATTTAATCAGTTAAAATAAATCAAATAAAAGCTGTGGAGCACGCAATATTCAATTAGTTAATGTAATTGCATAGACTGAAACAAATGGGATTTATTGATGATAAATATATAAACCTAGTTATTGTATATTTAAAACACATTCAGTTTATCTTACCCGTTTCATTCATACATTAAGCTTATTAGTTTGGTAATGTTAAAACTGTAATCCAAATGGATGGAAATGTTATATGAAATTTAAATATGAAATGTCTCACAACAGGACAAAGTTTAAGAGAATATTGATACGATCCACCTTTACACTAAAGATATTAGTCAACATTTTAAGTGGATCAAAACCTTTTAAGAATTTTAAAACAATACCCGTTCTTGTCTTAGGACAAATTTGATGAACTTTTTTGATCCACTTCAAATGTTGACTACTGTATATAGGCAAGGTAAGGCAAGTTTATTTATATAGCACATTTCATACACTATGGCAATTCAAAGTGCTTTACATAGAAAGGAATACAAATAATCACAAAATAAAAGCAAGGGAAATTAAAACAGTTATAAAAGGAATTAAAAGAGATAAGTGATACAGTTATAAAATGAATTAGAGTATATATACTCTTTATAGAATTTATATATATATATATATATATATTAGGGCTGTCAAACGATTAATCACGATTAATCGCTTCCAAAATAAAAGTTTGTGTTTACATAATTTATGTCTGTGTATGGAGTATAATTATTTTCTATATATAAATACACACACATGCATATATATATTTAAGAAAATGTGTTATTTATGTATAAAATATTTAGATATAATATCAATTAGATATAATATAAATATATATACACAGTATATACATGCAAATATTTCTTAAATATTAATGCATGCAATTATACACCGTACACCCACATGTATTATGTAAAAACAAACTTTTATTTTGGATGCGATTAATCGCGATTAATCGTTTGACAGCCCTAATATATATATATATATATATATATGACGAAAAGAGATTGCTAGTACTACAGTTTGCTAACTAAGGCTACAATGCTGGAATGTAGTATAGCACTTCGATTTTTACGGATATACGTCGGCAGTCGGTGTCTTGTGAACTGTTCTACTGCAGGCTCAGGGAAGACTGTTCCCGGAATCCCTGGAGGAACGAGACCCGGAGCAGGAAAGATCGGACGCATGATCGCAGAGGAAGTGATGGAGATCCAAAGGTGAGCGGATCAGTTTAACGCCTAATAATCTGCACTTGAGTCACACTCTTGATGACATTGCATCTGGTTTCATCTTTCATTGATATGATTGACAGGATAAGAGGCTCATCCCCCTCTAGTTGTGGCTCAAGCCCCCTCAACATCACCAACAGCACACCCCCTCCTGACACATCGTCCCCTGCGGGCAGGAAGGTAACGTTTGGGCTTCAGTCTCTGACAAACATATATAGGGATGTGTGATATTGACCAAATTACTGTTGTCAAAAGTGCCGACTTCGGTACCAAGTCGATACTGAAATTTTAAAAATGTGGTGCTTTGAGCACTATTGAGCGGAATCGTAAACACCTCTGATTGGCCATAGAGAGCCTAAGTCCCTCCCCTTCTGGTGGAACACCATGGGACCTTATTTCGGAAAAATATTGTATGGTAGTCAATGGCGAGAGACAACAAATATTTTGATCTCATTTGAATTGTGCCCTGAATTACACATATGATGTTTGTCAATTTAAAAGATACATTTTAAAGTCAAGACAGTTTGATGTAAAACTGCTGAGGTATAAGACTGTGAAAATACGTAATTACAAAGACTACAAACCCAAAAGGCGCACATGTGACGTCATACCTTTTCTCTCAATGAATGAAGCTAACTTTACTGAAGCTAACGTCTGCCATTTTTTCTATAGTCTTACGTTATAATCGTAACGTTACGCCGTCATGCCTGAGTGTTTTGAGTCAGAATACACACATACGAGCAACGGTGACGTACATAGTGCGAGACGAGAGATGTAGTTCATTGAGCGATTTTCACATAAAACTAAATGTTACTCTTCTGTTTTATGACAAACTGTGACTTTCTTGACTTTCATAATTATCTTTTAAATTGACAAACATCATATGTGTAATTCAGGGCACAGTTCAGACGGGATAAAAAGATAAGTTGTCTCTCGCCATTGACTACCATACATATTTTTTCCAAAATAAGGTCCCATGAGCCGGAAGCGGAGGGGAGGGACTTAGGCTCTCTATTATGCTCACGTACTCATCAAATATGTCTGTGATTGGCTACAATGATCAGCACTTTAAAAACATGTTGTAAATATACACCAATGACGCTCTTCAGCGAGCGCTTACGCAGATACACACGGGAGTGTTTGAAATATCCGTCTATCAGTGGATCCTGCTTTCAAAAAACTTTCAAACACTTCGGTGTGCTCTCAAACAATCCCGTGCGTTGATCATTGTAGCCAATCGCAGACATATCCGATGAGCTCATGAACACAATGGCCAATCAGAGGTGTTAATGATTCCACTCAATAGTGCTCAAAGCGTCACATTTTTTAAATTTCGGTACTGACTTGGTACCAAAGTCGGTACTTATGACTACACTAAAAATGATACATATCGCACAGCCCCAAGAGGTTCAGAACGTCAATGCAATGTTAAAATGTAATGTTAATCTCCTGATTCAATTTTTTCCTAACTGCTCAGTTTTCAAATGCTGGAACTCCAGACATTCCTTCCGTCGGGATGATGTCAGGCCAGGACAGCATAGGATATCCTTACTCTAACAGCTCTATTTTAAGTAAGTTTTTAACCCTCTGGTTCTTTTCGCGTGTCGGTCAAAAATGACCGAATTTCATTTTTTCAATGAAATGAATGTACTATATTTTAGTTCGATAATGTTTTTTATTTAATATTTTTTATTTTTTAGGGGATTTTATGGTACTAAATTATATTTTCACTGTATTTATAATCCATTTATTCACTTTTTGAGCATAGACCTGAAAATACAATTTCCAACTTAAACTGTCGTAAATCTTGAATGCTTTAGAGCACAGACTTAAAGGTATAGTTCACTTTGAAATTCAATTTTGGTATGTTTTAGCTTACCTCAAGGGCATCCAAGATGTAGGTGTCTTTTTTTCCACAGTAGTTTCAATTTTGATATTTTTAGGTCAAACCGTTCTTGTCTGTCAGTCATATAATGCAGGTCTGTGGTCACTGTCTCAAAGAGCATGCACAGAGTCTAAATTAAAACAATTCCCCATCGTCCAAATTAAACAATTCCCCATCGTAAGTACACATTGATGGCCTAAGACACGAAACGAGCGGTTTGTGTGAGAAAACGAACAGTATTTATATTGTTTTTAACTCTTGTACACAGCCACGTCCAAGTGATCTGAGGGCGCTCGCGCATCCTGGTGTGTGACGTGTGCGCAGACTGGTGCATAGATATATATACACTAGATGTCGCATTGGCTACGGCAGTTCATTGGAACGAATGTCTTTAAGGCGACATCTAGTGTATATATATCTATGCACCAGTCTGCGTACACGTCACACACCAGGATGCGCGCGCGCCCTCAGATCACTTGGACGTGGCTGTGTATAAGAGGTAAAAACTATATAAATACTGTTCGTTTTCTCACACAAACCGCTCGTTTCGTGTCTTAGGCCATCAATGTGTACTTACGATGGGGAATTGTTTAATTTGGACGATGGGGAATTGTTTTAATTTGGACTCTGTGCATGCTCTTTGAGACAGTGACCATAGACCTGCATTAAATGACTGACAGACAAGAGCGGTTTGACCTAAAAATATAAAAATTGAAACTACTGCGGAAAAAAAGACACCTACATCTTGGATGCCCTTGAGGTAAGCTAAAACATACCAAAATTTAATTTCAAAGTGAACTATCCCTTTAAGTTTGATCTCTTTTCAAAGATGACACTTGGCAGATTATTGCTGAAGTGAAAAATGTTTTAATAGGTGAACGTAAAAAATGTTACAGAATTGTATGTTTATTGTTATGAAAAATACTATTTTCAATGTTCATATAAAATATATTTTCAAAAACATGTTTTACTATAAAAATCAAAGCCATAAATCTCAACAAGTTGTGTTCAAAATATGAGCCTGATATCTCAAAAAATGATTTTATTTGGCCGCAGTACCAAAAGTTTTCACAAGGTGAAATTCGTCTCCCATTCATTTCCTATGCGGATGTGACCATTTAACCTGTTTGAATTATGTCCATGATTTTTTTCGTGTGTTCACACAGCAAGTGCCAAAACCTTTACCAAGTTTCGTACCATTCCGATGAAGAAAAAAACAAAAACAAAAAACAAATGTACACTTTTTCGGTCAAAAATGACCAAAGAGCTCCAGACTTACTTGATCGTTGATTTGCCAGTATTACTAGATTTGACACAATACTTCCTCTGATCCGCAGGTGATCATTCACACATTGGTATGGGAGACATCACGGACGAGCCCGGTTCCAGCAGTCCCAGTAATGATGAGGCTGCGATGGCGATCATCATGAGCCTGCTGGAGGCGGACGCAGGCCTCGGGGGTCCAGTGGACTTCAGCGACTTACCCTGGCCGCTGTGAGAGTTCACCCGTCGTCTGTACCACCTGTCACACTGCATCCTGCAACATCACTCCGTCCCGTTCACGTTCTAACCAGCCATGACTTTGACAATCAACACGTCTGGACAGTTTGGTGTTTTTGTCTCAATGCCTCAGGTAGCTCCACCCATAGCAAAATCTCATTGGTCCACAATCCCATTCCACACCTGTATATTCCAATGTGTCAAATCTTGTTACTATTTCACTTGCATTGAGGACAAAGAAATGGCTTCTCGCACCAGGTTGTGACGGCGTTAGATCGCTCACCGTCCTACAACACACCATTATCAGTGCAAGGATATTGTTTTAATGGACAGAATGGAGCACATGTCAGTTCTACACAAACAACCAACTTAGAGATGATTTCTATATGCAGCATTTCAGTTATTTTTTGTGTTTCTGCATATTTACTTATTAAAAAAAATAAAGTGTAACAGATGTATGTATTCTAACATGTATGATTTATTTTATCTGGATGTATATGATTTAAATGAACAAAAGGGCAGTGACATTTTTTTTAATAAAAAGTATTTCTTTCTCTTTATATTCTTTTTATGGAAAACTATTTGGAGTGCAGTCTTCATTTCATGTGAGAGTACACCATTCAGATGAAGAAAAAAAAAAAGCATCAAATGTTTATTTTTGTTGTAAAATGTTGAATTAGAAATTGTGTTCTCTCTGTGTTTACCGTTAAACTTGTTTTTATCTGAATTCGAAGCATTCCCAAACCTGATTGTGAAGTTTTGTGCAAAAGAGTACAGGTAATAAAATGGCTCTGGCCAATTATATTGCAGAGGATTTGAGAAACAAAATACTCTTCATCTATATCATCTTTGACATCAGAAAAACATCAAACATATTGTCTCAAACATAGCACATTACATTATATATCTTTATTAATACAATGATTTTCAAGCGCTTGAACAGACAGATCTTGAGCAGATAAATTAATGTCCAGCTAAAAAAAAAAACACTGCATTCATTCACCAGGCAAACGGACCTCCTGAGGAGACCGAGGGGAGAGCTTTCCAAAAGAAAAAGTGGCACCAAACCCAAATGCATCAAGTGAAAGGAACTTCATTATATTAATAATAATTAAATTCATTTGCGCTAATAATATAAGTCAAATGTAAAAGAACGATAGTATCAATAATTAGAATCATATAATAGGCCCAATTACAAAATAAGTGAGGTTGCTAACTTCATTTCAAACAAACAAAAATAAATTTCCTTTGGTCAAGTAAAAAAAAAAAAAAAAAAAAAAAAAAAAAAAAAGAGAACAGCGAAGACGAAACGGGAGAGCACTGACCATGCCAGCATCCCAAGTCCATGGAGTATTTTTTTTCTTTTTAAATACAGTAACTAGACGGTTGAGGCTCTAAGGCTGTGGAGGAGGTGCAGAAGGCAATCTGGTTATAGTGTCTCTGGTTCATGCTGAGCATGCGGTGAAGGGGCGTCCGCTCTCAGACGGCAGGCGACGGGGCGTCGGGGTCGGGCTCGTTGCTGTAGTGGTGACCGGGGGGAGGGTGGTTGGGAAGAATGTCCAGTTCATCCACCTGTGGTCCAGGGTGCATCACCACAAGCTGGTCCTGGGGAATGTCTGCCGCTGCCGCTGCCAGGTTCGTGATGGACTTGCTCTTCACGCACTGGAAGTCCACGTGTCGACTCTTGCCTTCCTCCTTCTCCCAGGACATGCGGATGAAGGGTCTTTGGACGTAGTTGTAGATGACTTCAGGTCGACCACCGGGACGCTTCTTCACCTTCTCTTTGTATGTTGGATAACCTACAGATACAGATTTGATGTTCAAAAGTTGTGTCTTCTGATATGTAAACATAACCATCACGGACAAGTTCACCAAAAACATAAAAATCATACTCTTCCTCACGCAGAACCTTGGCCTTCACTGTAATGTACAAATCAAATATGGCCCCTTTTGACTAGAAGTGGACACTGATGTATCAGCTAATATTTCGCCATTATGTCTTGACCTAATTTTACTGAGTCCGCTTTATCACTGGATAGTAAATCATTTGTTTTAAAATTTGTAGTAGGTTTTGAGAAAATGTTAATATACAAGTTCACTTTTCATTTCAGCTAATTTTTGTGCATATCATTGGCTATAATTGAATTGTAGTATGCATGTATTAATAGAATAATGTGATTATATCGGCCACCAGCCGGTCTGCTTTGTAGATATCAATATCATGAATCAGTACATCATTGGTTCTCAGCTTTAATTGTTAAACCTGAAACCTGTTGCCATATTTAATCCTCTGCTACTGCAGAGAACATTCATTTTAGGGTGAACTTGCCGGTTAAATTATTAAAATAAGATTGCATATTTGACTAAATAGGTGTAATATTGTTAAAAAATAAATAAATAAAAATAGTATGTGAAAATAGGATTCTTACCTTCAATGCCCAGCCTAATTTTCTTAAGTCCTCGATCTTTTAAAACTGATTTGGCTACATCACGGTTTTCAATGTACTTGAAGAAACGATACAGCTTTGTACTGTATATAACTGTAAAAGGGAAAAAAGAAGTATATTTGTTGTTGTCACAGATAAAAACACCAGTGATGCACCAAAACGAAAATATAATTTTTACTTAACCGGTTAATGATGTCTTCATTATTTAATGTATCCTATGTTGAATATGAATATTCTTATTTTTTTTACAGCCTTAGTTTAAATGTTAACATTTTAACCATGACCTGGAGTAAAAACACAATTTATATATATATATATAAAGTTTCTATAAAACTGCCTTAACCGGAATTTTATTTCAGCTAAATGAAAGTTTTAATTTTGGTTTCAGTTCAAAATAATAATAATAATAATAATAATAATAATAATTTGGGTGCATCACTAAAAACACTCATGAAATGTTTTAAAGATCATCCAGAAAGGTGTGTGTGATTACTTTGTGAATACTCCTCTCCCATCTGAGGCGGGTACTCCTCGTCCCAGTCCACCACATCATCGTCTGTGAGCACTACGATGTGACACTCCCTCTCTCCGCTCTGAGCGCTTGCCACCATCAGAGGGAGCACCATCTCCTCCAAATAGAACTCAAACTGCCTCCGAGCGCCGTCATTGGACAGCTCGTGCATCAGGGCACCTGACGAGACAAACTGGGTCAATAAACAACCACCTGTTCAAAGCGGGGAAATCTGCCAGCTATGAGGCAGAGAACACGGGTAAAATATCACAGCTGTCAGATCCCAGTACTGGCATGGACATTGACATTATCAGAATGGGCTTTGAAGAAGCAGAGGAATTACTCACTCAGGTCTCGACACTTGATAGTACTGTAGTCAAAAGAGATGCACAGATAGTCGCACGCTTCCCTTAGCTCGGGAATGGAGATTCCATCGGGACAGCGGATTATCCCAGATTTATAGTAATCCTGCCAGTTAGAGAAAGAACAGAAAACACAAAAGATGCCATTACAGAAGGTAGTCTTCATTTTGTTTTTGGAGTCTCCTACAACAGGTTTGCATGCATCCAAAGTCAAAAAAACACTTCATTTTCTCATGATATACATTGCAGCATAACTTCTTTTCTCACAGTGTCTGAAACGATCAAGGATTCATTTAATCTAGCTAAACTCCTTTCTGAGATCCTGCTCTGCTCTGATTGGTCAGATGGCCCAGTCCATTGTGACTGGTCTATCGCTTACAGCGTGTGTTGGAAACAATCAACAAACTTCGCTTTGCTTCGTAGACAAGAGTCTGGCACGGCATAATTGAAAAGCGTTTTCTTTCTCGCGGGGGGGCGCTTGTCTGAAGTTTAAAATCATTGGTTACCCGTAAGCCAATCACATAACGTTTGGTTATGGCGTGTGTTATGCGCATGCTCAGCCGCATCTAACTTCCACTGTAAACACATGTATGATGCGAAAACAAAACCATCGAGCGAAATACCAATGGCTGTGAACGACTTTTGCAGATTATGTGAAGTAAATCTACGCATCCACGGTACAATCAGCGTCTACGTCACGGCTCTCAGCCCGCCCTCTGTTCGTTGATTGGCCGGCTGTTTTCAGGCCGGAGGAAAACGGTCGCTATCTCAGACTGAGTACAGAAGCGAAATGAAATTGAGCGGAAGTACGAAGTCTGACGTAGTCAGGCTACGAGTCCTCATTCTTTTGAAGTGGATTTGCTTTCGCAGCGCAGAAAACAGCATCTTCTCGACATGTCGACAACATGAACGGTGTTTGAGAGCGAGTCAAAGTAGACGTTGTTCAGTAGCCAATAAAG
This sequence comes from Squalius cephalus, assembly GCF_949319135.1. Classification (NCBI taxonomy): domain Eukaryota; kingdom Metazoa; phylum Chordata; class Actinopteri; order Cypriniformes; family Leuciscidae; genus Squalius; species Squalius cephalus. The sequence continues at coordinate 55,421,239 of NC_137124.1, read as the reverse complement.
GCCATGCAAACATGTTACAAACCTATGTATGTTTGTAATAGGAAGTAAGACTGGAATTACCAAAGTCATTTCGGCAGTTCAGAATCAACTACTGAAGCGCAATAAGACGTGAAAGAACTAAATTCACGATTGCAGTGTCAGTCAGCGTGTTTTTTTACTGCTCACTGTGCTTAACACTTTTTAAGATCGAGGACGTACCAAATTCGTTCAAGTTATATTGTGCTTTTAACTTTTTATGACGCTCTTTATATTCTCATTCATGCGTTTCATCACTCTGAAGTGTCAATAGTGCTGTAATGCACGTATAAAAATATCCAATTTCATTCATTTACATTATAATGCTGTATATTCTCTTATAGCATTTTAAATGGTTCATTTTAGGTTTCAATTGTTATTTATTTAGACGGGAAAAATATTGAACTTTAATATCAGCTCTTTACTGGATACCGTCCATTACATTAAATTAATTTTCAGCAGAAAACCAGTCAGAAGTTTAACATCAGACACATCTGCAGTAGACCACGTGCCCATGACACGTTAAGAGCCGAAGAGCTCACAAAGGTGATCCAGGTTCAAAACCAGACGCAGTCCAAATGCCATTCCTTATCCTCTCTAGTGATTTTTATACTGCAGTTCAGATTGGTCCTGCAAATTGAACGCTTCTCTGTTAAAGCTCTCATGCTCAACACATCCTCTCTCTGGATTGCTAGTCAGTGACTTTGTTTGAATCCACTCATCTGAGTTTATTGATTGTTTTTTGTGCTGCTGTACCACTGTAGACACACTGCCCTGAGACGCATAACAGACACTGTGGCCAAAGATCATTACAGCAAAGCTGATGACAGGCTTATGCTGCACTTAACAGCATTATTTAAAAGCCATTGCTGGAAGCTCATTATGAGATGTTCCCAGAGACGAAGCAGCTCACGGTGCAAGCCTGTGACCAAACCACAGACCCGTCTTAAATATTCACTTACGAATACAAATCCCTTCGTCTTCCAATGAACAAGTTTTGTTCTGCCATCTAAACACAATTAAGGATTTCCTTGGGCCTGTTTACACCTGGTTTCTTCATGCGTGCATTTTCTCTGATGGGATAGCTATCCGTTCGTGAAAAGACCAGGCGTAAACGCCCTCCGAAACACTTTCGAGAAGGATTTAAATCCGATCAATCAAACCACTTCAGGAAGTGGTTTGAGATGCATTCCAAACGAAACTAGACTAGAAGTGTAAATGTAAATTTCACTCCTCCCAAAATGTAAATAAAAATAAACGTATGAGAGCATGTTATAGCCGGATATAACAGCGCTACTGCAACACGTGCCGCAGATGAGTAGCTGAGTATCTTCAGCAAGCCGATGTGCAAACTGTCGCAAACGCTCAACACACAATCATCTTCATTAAAAGTAGTGAGACTAAATGATCTTACCAGTGCTGATGCCGCTCGCTCTCCTATTGTGGTCTTTGATCTTGAAATTAGCTGATGATAAATAAAATGAAGCTCATATCTGTTGCTTTCATTGACGTGGGAAAGGAAGATCGGATTCACATCCGTTTTGTGGAGACAACCGTTTTAATGCATAAAGTGACGAGGTGTAATAAAGCCACGTGATGAAAGTCACCATATTAGAACTTAGAAATAAAATATTTATATTTGAAACCAGAGCCTAGAGATTTGTGGGTCACACATCAGACACAAAGCATCACGCCATACGACGCCACAGGTAGGGAAACGCACAGGTATCAGGTAAATAGAATGAATAGTGCTGTCAAACGCTAAAAAAAGTAACTAATTCACACATTTTTCTGTAATTAATCGCGATTAAATGCACCAAACATTAAAATTAGAATTGTATTTTTATATTGTATAATTTCACACTGAAATGTAGAAACAGCATGAAGACAGTATTTTTTTATATTTGCTATATGGCATCTCTTTACTAAGTACTGATACTAATACTGATGTAAATGGATCTTTCTCAATTTCTTGAGATGAAATAAGTAATTATAACCATTCAACATTGCAGTTTGATTGAGAGCTATAATTTTTTATATTTAATAAAAAAATATAACAACTTTTAATTTAAGTGAACACATAAATTCATTAAAATGTCACATTTAGCTGTGCCTTTAAAATATAGCAGGGCTCAACACTAAGGCTTTTCTACTTCTACTCTGCCAAAATATACAGATCGAATATTAAAGCTACAAAAGTGATCCAGTCAAGAGCAGTGAGTGATTTTCTCTTTGTCTTGTTTGATTTATTGAGCAGATTTATTAGGTTGGCGTCACTAAGATGATGCGGATCTGACACGCATCCGATGTGGTATAACTCTTTACAATTATTTAAGACTTTTAACTCATTTAAGATAATTTTGCATTTCTGTCCGTTCAAGCGTGAAAGAACTCAATGCGCGCTCTCAGGAGCCACTTTACAGACATCGCGCCAGTATATATTGGAGTTCTCTTTTGTGTCTTATCACGCTTGAATGGTTTAAAAGCGCTTGAATGAATGACAGTGCGATCATATAATGTAACGCTAGCCAAAGGATGGCAGTAAAAAACGGATGCTGTGTTAAATAGACATGAACAATGACAAAAAAAGTATTGCAAAATTAGCGCATTAATTTTGACAGCCCTAAAAATGAATCATTCTGTACATGCAAGCCACATGCTGTCTGCCTGCAGCACCCGGGGTGTGACCCGCTTTACTGTGTGCAGAGAGACAGTAGGAAGACAAGATATATAGTGACAAAAAACCCACCAGAATTGCCCTAAACACAGTGGAGCTGATGCCCTCTGCCACCTCATACTCTCCTTTTTCGTTGGGCCGGGTGAAATTGTGTTCCCGTCCAGATCCAAACATTCTACAAGAAAAAACAAACAAAAAACAGACGTGGTTTAGAAACAAGAATGGAAAAAATAGACAGATTACACATTATGTTAAAGCTGAGACAAGTTAAAGGGTTTGGTCATCTCATCGCCCTCATTTTTTTCTTTTTCTTTTTTCTTTTTGTGTGTAGCACAAATAGAGATATTAAAAGTAAGTCCCATTTGCTTTCCTTCTATGGAGGACAAAATAGTCCCTGAATAAGTAAATAGTCCCTGCTGAGACCTGCTATTAAAGGGATAGTTCGTCGTGACGTAGAACGAACGTGACAGCGCAGCCAGAGAGCAGAGCAAAACAAAACTCTACGTTCGTTCTACGTCACGACGCTTACTACACTACGTCATACGCCAGCATCCATCTCTGTGAACGCGCGTCGACCGCTACTGGAAGCCAGTTATTTTCGTTTATAACATTTTAAATATGTATATTTTTACGACAAAACCGCACGGATTACCCTCAGAAGGCCTTCGTTTATCCCCCTGGAGCCGGATGGATTACTTTTGTGAAAGATGCATGCACATGTTGGGACTTGAAGGAGGTGGACCCCATAGCTTCACATTATAACCACTGAAAGATCGAAGACATTTTCTAAAATAACTGAAAATGTGTTCGTCTGAAAAAAGATTGACATATGCATCTCGAACGGCTTGAGGGTGAGTAAATCATGGGTTAAATATTATTTTTGGCCGAACTATCCCTTTAAGATAGGACTGAACTGATCTAAACACTGGTTTACATCTAGTAGTAACTGTGGTTCCTGTGGGTTCTCAAAGAGTCTTAAAATGTCTTCAATTTAGTTTGATCAAATTTAAGGCCACAAGTCTTAAAAAGTGTCACAAAAATCTTCATTGTCATTTTCAGAGGTCTTAAATTCTGGGGAAGGAAAAACAGGAATCACAATATATCCTATTGTAATTATTAAACTGTAAAAGGCAACAACTGAATTACATAAATGTGTAATCTTCAAACATGATCATATCAGGAAAATCCAATATCGTACAACCTCTAATTTGAATGCATTATTATATTAGCAGACAAACCCATTTCTATATTATATATATATATATATATATATATATATATATATATATATATATATATATATATATATATATATATAGTTCAGTTCATAAGTTTACATTCCCTTTGCATAATATGAAAGATGTTAATAAGCTTAACAAAATAGGAGGGATCATAGAAATATTAATATTCACTAAGAAGATGCTAGAAAAATCAAAGAATCTGAATCTGTTGAACGATGGGCAGTTTAAATGCTCAGGACAAACAAGAGACTCTTGAACAACTATCACAAACACAAAACAGTCGTTGACCATCCAGTTGATCATCAACACAGTATAAAAGTTGATTTGTCGAGTGTAGACATCTGTCATGTGACACAGCTAACCCAGGACAGTACTGTTAAATTTTTATGATCCCTTGTTTTGTTCATTATGAACATCTTGTATATTCTGCATGGGTTATGCAAACTTAAGAGCTGAACTGAATAAAACATGTCTTTTTGTACGTTGTGCAGTTAAATGTGTGACTGTTTAATAGTAGAAGAATCTGAGATGCATGATTTATTTTAAGATTGTATGGGTTTGTTCTGTAGGGACATGCTGTATTAATTTTATTTGTGCAGGTCTTAAAAAAAAGTTTGATATTAAAAATGTGTCTATATGCATGCATATAATTTATTTTTATTTTTTCTCTGGGACACCTTAAGTCAGATTAGCATTTCCACTGCAAATGCAATGTGGTCACAAATATTTTCAACATTTTCATACACGTTTTAAATGACATAAAGGTGTTAAGTAGAAACAATCAAAATTATGAGGTGATCTTTAACCCTTTATCAGATGAGCGGTCTGCTCCTAACCTGCCCAGCATGGTGTTGGGCTGCGCTGTGAAAATCGAGGGGTCCACCACGAAGCGAGTGTTGTCCACAATGAGCGTGACCTTCTCTGATGTGCGGACGCTGCGGGCTCCATCTTTGACGTTCTCATAGACGAAGACCATTTCACCCATGCTCTTGTAGGTGCCCTCTGAACTGGACAAGCTACTGTTACGGCTGCTGGCCACCCCACTGCTGCTGCTGCTGGGAGAGATCCTCTGAGGCCTGGGGCTGCTGGGTCGAGATGAGCCGCCCTCGCGATCTGCCCACGTGACACACAACATGATGACAAACCACGGGACTTATATGAACAGCCAAATCGGCAGCTAAACGACAAAGAGAGTTTTCTCACCGCTGTTGTGTTGCCGTGTGGGTGAGGTCACGTTGCGAATGCAGGGTGTGAGCTGGCCTTCCGCGCGCTCGTGCGAAGAGTCCCGAGAGCGGTCACTGGAACGCCTTCGATCTCTGGATCGGTCACAGCCTCCGCTGGCACCATGCATGTTCATTTTCACCTGGACAGTCTCGAGTCCAGACTAACACATCTGGCCACTGCAGGAAACGGAAAAAAGAGAGAAACACCTCTGAATACAAGACCCAGTGTCAGAATCCAGCGACTCGAGAGAGAGAGAGAGGAACAGACTCCCAGTGTAATTTAAGGTGGAATGGGTCCCATGTCACCATAGAGAGCTAATGTCACGATTGTTCACATCTCTGCATAGCAAAGCGGAGTCCAGTTATTATTACAGTTAACTAAAACCAGAAAGAAACACTTTCATTTAAATAAAATAAATTTTACTGAAACTAAATAACATCAAATAAAACATTTCACATCTTTATTTACTTTTAACTTGATGCACTAAAACTGACAATGAAAAAAAAAAAAAAAAAAAAAAAAAAAATTATATATATATATATAGTTCAGTTCATAAGTTTACATTCCCTTTGCATAATATGAAAGATATTAATAAGCTTAACAAAATAGGAGGGATCATAGAAATATTAATATTCACTAAGAAGATGCTAGAAAAATCAAAGAACCTGAATCTGTTGAACGATGGGCAGTTTAAATTTAAGTGGTGGGCATAGATTAATTTTTTTAATCTAGATTAATCTCACTGTAATATTGGAATTAATCTAGATTAAAATGGCTCATTTGAATTCTGCCGAAGGCATTCAGAATATGTGTGCTACCCAAATAATGACTAAAGGGCAGTGTTTCTTAAATACAAAGTGACATTTAAAAGAACTTGTGAAGAAATGCCAGAGATTTTTTTTATTAAAACTAACATAATAAAGTATGATTTTTTTTTTTATTTATTTTTTTTTACTTTGAGCAATGATGGAGCTATAATAGACTCTTCTTAGGAGCATATAAAACAAATGTAGCCTAATATTGTAGTAGTTATAAACAAAGGTCTATTTTTAGTTCAGATTAACATTTGAGGGCAGCAATTTTATTCATAATGTCAAAATAAAACCAACGTAATGTTACTTGAAAGCATTATAGCCTACTATTCCTGCCAAACTTCCATGGTTGCAGTTAGTGTTACTACAGTAAATCCATGGTAAATGTTGCAGATCTTTGGACACTGGATAGTTCATTCATGGCACAATAATGTTTCTTCCTGGTTTCTACGCGCTGTTTGATACGTTAATAACGGAGAAATGTGAATGTTTCTCACTAGATCTCGCAGCGATGTTATTACTTAAGTAGCGAATTCAAATGCTTTTCGGCTCGCGCTGCTTTGGTCCAAACTGATAAACAGCGGTCCGTCAACCACACAATAACGAGTAGCTCAGTTTCGTTCCGCTTAGACCTACATTACGTTTGCCATTTGATGTCGGACAATGTTGTAGTCGCGCCAGCGTCTCTTACATTATGAGCGCGCTTACCACGCGCGACCCGCCTACATTTTAAATAACGAAATTTTGGTCGGCAGGAAAAATGGTCCAACGAACCGGTCGGTATGCGTACCGAACACCGAACCGAATCCGCGCTAAAATATCAAGGTGAAAGTCATCATAGCTCCAACCCAACTTTGAGAATAGATTAACGGCGATATTTTTTTTATCGCCCGATCAGAGTCTCACGTTAACGCAGCACGTTAACGCCGATAACGGCCCACCACTAATATATATATATATATATATATATATATATATATATAGACACATTAAAAAAAACTAAGACAAAAAACACACAAAGGTTTAGTAAACCAAAATACTAAAATTATATATATCAATACAATAAACAGCCTTTAATGTAATGTAATTCACAACACCACATTTACATGACCCTTGTTCATGTCAGATGCTCAGGCTGGAATGTAGCATATTAACAGTCAGTAAGTACTAATATCCAAATAAACAGAGTGAATAGGACAGCAGATGAGACAAATCGCACAGGGTGTGTGTTCACACAGGGTGTGTGATCGAACAGCTTCTGTTCCAGTTGATCAGGAAGTGCCTGGGGTAAATTCAGCTGGATGTCATGAGTGTAATACGCAGGAGAAACGGGTCACGGTGTTTGTCATTCAACTGAACAGACTGGTTGTGTGCATACACACCTGTAGAATATAAGTGAACAAAGCAGCACTGTTGTACGACCATGGTTTTTGGACTTGTCCCATGCTAAAGTAATCATACAGTACCGTGGTAGATCAAAGTACCATTCTATTACCATCTGATACACTCTACCATGGTAAAGACACGTTTGAAAGTCAAATTATGTGTCAAAATATGTAATCCTAAAAAACGCATTAGATAAATAACCATTAGAGTGCCCCTATTATGTTTTTTCTGAATATTCCCTTTCATGCAGTGTGTAGTTACAGCTGTTTGTGAATGTAAACGTTCTCCAAAGATGTAAAGTCATAAATAAAGTTATTGTAAGAAAGAATCGACTCTGAACAGCCTAAACCAGTCCTGTCTCTAATTCAAAATCGTAAATCCCACTGCGTTATGGTTCTACGTCACTAGATAAGACATTTGCAGTTTATTTGGACAAGCTTGCTCCTCAGAATCACAACCTGTAAGAATGAATAATTGTTGATGTATATATTTTCTGCTGGGTGCTCAAAATACGCAGTTTTGTGTTTTATATTGGGTAGGTCTCCGCCGGCTAACTCACGTTATTACTGTCTTACTGAAATACTTCTGCTAATCAGTTGTGAGCCACTATTACCTAAAACTCTGTCTATTAATTCAGAATGTCTGTCATTCTCACTACTTTGAGTAAAGATTAAGCATGAGCCAAGATTTGTTTAGCAAACTTTAATGTTACATCAGTCGGTGTTAGTGCTCGGCTAACATATGCGCTGTTATTGATACGGTTCCTGCATGTGCACTGCAATAACTTAGAAATATAGGCTAAGCTACACATCGGTTTGTTGATGAACATACACTTGTTAAAGGAACATGCTGACTTTTTGGGACTTATTCACCGTATCCCCCAGAGTTAGATAAGTCCATACATACCCTTCTCATCTCCGTGCGTGCCGTAACTCTGTCTGACGCACCCACCGCTAGCCTAGCTTAGCACAAAGACTGGAGATAAACGGCTCCAGCTAGCATACTGCTCCCAATAAGTGACAAAATAACACTGACATATTCTTATTTACATGTTGTGATTTGTATAGTCACAGCGTGTGCAAATAACAAGGTCACATGAGACACAGCCATCTTCTAAATGTATACATACTGGGAACTATATTCTCAGAAGGCGAAGCACTGCTACTTGGGCGGACTTATCTAACTCTGGGGGATACGGTGAATAAGCTAAAGTCCCCAAAAGTCGGCGTGTTCCTTTAATGCTGATGGTGAGGAATTACAGCAACATCTCATAGTGTGCCTCAAATTGAGTAGCGTATCAGTGAGAAACGATGAGAATCAGGCGAGTAATCCTGTTGTAGGAGACTCCAAAACAAAATTATGAGCTTTTAGAATAACACAATAGGGACTTTAAGACGGGATATGAATCAGACATTTGTCTGCAGAACCACCACTCCCTCTGTGCACAGCACTTCTGGGGTTTCTTAATGTTCAGGAAATTCCAAAGATAGTTGTCCATTTAAACCAGTCCCTTAAAATAAAACAAATTCAGACAGACAGACAGACAGAGAGAGAGAGAGAGAGAGAGAGAGAGAGAGAGAGAGAGAGAGAGAGAGAGAGAGAGAGAGAGAGAGAGAGAGAGAGAGAGAGAGAGAGAGAGAGAGAGAGAGAGAGAGAGAGAGAGAGAGAGAGAGAGAGAGAGAGAGAGAGAGAGAGAGACCACCCCTTTCTTTCTGAGCCATGCACTGACCAATTAACATAGCTGAGAACTTCTGATAAAACCGTGGCCAGTTTGTCATTCTTACATTGTGCCAAGTACGTACAATAAGCTAAATATTCTAGATAAAGAGTCAGTGCAGTAAATACAAATATTGTTAAATGCACAAAATCATGAGTCAAAAAGCCTGCAAAATCTCAAGTTAAAGCCAAAACCACAAGGTTAAGTGACTGACACAAGTAGATAAACGAGTTGATTTAGTAAACACTTACAAGGAAGAGAATTGCTTCATTTATCATCCTGTGCAGTGTGTGAGTAATCTGCACACACTTCACTGAACTCATGTGATTCTGGTCATGTCCTCACGTCCCCACAATGTAACATAATGTCAATAATTAACGACCAATTAACTGCTTTATCACATCAGTCTCTTTTACCTTACTTTCCTTTGCTATCAGAAATGTTCGGCCATGCAAATAAAGTTTTGGGACACTTAAGGCCATAATTTAAACATTTCTATGTCACTGCTTTAGATATGGCATGTTTAAGCATTTATATATTTAGGCTACATTACTGTCATTTTTAACTATTCAGGATGTGATGTTACAACTATGACGGGATTTATTTTTGAACTTTTTCATAATTTAATATATAGCTATTCTCTTCATTTGTCATTATGATACACAATTTAGTGAAAAGGGAATTGGAAATGATTATATTCTTAATTGTGGAAGGTTAGTAATTTAAACAGGGGTGTATATATATATATATATATATATATATATATATATATATATATCCTGATATAAAAGGGGATATACATGTTATGCTTTAAAGGTATATTTTATTTTTAATATTTATTTTTTTACAGTAAAGTTTTAGAAACAACACCAACTAATTTTCTTTTTTGTACACATAATAAAATGACTACAGTGTTAATAAGAATCATTGCTTTTTATTGGTAACACTTTCCAATAAGGTTTCATTAGTTAACTACATTAGTTAACATGAACTAATAATGAACTGCACTTCTTTGTTAATGTTAATTTCAACATTTACTCAAATTATAAAAATCAAAAGTTGCAGGCTATTTGTTAACATTATTTATTGCACTGTGAACTAACATGAACAAACAGCAGTTTTTGTATTAACTAATGTTAACATATTTAAAAATACAGTAATAAATGTATTGCTAATGGATAGTTCATGATACATTAATGTTAACAAATGAAACCTTATTGTTAAGTGTTAGCTTTGTGTGTGTGTGTGTGTGTGTGTGTGTGTGTGTGTGTGTGTGTGTGTGTGTGTGTGTGTGTGTGTGTGTGTGTGTGTGTGTGTGTGTGTGTGTGTGAAATTCAGGATCCAGAGAATTAGCCCAAGCGTCAATATAGGGCCACTGAAGTATCATGTTTCATAATGTTATTTAAAATGGTTTTTAAGAATTCTTCTGATTTGATAAACAAAAGCGATAGAACTGACATCCATCCAACTAATCAATGACTGATCGACTAATCAATGACTGATGGTGTGTCATCCTGCCAGGGAATCGATGCATGACAAGAAAAAACAAAAAGAACAAAAGCAAAAAAAACGCTAACGTTATCTGACACGCTTCACTCATTAATTAAACAGGGATGTATACATAAATGTGTGATTATGTGTCTGGTTTGTTGTAAAGCAGCGAGATCATTTTTACACACAGAACCTCAGCGGACGTTACAGAACTATTAGCTAGCCACCGAAGCTAACCAACAAAACAACAGCCGTTTAGATTAAAAATTATACATATTCTTACCTTTTTACAGTATCGTGAGCATAGTTTGTGCAATAATTTAATACTGGTGTTCTCCCGTAAGGTAAAATGAAAAGAAGAACCATTAAAATTTGAAGAGGACCATCAGCTTTTCCTGAAAATGCGAATTTGATCTCCACCAACTGCTGACAGGAAACGCGACTTCACTAAAGTATCGCGAGAACTGTGTGACGTGGTCAAAGAGTTTTTTTTTTTTTTAATTGATCAGATGAAAAGTTGCTAACAATAAGAAAGAAAGAAAGAAAGAAAGAAAGAAAGAAAGAAAGAAAGAAAGAAAGAAAGAAAGAAAGAAAGAAAGAAAGAAAGAAAGAAAGAAAGAAAGAAAGAAAGAGCAACACAAATTGTCTTAGTTTGTTGTGTATAATATAGTGTACAGATAAACATATCCAGTTGGTCCACATTTTAGTGCAATTGCTGGATGTCTAAAAAAAAGTACAAATCTTTCTTTAAAAAACAAACAAACAAACATTTAAATAGTGACACAGTAACGAAACCAGTGACTGAAAGCATATAGGCCTACTACAAGGTTAAGACATTGTCCTTTGTATGTCCTACTCTGAACATTATACTTTAATATCTAAATAACAACAGATATTTACAGATAAATAAAAGTACCCTTTGAAAATAAATAAATAAATAAATAAATACAGACATAAGTAAGTAAAGCAGTGCACTTTCTTTCTCCAAGTACAGCAGAATATTTTAATTGACACTCCTCCTCCTGCACTGATGCTACCGAGAAAACACTTTTCATTATTTCGAGTTCATTAGCTTTTCCAAAAACATCAGTTCCAGATCCAGGTCGCACTTTCCCCCTTTCTTATACGTCTGATAGACGGGCCGTTGTTTTTCCCCTTTTGCTCCTTTTGGGAGTCATTTAATGAGGGAATGAGGATATTGTTGAGCTTCAGCTGAAGCCAGTCCTGTCTCTCTAACATCTCCTTGTGCTCCCGGACGTTGTGCATGAGCTGAACTTCACTGATTGACCTCTTGCTGAGATGGAGACATGGAGACATGGTCAGATTTGAACTGAGATCACAAAACTATACAAACAACACCAACATCCCGGACCAATATGTTGCATCCTATTCTCTCTTACCTGAGTGGTGCTCCCTCCAGATACATCAAACTGCAAAGACCCCACAGCACAATGATAAGCACGGGTTTCTCCAAAGAACGTATGGGTAACATAGTGATACCTGTTGGGTGAGTTATAGTAAAGAGTTAACTTTTCATTTCTTCTATAATGTCTATGATAGTGAGGCAATGGCCTCTAAACTTACCAAGTCTTGTTGTCTTTTATTTGACTGCTTTTGTATTTGGTAGCTGCTGTACTGAGAGGGTCCATGTGTCGTTCGGTGTCGTATTTGTGTGTTGGGACTACCCTTCCTCTTTTTATATGCACAAGCCCCCTCCCGTTGGTCATTGATGAGCTATCTGCATTATTGATGGTGATGTCATCCATGCTTTGATGGAGACCGGCATGCACATGACGACACATGACTACCAACGCCCCCCCCACTAATTCTGTTTTCAACACCTTGGTCGAGACCGCTGTGATCGCAGCGCTGTAGAACTAGTGCCATGTACGGCTATGGCGGTCAGGCTGGGTGCCACCTTCGACAAAGTAAATACATGGTTCATTATATGATGTTCAGAGACTCAAAACACAGTTTCACACACTCTTAAAATTAATCAGCAATTATTATTCTTAATTATTAGACCCAATATAGACCTTAAATGTCTATTTGTATATATTTTATTTCATTTTAATTCATTTTAGTTTTCTGTGGAATATGCATAGAGAAAAATAAAACATTCAGTATGAATAAATATTGTTTTGTTCTAACTGGCCACTGCAAACTTTTCTTACACTTCAGTTCATTGAATCTGATGCATTAGTGGCACTGTTGTGAAACAACAAACTGAAAAACTTTGATATTTTTGATCATATAGCCAACATTTTTTCCCAGCTACTCATGTATCATGTGAAAATGATTCCCTAACTTAATTAGGAAAACAGAGAGTAAATTCTATAACTCATTTCTCATGTTTTTTAGTTTTTTTTTAATAACACAACACCATTTTATGATCATATGATTTATTGATTTATTGTTGTATGCCATTCCGGGATTCGGTCTTTGTTTATCAGGTCAGACTGAGGAAATAAGATAAAGGTTCGGTGCCAAACATCATGGTGCAAGCATGGTCCACCTGAAGTTTAAGTGATCTATGGGAGGTGTATAACCTTGTCATACTCTCATGGGACACATTAGGTAACCATGAGAGAAGTTTTCTAAATGTGGAATAGGAATGGCTATGTCATGACACATGCAGTAAGTCCTAGAAAGGAACCAAACTGAAAGAACCAAAACAAATGTCTATTATATCACTGAAACCTCAAGGGATGTTTGCTTTTATATAGCCAACACTTTTTTTTAAAAAAAACAGATTGAATCATAATTTAAATAATTCCCCAGTAACCGTGTCAGCACTACTCAGAATCTGAATTTAAATTCAGAATTAAGAATTTAGTAAATACACTTTATAGTAAATATTAATTTGTTTAGCATCAAAAAGTGGTTCACAATACATAATAATGATAGGTAAAAAAAAAAAAAAACATAAAACAAATAAAAAAATTAAATATAGAAAACAATTATATAGTTTCTATAGAAATTCTATAATAACACAATCCAAAAAAAATCTTTACTTCTTAAATATTTGTAAATGCCAGGCTATAGAATTTTTAATGAGATGTAAAAATAAAAATAGAGATATCACAGAGGCTGTTCAACATACAGTAGTCAACATTTGAAGTGGATCAAAAACAGTTCATCAAAGTTGTCCCGCGACAAGAACGGATATTGTTCAAAATTCATGTATAACTTTGATGAAAGGTTTTGATCCACTCGACTACTGTATATGTAAATCTTCCTGACTTAGACTTGCTGGGATAAATCTATAAGTTTCACTGTAATCTTGAAACTCAAGAGCATGTCTAACCTATTTTTTCTGTATTTAGCTAAAGAAAGTATACATTTTCATGCATTTCATGGAAGTATACACGTAAACAATATTGGTCCCAGCACGGAGCCTTGGGGAACATCACAAGTGATTGATGAAGCAGTTCACAGCACAGGTATCTATTCGATTGATACCACTGTCTCCTATTTTGCATCAAATGTTTAATATTTAATAATTAAAATAATATTCAATAATTATTAAAATTACAGATTTGGGTTAAGTCAAGACATTAAAACCACATGTTTGTTGAAGCCTGCCATTGCTTAGACAAGGTCTAGGATCTCTTTTAAAGGTTGTGATGAGTGTCATGAAGTATTGTAGTTATTACAGTGCCAGATGAGTTGAGGACGTTGAGCACAATATATCACACACATTGTCTCGTTTTTTTTTTTTTTTTTTGTCATTGCGCCAACCAACAAAGAACAGAAAACATATGTAAGCTGTGTTGCTCTGCAAAAACAAATGTCAATTTTACATTACGGGGGGAAAAAATGTAATTATTTAGCTGCACATATATTGGCATATCATAATCATTCCTTTCTAACAGATTTTACTGCTTTCTTAATGCTTTATGGATATATTAAACAATTGGTAATTTTGGACATAGTTAAAATAAGAAAATAACTTACTTGTTGCAAGATGCATCCCATGTAAATATGCTCCAATTAAACTGACAACAGGCACAGACAACTTACCTCATGTCATACATTAATAACTTATGTGTTTATGTACCTGAGAGAGGATTGGTATGTAGTACAGACTTAACTCAGCGCTGCACATGTTGAGTCAACCCAAGCAAGCTGTTCTCATTACCTCATGTGGTTACAATGTTTGTCATCTCACTAATGGCATGTAGCAGCAGTAGTGTGCGGGGAACCGCTTAGGATTAAGGTGAAGAATTGCTTACAAACCATTAACAGGGGTCACCCCCATGTAACAATGACAGACATGCAGCATGAAAACCACGCAGGTCTTATTTAAAATGGGCTATAGACATAAAGACGTTTAACCTTTGGCTGAAGCCAGGCCTTAGTTGGGCCTGACAATAATTGGTGAGTTATTTTTAGCTGGGCATGTGTGAGAAATTGAAATTATGAATATGCAACCCCACATGCATTTCAGCTATTCTTTGTTAGACATAAATAATGAATGGCTGGAGACGAAACATATTAGTCTGTAAACGTCTTACAGCTGAAAGTGATTTTATAACCTTGTGCTGCTCTAGTTCACTAGAAAAAGCCTGGGCCCTGTATTTGTGTAATGGATTATCACATTTTTAGAGATCGGAGGATGTTGGGATATTTTATGAACTTCCCATGATCCTTTTGCCATTATCTTGTTTATTTTTATTTTTATTTGTGAGCTATGGAAGCTTGTTTCCACCACAGAATAAAAACATTTTAAAAGATAATCGTGACTTTTGATCTCACATTTGCGAGTTTAGGCCTACATCTAGCAATTCTGACTTTATTTCTCAGAATTGCAAGATGTAAAGTCAGAATTGCGTGATAAAAAGTCACAATTGCCTGTTATTAAGTCAGAATTGCGAGATATAGGGGAGAGCGGGGCACAACCTAACGCTTTTTGACTTTCTCAGTTTGTGTAAATCTACTTATGGTTCAGAGTATTTATTTTTTCCCACATTAATTTCCCACATGTCTACTACAATTATGTGTTTTTGTTTTATTAATACAGTATATACTTTTTTCTTGATATACCCCGAAAGAATGGAAGTGAAATGTGACAACATGCCCCATAGGTGGGGTACATTGCAACATGTGTGGGGCACATTGTAACATAACATATGGCAGCTTAAAATGTTATCTGATCTAATAAAAAAAATATACAAAACAAACTAAAATATTTTCTAAATAAAATACAATTAAAAAACTTTTTCATATAAAATAATGGCAATTTTTAATAATTAAATATAAACTCATTTTTGAGTTTTGACTACGAACACATGAAAACACAGCTATACAACATAGTTCAAAACAAATAAATAATTAGTAATTTCTGAACATTGACACTCAGTCTTTATTCACCTTTTTCTCACGTTTTCTCAATAAAATAATAAAAGTATAGAATATAATAGCATATTTCTAATAGGGCCACATTGTAATGCAGTGTTACAACATGCCCCCGCCTGCACAACTGGGATTTAAACCCTGCTAGTGTCTTCTGCTAGTTAGCGAAACATTAAATAACTATCTCAACTGTTAAACTAGATTAAAAAGTTCGTCGAGACAAACTTTAAGTTGGCTTGAGAAAGTTTGTACTGGAAAGTTTGAAGTTTAAAGTAGTTAGAAGATTAAAGTAGTTTGAAGTTTAATTTAGTTTAAAGTTTAATTTAGTTTAAAGTTTAAATTAGTCTAAAGTTTAAATTAGTTTGAAGTAAATTAGTTTAAAGTTGAAAGTAGTTTAAAGTTTAAATTAGTCTAAAGTTTAAATTAGTTTGAAGTAAATTAGTTTAAAGTTGAAAGTAGTTTAAAGTTTAAATTAGTTTGAAGTTTAAATTAGCTTAAAGTTTTAATTAGTTTAAAGTTTAAAGTAGTTTAAAGTTAAAAAGTTGTTGGGGGTTTTCTAGTGGGTTGCTAAGGTGTTCTGGGTGGTTGCTAGGCGGTTGCTAGGGTGTTCTGGGTGGTTGCTATGGTGTTGCTAGGCGGTTGCTAAGGTATTTTGGCTGGTTGCTAGGGTATTCGGGGTGGTTGCTTGGGTATTCTGGTTGGTTGCTATGGTGTTGCTAGGGTGTTGCTAAGCGGTTGCTAGGGTATTTTGGGTGGTTGCTAGGGTGTTCGGGGTGGTTGCTATGGTGTTGCTAGGTGGTTGCTAAGGTATTTTGGGTGGTTGCTAGGGTGTTGCTAGGGTGTTCTGGGTGGTTGCTATGGTGTTGCTAGGCGGTTGCTAGGGTGTTCTGGTTGGTTGCTAGGCGGTTGCTAGGGTGTTCTGGGTGGTTGCTAGGGTTTTGCTAAGCGGTTGCTAGGGTATTTTGGGTGGTTGCTAGGGTGTTGTTAGGTGGTTGCTAAGGTATTTTGGGTGGTTGCTAGGTGGTTGCTAAGGTATTTTGGGTGGTTGCTAGGGTGTTGCTAGGCGGTTGCTAGGGTGTTCTGGGTGGTTGCTATGCTGTTGCTAGGTGGTTGCTAGGGTATTCTGGTTGGTTGCTAGGCGGTTGCTAGGGTGTTGCTAAGCGGTTGCTAGGGTATTTTGGGTGGTTGCTATGGTGTTGCTAGGCGGTTGCTAAGGTATTTTGGCTGGTTGCTAGGGTGTTCGGGGTGGTTGCTCTGGTGTTGCTAGGTGGTTGCTAGGGTGTTCTGGGTGGTTGCTATGGTGTTGCTAGGGTATTCTGGTTGGTTGCTAGGCGGTTGCTAGGGTGTTCTGGGTGGTTGCTATGGTGTTGCTAGGTGGTTGCTAAGGTATTTTGGGTGGTTGCTAGGGTGTTGCTAGGCGGTTGCTAGGGTGTTCTGAGTGGTTGCTATGCTGTTGCTAGGTGGTTGCTAGGGTATTCTGGGTGGTTGCTAGGGTGTTGCTAGGGTATTCTGGGTGGTTGCTAGGGTGTTGCTAGGGTGTTTTGGGTGGTTGCTATGGTGTTGCTAGGCGGTTGCTAGGGCATTCGGGGCGGTTGCTAAGGTATTTTGGGTGGTTGCTATGGTGTTACTAGGTGGTAGGTAGTTGTCACAGATGGTTACTATGGAGTTTTTATAGAGTTCTTAGAATGATTTAGCACTTAACTAATCGCTATTAGCATGTAGCTATTCACTGCTAGCATGTGTAGCATGTTGGAAGTGCTGTTTGCTAGCATGAGTCAAAAGAGCCAAACCTCATCTCTATATGATGTTCTGATACAGAGATATAGGTCTTGCAAAACGGTTGCTAGGGTACTCAAGTTTGGTTGCTATGGAGTTGCTTGGGAGCTGGAAGCTTTAAACTTAAGTTTAAAGTGGTTTGAAGTTTAAAGTAGTTTACGAGTTTACAAGTTTAAATGAGTTTAGAGTTTAAATGAGTTTAGAGTGTGTGTGTGAACACACACACACACACACACACTCAGAGTTTATGAGTTTAGAGTTTATAAGTGTATAAATTGATGAGTTTATAAGTGTAAGAGTTTTTGAGTTTAGAGTTTATAAGTTTTAAATGAGTTTAGAGTTTATAAGTTTTAATGAGTTTAGAGTTTATAAGTTTAAATGAGTTTAAGAGTTCAGAGTTTATTAATTTATGAGTTTAAGAGTTCATAAGTCTATGAATTCATGAATTTATAAGTTAATTAGTTTATAAGTGTATGAGTTTAGAGTTTATTAGTTTAAATGAGTCTCAATGGCTCATATAGTATATAGAACGGCAGTTTGGTTTAGTCTTCAAGGTGTTTTGATTTGAATTTTCGTCGGTTTGAATTTTTTAGAACTCCCAATGTAAGTCAATGGGAGTTTTTGAATGAGTTTTTTCGAGTTTTGATCATCATTTTTAGGAAAACCGTAAGTCCGATCAGTCTGAAAAGATATAGCAACTCGAGTCAGATCAGTTTGAGTGTCTGAGCCGAATTTGGAGTATGTAGAGTTAAAGCTCTAGGAGGAGATCCAATTTAGTTTTTTTAGTCTCAGAAGAATAATAATAATAATAATAATAAGTTTAAATAGGATTTCAGTAAGTTGGCTCTCTCAAGCCAACTTAATAACATCTTGGAGATTAAAATAATATCAGATTTGTCTTATTTTAAATAAACACAAAAAATAGAGATGAAAAATTAACTTAAGTAAGAAATTTACTTTTGCTATGGTTTAATAAATGTGTATGGATATCTTCCAAAAATAAAATAATTTTGGCCGATTTTTTTTTTTCTATATAGTGTTGATATGGCAACTAGTAAATAAACAAAGTTTCGTCATCCAAGCACGTGCGGAAGTATTTAAAACAAGCGTGTTACAACCTTTACAGTTTATACAACTAACCGCGCCGTTAGGTTGTGCCCTGCGCTCCCCTAAACTCACAAATGCGAGAAATAAACTCGCAATTTTGACTTTTTTTCCTCAAAATTTCATGTTATATCTCACAATTCTAACTTTATAACATGCAATTGCAACTTTATATCACGCAATTCTGACTTTATATCTCCCAATTGTGTTTTATAAATTCAAAATTGTTTAATAACAAGTTCTATTTTTGCCAAATGTAAAGTCCCGTTTGGACCAAAAGTGAAATGAATAAGCCTCAGACTGAAGGAAATACATATTCACGCCTGTACAGTAGGGATAGGAAAATGAAGCCTCATGAAGCACTGAATGTTCCGGGAAAAGATTCGAACTTTCGAAGCATCAAGAGTGTCGAAAACAGCGCCATCTTTTGGCAGGTCAAATTTATAGCAGCCATGTTAATGAGCAACTGAGTGCGCAGCGCCGTTGTTTTATCCATTAAGCACAAAAAAGCCTGACAACGCTAAATGTTCAGTTTTCTGATAATATAATAGCCATTTCTCAATACCAAGTACGCAAACTTTTGTTTTCATTTTAGAAATATGATAAATAAAAAACATTATAATATTGATCATTTAAACTAACATTTAGCAAAAAGAGACAGGGTTGTGTCATTTTATTTGATTATATATGTACATACAGTGAAGAGAATGTAGGCAACATAATAAAATATTTTATATGTTTTAAATATATAAAATAAAATGACATAATCTTTACTGTTAAATGTCAGTTTTAATGATCAATAATAGCCATTATAAAAGTATAAGTAGCCTAAAAGGTATAAGAAGCTATACAATAATAAAGCAAACGATTCAGTCAAACATAAGTCCGCTCTCTAGCCCACAACGTTAAAGTTAAATAGACTAAATAAAGCTATGAAACTTCACTTTGCCCTCAGCTAAAACGTTTTACCAGGGAACAAATTATAGATTAATATGAGACAAAAAATAAAACTAAAAAAATAAATAAATCGCCCGTTAGATATACACAAGACGATTTATATCTAATGTTAAACCACTAGACAAGAGACATCCGAGCCAGAGGCAAACGTCAGCAGCACTAGCCGAGGAAAGGCTTGCCTTTCGATTGCCTGGTTCTCACAACTCCGAAAACGTCAGATCAAATTTTCAAATAGGCACTATCTTTATAAATAAACCAAAGATTTGAGCTTTAAACAACTACATTCTCGCCTGAAATACTCTTAAAACTACATTTCGTGACACAATTACAGCAGTATTTTTAAATTACGCGGGGTTTCTCCTCTGCTATTGACGCTTGCTGGTTGGTGTGAGATGCATTCTGGGATACCTGGGATAGCTGTCTCAAGTCCGCACAAGTCACCTCTCGATGCATCCTCGGTAAAAGGGGCGGATCAAGAACACATCCGGGGATTTGAACTGGACTTGGCTAGATGTGAACTTTGAATTGGAACAGTACTTGGGCAGCGACTGATGACGTTTCACAAGTCCACAAGAACACAAGTACAGACAACAACGCATATTGAGAAACGGCTATAATTAAATATACAGTAAGTGTCACCGGTCCACCGGTGGGCCCAAAGTCATTCTATTTAAAACAGTAATATCCTATAGGCTACTAAACCTAAACTAATCTTGACAAACTATATATCATTTGAAAGCTTACAATCTCTAGTTTTCATATTTGGTGACTGATTTTCAAAATAAATTACAGAGAAGCCGAAATTTATCAATTTGCAACAAGAATATTTTCATATTCCTAAGGCGTGTCAGACCTTTATTTTGAAATAGCAATGAACATGGAAAAATCACGAAAGACTTCAAGCCAAGAGTTCAAAAGATAGCATCCATTCAATTATTCTAGAAAAAAATGTCTGAAAATATTTTAAATATAAAGAAAAAAATAATAGATTTACCATTTGTGATGTGGCAGCGAGCTATAGCGCACATACGTGTTCTTTTTATGTGTTTTTTTAGAGGTTGAATTCATATCAGAATCTGCCAAACTTCCCATACTACTTCTGAATAGAATGTCTACTTCATAAATTGTATGAAAATTGAGGAAATAATGGTTCAGATCACTCAAACCACATATGGAAATGGAGGCGCCCTTATATGATTGTCACCTAGTGAAAATGTTTGGTACTGCGCCCAAACAAAATCTTTAGCTAATTTTTTGAGATATCAACCTAAAATTTTAAAAACAACTTGTTCAGATTTTTGGCTTTAATATTTTTTTTAACAGTTTTAGAGTCACCCAGGTTTTGAATATATATATTTAATATAAAATATAAAAAAAAATTTTTTACATTGTACATTTTCATAAACTCAAACTTCTATACCTTTTTTTTCTGTTTCACATTCTTAATTTATTTCATTTCTACAAAAATCTGCCAAATGTCTTCTTTAAAACAAGACCAATTTTACGTCTATACTCCAAAGCATTCTTTAATCACAACCATTTAAGTTTGAAACGTGCATTGTCTATTAAAAAAAAGGGGGTTGACACTTAAAGGGTTAAAGTGTGGCAATAAAAATAAATGTAACAATATATTAATACTAATTATAAAAATTCCCCCAGAGTTGCTTGATGCAAGTAAAAGTTGGTCTAATTATTTTATGGTTTCTATGCTGTTTATGTGTCAGAATATATGATCATGTAACATAGGCTATAGGCTTATATATTCATATATATATATATATTAAAAATGTTTGTAAATGGAATTAAACTGTGCAAATGTGATGTTTATCTAAAGCCACTTTGCTTATTAGTAGGCCAGTGGTAGAATTGGATCACTGAAGACATTGGTTAAAAAAAGTGAGATTAAATACATAAAGTATTTTTCTACTATTTAACATATTAAATAGTTGCAGGTTAACAATATTCCAGGTTTGCATTTCACTGTTTTTATTCATTTTGTGGAATATTGAATCCTTGTTCAAGTGATATGAGTAAATTAATGCTCACATTTATTCTAGAACTACAATTTACTATCATGTTTACACAGCGCGCACAACGTTACTAGTTACTTGAAAAAAGTAATCTGATTACATTACTCATGTTACTTGCTGTCACCCCCAGCACTGATTGTGGTCAATTGTTACAGCATTTACTAATTATTTGTTTTTCTTTTATCAAAATTCAACAGCAATCGAGTAGAGATATTCATAAAAAAACATAGAGATAACCAATGCTAATATTTATGCAACTGGAGTTTTGTCCCTAAACCTACCTTAAAACTACTGAGTTATATTCTTCCTTCATTCTCCCTTACTTCATGTATACTGTAACCTTGAATGGTGATTTGATGATACAACAATCACAAAATGGAGTTTTCATATCAATACTGATAGTTTTATTGTTTCTTCCTCATTTAGCACACTGACTTTTGACACGGTTACTGGGGAATCATTGGAATTATGATTCAATCTTGTTAAAACAGTGTTGGCTATAGCAAGTTTTCATTGATATAATAGACACTTTATGTTCAGTGTTTAAATTGCCATAATGGAGCAATTGTTTATACCCCCCCCCCCCCACACACACACACACACACACACACTTTTTTTTTTCTCAAGGTCCTACATATAGCTTGAATTTTATTTCTAATCCTATGCATACTGCATCTGAAACTGCAAAACAAAAATCAAACTCTTTTCACTTCATGCAATATTTCAGTATGATTTATAATGCCTTTCTAAAAATAAATGACCTGTAAAATGTCCACAAGGTGTCAGTATATGATAATATGTAAAAATGCTCTTGGCTCAAATGATTGGTACTTCCGGATTGATTAATTAGTAAAAACACATCTTATCAACAACTCAGCAATTAGTCATGTGTATGAAAATGAATAGTGCTGATGTAAAAAATGAAATAATAATCTTTTGTTTCAATTCCCTTGTGAAAAAGAAAAGTGCTTGAATGTGCACTTGTATACTTCAAATTTTAAAAGTATATTTTTAGAAACCTGTCCTTGCAAATAATATAATATTAATGAAATAAAAGGTAGTGTGTTATTCAATATTACATTTTAAATGTACTAAATTCCAGCTTCATAACTGCAAATGTTAAATTACTTGAGTTTTCCATAAATGGTTGTTGTCAGTACATTCGGCAGTACACTTTAACCATATTTCAAAGGCAATAGGAGTAATTATAAAATTACACATATAAATGTACTGAAGTCCTGCTTAAGTGGGTTAAAACAGCATCATATTTATTATAAATTTAATAGTACAATTTAATTGAATTGCAGCTGACACTGTCTGAAACATTTAATTCAGTTCATACTTAAGTGTATTCTTTTTAAGTATATTTTCACTTGTTTTTCCACAAGAGTACATTTCAGTTATAGTTTTCTTTTGTTTTAATGTCACTTGAAGGAATGCCTGTGCTGAATAAAGTTAGAGCGAGGCAGAAAAAAAAAAGACAAGTCAAAAATTCAAGTCCGTCGTCTTTCATCCAGGACCCTGTCAGACTCTGTATCACATGGTCTTCCACAGTCACACTCTTCTTGCGAGTGAGCATGACCTGTTCTGCTCCACAGAGCTGGGTTGTGTCCATGCATAGGGTATTAAACAGATTCCTGACAGACACGCTGTCTGCTAATCCTCAGGAAGAAATGGAGAAAGTCTATCAACGGCTGAAACATAATGCTCGGATTTCACATAATGAGCAACTGCATGCATTTCTCCTCGTGATTACTGGCCACTGTAATGGGATTATACTCAATGATGCCATTCAGATCAAGATGGAGCAGCTATAATGAAGGGAAGACAAAACTCACGTCCCATGTATATTAGACATGGGTCATACATAATATACATCACCAATTAGACGGAGCTCTCCATTCATTACAGCTGCTCTCAGTGTTTTTATGTCTGTTAATGTTCATGAAATCATTTTTCATGTAGACTGTGTATTTGCGTTATTTGCATTCCCTGCTAACAGAAAGCCGGCTTATTCTTAATTGCATCCATGGCTAAGAATCCAGTGCTATTATTTGATGAGATCTGTGATTAATTTCAATGAAAATAACAAGCCCTCTGACAATACTCACGCTTTCACTTATACATTAGTAAATCAGCCAAGAAGTCCTTATTAGCATTTTAATTTTTTGCTGGTGGGTTGTAATCACTTGACGAGATTATGTTGTATTAGATTTAAAGTGACTGAAAAACATCAATGGAAAACAAAAGGAAGTGTGTGTAATGAGCCATCATTGTTGCTGCACTGACAGACACAAGCCACTGTTTCATTCGCCTTCACAGTCGAGAGGTTTTAACTGTGTGTGTTTCTTTCCATTCTTTTGACGCTCCTTCAAAAGTCATTCATGCTAGATCACACTGAGCTCTTCCTCCTCGTTTAATATCAACCCATAAGAAAGGAAAATCACAAAAGAGATCTCTAAAATATCTCAATTGCTTCTGCTAGACACCAATGAGTTTAAATGGGCAACTTTGAGTCTCTTGCTTTTCTTCTGGGGGGGAAAAAAAACAGAAGAAATTTCAACATGAACTTAAAGTCCCCCTGTGGAGAAAATCAAGCTTTTAATGTTGTTTATATGTCTATGTGGTGTTTTTATTATGCTTTAAGACAAACCATGTGCAAATTCATAAGTCAACACCGTTGATGAGTTTGCAACTGCAGTGAACCAAAGACAGTCTCAAAAACACGGTGCTGACGTCACAAACTACCTTGTAACCAATCAGATCAACGTGTGATCGTCAACGAGTGGATCTCTGAGCTGAGTGAGTGAGTGGAGGCGGGGCTCATTTGCATATTCATAGAACTATATACTTAATGAGGCAAGGGTGTCGAGTTACATTCAAGCTATTTTAAGGCATCAAGAATTTTTTTTCAAGAATAAAACGTTTAAATATGTAATTTTGGTGATCAAAGATTTGTTTTAATGGATACAATTATTGACTACAGGGGGGCTTTAAAAATGTCTCATCCAATTCTTTCAGAACAAATGAGTCATTGTATAGCTTTACTATGTCAACAACTGTTGCATTTGTGTCAACTTTTATTGCTCCAAATATACTTTGGAGAAACATCTAACACTATGTGTTGATATTCAAATGGAAAATAACCGAGAATGCCACAAAGTCAAATAATTCAATGAAATGAAATGTCAATAAAAAAGTAAATTAATCCGACTTTTACATTCTCTGTTATGTGAGACAAAATATTGGTTGAAAGAATATAAAACAGTGGCTGAGTGGAGCCAAAAAAAATCTAATAAAATGTATAAAATCCTTAATGTAAGAAGGAGCACATGGAGTAAAATAAATGTATCTCCATGAGGGGTGCAGCCACAAATAACGTGTTTGACTCAGAGCATACAGCTAATATTGTAGATTCTGGAGACAGATTAAGAAGGAAACTGCCACATTAAACATTACGTCTGTTATCCTGCAGGAAACCTTTAAAGAGAGGAATCACTCTCTCTTATATGAGATGTGATATGATGTGGGAAATCATTACATGGCAACCCGCAGTGAGCAATCAATGCAGTTTAAAGAACCATGATACCATGTGTGGAAAATAAATGGACTATGGGGGGAAATGTGGCGACTAAGGCTGTCATATAATCAGGTAATCAGAGCAAGGACAATTTAACACATTTTTGTTGAATTGATTCTGAAAAAGATGATATTAAAGGTGCACAATGCAGAACCCCCAAGGAACGGCGAAAATGAATAAAAGTTTTTGCCATTTTACGGCCTCTAGTTTTTAATTTAAAACAAATTATAATAAGCACACACTCAAAACCAGTTTTTACAAAGATATTCATAACCCGTTAATGTTATTTTTAAAGCAGTGGTCAGGTGGAGGACTGAATGCACAGGTCTGACCGTGTCAAAACTTAACAGAGACACTCACTCATATGAAACATGAGTGGATTACCAGAACCAATAGACATCTAAAATCCTCCAGCCTTCCCTGAAAAAGCCGGCTTTTATACCCCAGGCAAACCAGGTCTGGGTTTGATTGATAGATTTAAATTAGATTAAACCAAGCAAACACATTCCCCATATGTTAAAGTTTTATTGCGGTCACACCCAAAATGAAATCACACTAGTAATGAAGTATTCACAGAGAAATACTCTGCCTTTGTCCTTACATGAACTCAGCCTTACTTCTGTGGAAAAATCAAATGATTGGTTCTGCTTCAGCTTGTGCAAATCAACAACAGATTTCATGCAATACATGACCTCTAATTTCCTCTCTGGGGTGTCAGTTTTTGAAAGCATCTCGAAGCTCTCTGACTGTCCCGTATCACTGCCTAATCATCACCATGGCACCAGCACGACGTGTTCCATCATTCGCTGATTTAATCAAATTCAGTGTGATATCTGGCAGAAACCAGCAAACGTGCGGTCTGTGGATACAAATTAATCATCGTTATAAGTCAGTCCTCAGGACCTGTTAGTCTCTCATTTGAACAGCAATAGGAAAATGTATTGGTAAAAAAGAAGATAAATATAAGCCCACCTATTTCGACAGCCCAGACTGCGAGCATGAGTGTCACCGAGTGGGTGTTAACAAGGGAGTGTGAGATTCCTCGTCCTCACTGCACTTGTGAAGTTTACACGCTGCAGTCTGATGTGACAGGCCTCCGTAATCACCTTATGGGTTGTACTACACCACATCAGTGTAAATACCATCCCACACAGAAGACAACACCGTTCAAAGACAGACACTGCAGAAAGATTCTTGCAAATTAAGCTTGCATTTTATAAAATGTGTGCAATATACTATGGATATATAAATTCTACACACCCCTGTTGAAACGGATATGTTTTTTGTGATGTAAATAATGAAACAAAGATAAATCATATGCAATGCCAGTGAAAAACCAAAGTCACACATTTCATTGATGCTTTGTAAGCTTTTTTTGGGCCAATAGCTCTTGTATATAGCATGCAACCAAAAATATGTCAGAATAATCTTAAGAACCGCTGAGATTTATTTCTAATTAGTCCAAGTCACTTCAGATAAAGACAGGTATGAACTTCACATGAGCTAGATGATTAAGTCATTCTGAACCACACATAACCAATTATGAAAGGGTGTGCGCACTTATGCAGTTAGGTTATTTTAAGGTGTTTATATATTTATCTTTTTTCTCTGGTTTTCAGTGATATTACATAGGTTGTACTTTCTGATATGATTTATCTTTGTTCCATTTTTCATCACAAAAATTTCCACTATATGACTTTGGGGGAAAAGTCAAATGAACAGTTATAGTGATTATTGATAGATGAAAATGGTTAAATGCTGTTCTGTCATGACAACTCTCGGAGGGTTTGGCTCTCTGTTCTTTATTTTGATATACTGCATGTTCAGATATTCATTCTGGGATCCATTCTGGGATCCATGAAAGAAAAGAGTTTTACACCAGACATTCTTTTCCCAAATGGTGAAGCTTCATCTTCCTTCCGAAAGATGTCACTTTAGCTCTTTAAAGCTCCATATTTCCGTATGAGGGTTATTTAACTGCTGCTTGTAATAAATCATATTTTGCCTTCCAACCAGTTTTTCTATCACAGCTTAATATAAATCAACAGGATTATTCTTAACAGTGCTTTATGCAGTTGTTCTCATCTGAACAAAATGAATAGGACTACATAAAGGAAAGAAATAAATACAAGTGGGGTCTCTTTAACAATATATAGCCTAGCTAGAAAATGTAGACTTTTGCTAACATGTCCTGCCTCAGGTAATCTCACACTTAATCTCCTCTTTCACTAGATCCAATCAAAGTTAAGCAATCAAAAGTTAGAGATCTCAATATATAAGTATTGCATTTCAACAAGTGTCTTTTTTTTTTATTCTGAATGTATTTATTTATTTTAAATCTGAGACAAAGTTGATGCTGAACCCTGTAAAGCCTTACACATGAAATAATAATCAGAAGAAAACATATTTTGAACAAATATTCTAATCTAAACATTTTGAAAACTATATCAGTTGTCACTCTCTATCTTCCAAACATATAAAGTTTTGATCAAATATGATACAGTAGGCGTTGAATGAACTACAAAGCAATGGTAAGAGATTTAACAATATAGTACAAAAATATATCTCATTAGTTAAAGTTTTAAATAGCTCAGGTAGTGTGAAAGCTAATTAGCCTTACTATAAAAATCTCACGAATAATTGTGAAATCTTATGATTATTCTGGTCTCACAGCACCATAATCAAATATTCATTTTCCACATATCAAGTAGAAAGTTCATGCATGTTATTTATTTTCATCATCTGTGTAATGACACACCTCACACTTGCAGTTCAATTTGATGGCAACAGTTTGTTGAGTGTAGCCTGGTTAAAACCAGACCATTCTCAGTAGTAACTGAGTTATGGTCTGGCAAAGCTTCATTAATAACTCATTTCCAAAGGGGCGTCACCAACAGACGTCGCTCAAATGCCTCTGGGCGCAGTTGGATAGACCTAAAACCAATCACAGCGATCGTCATCGTGTAAAGCCATATGCTGCGTCCCAATTCGCCTAAGTTACACTACGCCATAAAAGTATATACTCTTTTTGTGAAGAAAAGGTATTTACTTTTGAATGTATAGCAAAAAAGTAGGCAAGCTTTGGGACATACTACTTCGTCATCTTTATCGGACGGATCTGTCGCGTGCATCCTGTCACGTAAACTGCCCTGTCAATCATCTCGTCACAGTTAAAATCCTCTATTAAATCTAATTTAATTTCCTACCGTTTCGGAGAGAAATGTAGTAGCACGTTCATCTGCCAGTGGGTCTTTCATGGAGACTGTCCTCATGTGTTTGCAATTTGAATATAATAATGCATTTAAAAGTTGCTGCGCTTCACCAACGGGCGTCGCTCAATGGGCGCAATTGGATAGACCCAAACCAATCAGAACGATCGTCATCATGTAAAGCCCGCCCCAACGTTTCTGATTGGTGCCGCGATTTCGACGGATTAGAAATGGGCTTGAATGAGCTCTTCGCCAGACTACTTGCAGAGCAAATCTAAATTTGAAGGAAGTTGTCTGGGTTTTCCCAGGCTATGTTGAGTGTGAATTTACTTAGAAATCCAGAGAATGTACAAGAGTAAAGCTAGAGGAAAAAAAAACTAGGCAAGCGAGCGCTCCGTACAGAAATAAACAAATCTCTTGTGAGTATGTACCTGCAGGATGTTTTTGTGCGCTGAGCCATGCCGAATCCAGCGAGCCCAGAGAGAGAGCAGGGAGGGAATAACACGTTTCAAACCAGGATTGTGCCTTTCTGACGCTTGACTGATGGACAGTCTGACTGACAGCTTACCCTGGAGCAGTAGACCATCACAGTTATGGCTGTCATGCACCTTTTCTTATGTGAATTCATGCCGGATTTGATCAAATTAGGATGTATCAAAACTACATCCTAACATTTCTACCTGATGATTCAGGTAACATACTCACACTTGTACATTCATGCATATGCATGCGTAAGCACATAAATGTTCTCACACAAAACAAGCACGCATACCAGCAGATGTTCAGGAGTTGTGATTGAAATTCTGTGCTCAGACAAATCTATTAGCAAAGCATACTAAAAAGGGATAGAAAGTAATCCGTAGAATGCAAATATAATTGAGATAACCTGCAGCCTGAATAAAATAAATTAGAGTTGGTACAAAGGTTAGCTGATTTGAATAATTCATTCCTATTAGCTTGCTGAACCAAAACAAACCTGTCCCTGATCTCTAGTGATAAAGCAAATTCATTCTGTCTAAAATGTCCTCAGCTTTTACAAATACTCCCTTATTCTTCTACATGCGCTATTAATACTGTTTCTTTTCACTACACACTTCACATAAAACGAGAAATCCATCCTCTGCCCTCACTATACTTCACTGCTAAAGCTGATTCGATTATTCACACATGCAGGATTGGTTTGTTTAAAATAACCCTTAATGGACCAACAGGAACGACAATCCTCCAGAACTTCAGGTTTTATGAAAGGTTCATTGCCAGACATATTATCAGCACAATGGGCAATTAGCATTCAGTGATCTGACTAGACCACATGACTGGATATCTAATTAATCAATGAGATTCCCTAGAGAGGCTATTAAAATCATTGGAAGGATGGATGTATGGATAGAGGCATGTCTTGACCACATTATATCACTTCACCAAATGATTTCAGTTATTTCAAATGTCCTTACAGCCTAAAACAGCAAAAGAACCAAAACCCTCAACTGGGTTAATATCTAAAATAACTAATATCTGCTTACTCTTAATTGTGATGTTCCCCAAAAGACATTCTACTGACTATAAGTAACTTTGCAACTACATGTCAACTTATTCTAACCTGAACCCTACCAGTGTACTAATACTCTACTAACACTCTAATGAGAGTTAGTATGACATGTAGGTTCAACGTTAGTCACCAGAATGTGATAAAGGGACCATCAAAGTAAAGTGAAAACAATTACGTTTTATTGTGTACACATACTCTCTTTCTCCTACTCAAACACACACACATACAGTACGGACATACACTCGCTCATTAAAGTAATGATTTTATCAGTAAAATAGTTTAACAACTTAAAAGCTACATGACAAATCTCACTAGCGAGGTAATAACGGCGCTGCTCTTGGAGAAGATAAACTTACAGTGGAGACACTCTTGCCGAACACTGTTGAGAGACACACACGCTGGGTTTCCATCCAAAAGTGAAGCGAATATTTTCAAAGTTCTCAAAAACGAAAGAAAAAAACCCAGAAGGTTCGCCTAAATATTTAATGAATAAGAAAACAATAAACGAGAGCCATCTGAACTCTTCTCAGCTTTATTAAGCATCACACACATGTGACAGGACAACCCTGAAAAACCTGCGACACTCCAGTGCAAAAGTGCGCATGACCCTTGCCTATCTACAGCAAGCCCCAAAGGGAAAATGCATTGAACACACACATACAATGAGTTCCAGTACATCCAGAATGAATGCATCATAACAGAATCAAAAATAAATGTATAACATGTCTGTTACAACACCATCAGCGGAAACAGCAGATTAGTCACGTGAGTTTAATGTTCGCTAGAATTTATTCGGCAAATGCGTTTCCACCTCCCATTATTCGCATTGACTCTTTTTCGTCAAAAACCCCCCACCTCAAGCGAGCATTAAAACTTTTTTAAGATTAAGGGATCTTTTTTCTAAATTTGGCCGTTTCCATCACTTGTTTCTGATACGATTCACTTCAAAATGCTCATAAAAACAGGGTGATGGAAACTACTGTCACGGAATGGCTGTGTATAATACAGGCACGATGAAGAAGAACTTTAGAATGATCTTTAATGAGGAACTCTCAGGAGAAACACTTGCACACATCCAACAACAAAGACCGTCAGAGACTGGGTGAAAACTCAGGACTTAAAGGGGTGGTATAATGCCCTTACACAAGATGTAAAATAAGTATTTGATGTCCCCAGAGTGTGTTATATGAAGTTTTAGCTCAAAATACCCCACAGATATTTTTATATAGCATGTTAAAATTATTACCTTTTGAGGGTGAGCAAAAATGCACTGTTTTTGTGTCTGTCCCTTTAAATGCTAAGTTGTAACTTTGCAGATGTTGTTTATGCTCAAACAGCAACATTACACACTAACTAAAGTTAGAAAAGTGAAATCATAATCAACCATCCCTTTAAATACAACTGACAAACAGAGAAAGAAACAGAGAAAGAAAACCAAAAAGGGTGGGTGCCCAGGAGGGACAGGAATAATACAGGGAGCCAGCGAGGTGCAGGCAGCTCTGGGACGGCCTCCTTGGCTGTGGACGGTGTTAGGGGGTAACATAGGACCCAAGGACCAGATGTTTGAAAGAAGTCCCGGAGTCAGAATTATAATAAATTGAAGAAAAGTTTTACTGAAGATAGTTTGCAGTTTTATCAGCAGAATTCAGCTTCAAGACTCACACAGGAGTTCGTAGACCGCCCCGCTTACAGTTACAAAGATCACAGCAGTTATACCCTTCACCAAGGTCTAAGCTATGTCCTTGCTTCAGGTTGCGGTTTCTGATTGGCTAAGAAATAGATAAACATAGTAATTTTCCAGACATATACAGATAGACTGAAGCATATCTCCATCGATTAGGCAGCTGACACTTGGACCCTGAAGTTAGGCACGTTGTGACCTTCCGGGTCTCAGATCTGCATTGCTGGGCGCCAGCATGTCCAGAACAACAACTCAGTCATTCTCCAATAATGCCAGTGGTTCCTTAACCTGTAACCAAGAAGACTAACACACACACCGACACACAGCTTTTCCTAGGTTGGATTTGGCCAGGCTCTATAAACAAGAGAGTCTTCTCAAAACATCAAGATAATGCGTTCTTTCTCTCAAGGAGAGCTACCACTTTAGTCTAACTGGAAAGTAAGGCTTTAACAAAGAAATGGTCCCTTAAACTATTGGCTTCAATGACCCCTATATGTTTTAACACGTTGAAGACCTTTCTCAAACACAAAACAAGTCCCTATTTCATTTCTGGAAGCCGGGCTAAAAAAGCAAGCACTGCATTCAGATATCAAATACAGACATTAAAGAATACATGAAAAGAGCATTTCAGTAATCACACTGGTAACTTCTATAACAAAGTAAAATCTCCAGAGAAGTCATTCAACTATGATATTTAGAAGGACAAATATTGATTAATACCTTGATTATAATCACACATTACATATGCAGTGAAGCAGCAGTGGATTCCAATCCACCCCCTTCAACGGGTAACCAGATATTGAAAGAAATACATTTATTTTAAAGAATCTTTAGGAAGAAAGGCTTTGATTAGAGCCAGATACACTCATTTTATTTAAATGGAAGCCCTATATAGCTTTTTCTGTAATAGAAAAAAAGTCCAGAGACAAGAAGTAATTTCATTATTTAAAACTTTCCAATGGTCAAGAAAAAAATGATCCACAGGAAATTAATGCTATTGCTTTGTCTTTTTTTTTTTTTTTGAAAAATTGATTCAAGCAGAATCATGTGAAGAATCAGTATGGAAGTAAAATGATGCCAATTTTTTTTAACCAAAAAAGCCTGTTGAATTGCACTACTTGCATTGTTTTATTATTATTATTGCATTAACCATGCTTGCATTTTAATGCATTGTGTTATTAGGACATTTTTTATTGGCTGAAATTCAATGGTTGAATATTTAAGCTGTGAATATTTCAATTCAAAACATTTCAAATTGCCTGTTGAATATTATAGGTTGTATTTTTAAACAGTTTGAATATTTTGGAAGTGAAATGTGAAAGGTGAATATGGATTATTGAATTTTTAATAATGAAAATGTGTTTGAAATGTTTTGAATTGAAATATTCACAGGTTAAATATTTCACCATGTTGAATTTCAGCCCATAAAAATGCAAGCCCTAAAAATACATTGCATTAAAATGCAAGCATGGTAAATGAAATGCATTTTTTTCTTTCAAGTATAGTGCAATTCAACAGGCTTCTTTGTTTCAAAAACATTTAGCATTATTTTACTTCCATAAATCAGCTGTAAATGAGTTCTAATGTGATCTTCCTCAAATTTTTAGAGCAAGATAAAACAGATTTAGAGGGTTCTCTTAATTTTTCTGAGATTTCAAAAGCTGTTTTAGAGTTGAATCCTGGGAAGTCTCCTGAAATAGATGGTCTGACAGCAGAATTTTATAAATGCTTTTGGTATTTGACGGGACATGATTTTTATGAAGTTTTATAAGAATGTATTGATCAGGGGATTCTTCTTCTGAGCCGCCGAAGAGCTGTTTGACACTAATCCCAAGAAAGGAGACTTGTTTTTTTTGTTGAAAAATTGGCACCCTTTATTGCTTTGAATGGATTTGAAGATATTGTCAAAGGCTATAACAAATGGATTAAAGCAATTAATATCAAGTGTAATTCATGAAGATAAAACCTATTGTATTCCCAAACCAACAATTTTTGATAATCTTTTTTTGGTAAGAGATTTGATATCTATTGGAAAAAGGATATGTTTTTCTTTCTTTCTTTTGACTAAGAAAAATCCTTTGATAGGGTAGATAGTGTTCGCACTCATGCTCACGTAACGTAGGAGAGACTGAACAGCGGTGAGAAAACAACAGTTAAGAAAGCATCTGATCATAGTAATGTGGAAATGTTTGGACAAGCTCTGCAATTCACTGGCATCATGTCGACATATGAGGTCATTATGATAATTTTGAGACTATAGTTTGAATTAATCGCTTTTGTTTGAATGACAGATTGACATAATAGTACAGATTCAAAATAGCTCTTTCGACATTATCCTGAACATTGCATTCATTTCATGTGTCATTGAATGGAAGAGAGGCTCTCGGGAGCGTGTGTAAACGTCACATGCCTTTTATTTGTTTTTAGTCCTTCACATAAAAATCAGTCTACAGCTTTTCCTAGACAACCTTGGAAGTCGTGGACGGTCTCGTTTTTTAAGTTTCGTTAAAAGCTTTTCAAACATTGCCAATAAAAAAACAGATTAATACATGAAAATTCTTACATATGCCACTTTAAGATATGACTAAAGACATGTTGTTTGTCAATGTTTAAAGGTGGTATAATGCCCTTTTCACCAGATGTAAAATAAGTCTTTGATGTCCCCAGAGTGTGTATGTGAAGTTTTAGCTCAAAATACCCCACAGATATTTTTATATAGCATGTTAAAATTGTCACTTTTTGAGAGTGAACAAAAACGCACCGTTTTGTGTCTGTTCCTTTAAATGCAAATGAGCTGCTGCTCCCGGCACAGGGGGCGGAGCTTCAACAGCTTGTGTCCTTTTACCTCACACAGACATGCACTGAAAATGTCAATGTTTATGTTCAAACCGGAGTCAGACAATGATGGAGAGACTCAAGAAGAAGTGACAACATGTAGAAGCAACAGGACATTTCTGAATGGATAGTTGATGAATGTAGGTAGCTTATCTTCTAGTCATTGATTATCATATTCTATCATGATAATCTATAAATCGGTTTATGTAAATTCTAGGGTTAGTGATGTCACTAACCCGGGAGGAATGTCGTGTAGTCCCTAAAAGCCGCTTGTTGTAGTCCTTAAAAAACAATTTCTTTAAAAGAAAATATCTCCCTTTGCTTTGAACTTTGAGCGTCGTGACTTTGCAGATGTTGTTTATGCTCAAACAGCAACATTACACACTAACTAAAGTTAGAAAAGTGAAATCATAATCAACCACCCCTTTAATTTAGTTAACTTACTTTAAATAAAGACAACTTTGAATGACCTTAATGTTTATTATGTCTTTTTAAAATATGCATCATATTTTCAGTTATGAACTATATATATATATATATATATATATATATATATATATATATATATGCTACTATTTTATTAATATTTATTATTATATACTATTTGTTTCTATGGGGAGTGTTGCTTTTAGACATACCAAAAAAACGTGTATAACCAGAAACCGAGATTTCCTATTAGACCAATACAAGAATGCACTTCTGTCAAAGATACAACACAAAGAACACAACACTTTTTCTTTTCTGAAGTGACAAAAAAATCTAGGTGCTGGACATCTGGATGGATGGATGAGCAGGTGATGAATAAACAAACATTCAAAGCAAAATACAGAAAAAGATATGTGAGGATGAGAACAGAATCCATCAAGCTTTAGAGCTCTGTTTCTGTGTGAGGTTGTGACCTGCGCAATGATATGTTTAACATTCAGTCAGCATAAAAGCGGTATGGCTGAACAGCATTTAGTGGGCTAAATAAATTGGTGGGGGATCTGGGATGAAGTTATTGCTGGGCAGCAAGGCTTATTGCATATATATATGCACACACACTCTCAGTGATTGGCTCTCCTGTGCACATCCCTTCATATTGATTGATTCTTTGAGCTCCATCAGTACGTAAATTCTTGGTAAATTAAAATACGTTTTTATGTGCTGTGCAGAGTAATTATGCAAGCTTATGTCAACAGCAATATTTCAACTGCATTTTATTACTCACATCTGTCTTATTCACTAATGTATTTGTGCAGGCACCAATGGTTTGTTAAAACACACACACACACACACACACACACACACACACACACACACACACACACACACACACACACACACACACACACACACACACACACACACACACACACACACACACACACACACACACACACACACACACACACACACACACATCAGTAGCACTTCATTTCGATGGTCCAACTTTAGACATTCCACTAACTATAACTTTGCATCTAACATGCGAACTAATTATCATAAATGTATTAGTAGACTGTCTGCTTAATATCTGCCAACACTTTATTGTGATGCTCCCATCAGATATTCTACTGACTATAAGTAACTTTTCAACTACGTCAACTTATTCTACTAACCCGAACCCCTTACCTAACAGTCTACTGCAGTTTAATTTAATTTAATCTTTTTCACAATTTAAAATGTATTTAACATTTTCAAATTGACACAATAGGGTGGACATGTCATGTTTTACACAATTACATAATTCTTCTAAAAATGAGGAAATGTGGTTAAAGTGTATGGCTAATACTTAACATTACGACATGACATGAATGCAGAAAAATTTTTTTGCATAACATTTGGAACAAACTGAAATCACACACAACCAAAAATCAAAACCTTTTAAACAGAAAAAAAAACATGAAATGTTTTATTTTTCATATTTTTGAAATAAATATGTATTTATTTTATATTATTATAATATATAACTGAATAACTATGTTATTATTAAACTGTAATAACTAAGCAAACTGAATAATTAAATAACTAAGTGACCCTACAATAAGACTTATTTCAGATCAACAAAACTGATATGCATTAGCATGACCTGGGTGTTCATTAAACTTCTTTGCATGTTGCATGCACTTCTGCTCTAGAAGTGAATGGAGAACGAAGTCTATTGTGGATTCACTTTTAGAATGAAATTTTGATAGTCTGAATGTTCCTTTTCTGTGCACACAACTTGTACCCCATTATTAGTGAATGCAACTCATTAACTAAACTTCATTGAGGGTGACTGACTTGCCAAACATAATATGCAAAAGTAACATTTTGTCCCTGTGAAGCTGAAGCGTAAAGGTCACATTCAGTCCAGTCACCCAGAGGTCTGTGATTAATTATGAGCAGTCTGAGCATTGAGCGGAGGAACGGGGAGGTTTATTCTGCAGCGCCAACACGCCAGCCAGAAGTAAATAAAGCATAACTCTCATCTGACATTCCATCAGACTTTTAAATGGCATTATAATCAATAGTAGCTGTGCACTGCGTTCCTTCAAGTGGTCTTCAATGGCTTCACCTGCCATCAAAGCACACAAGGGAATTCAGAACAGAGCGCGTCCCAGTGAGTGAGTTCCTCATCTTTATTCATGGCTGTTCTTATGATAAAACTGATTTGTGTACCGACCTCACATTTAAATGAATAATATTGACTTTAGAAGAGCTGGACCACAGTGCAAACATTTACCAAACCAAATATCAAAGCGCATTATCTACAAGTAGTGTGAGGGGTTTAGTTCCTTATCTATTTCTAATGGTAAAAAATGTCTAGGACAGGGTTGTCATACATTTCTATTCTATGGTATTAAACAGTCTACATGTCTTATATTATTATATTTAATATTAATTTAAATATGAACTAATTAAATTACAACAATGACATGTAAGCATGCAGATTCTTTAAGTAATCATTCAAGTAAACAGTAATAAAGAATGAAGAAGTGCATTAATATTATTGACATACTGTAATGCAGCAGGTCTATTAGTCTGCATTGACACTTTAAGGTCTAATGCACAAATTCAATATTTTGACACAAATCCAATTTTTTGTCCATTCACTTAAAGGGATAGTTCACCCAAAAATGAAAATGATGTCATCATTTGCTCACCCTGTTGGGTAAACTATCCCTTTGAGACATAACTGACTGTGTTTACATCAATACCTTGGCAAGGCCGAGGTAAACCTAAAGAGTAAACCTAAAACCTAGAGGTTAAAGGGATACTCCACTTTTTTTGGAAATAGGCTCATTTTACAACTCCCCCAGAGTTAAACTGTTGAGTTTTACCGTTTTCGGACTCCGGGTCTGGCGGTACCACTTTTAGCATAGCTTAGCATAGATCATTGAATCGGACAAGATCATTAATCTCTCTCAAAAAAAATGACCAAAGAGTTTCAATATTTTTCCTATTTAAAACTTGACTCTTCTGTAGTTACATCGTGTACTAAGACCAACGGAAAATGAAAAGTTGCGATTTTCTAGGCTGATATGGCTAGGAACTATACTCTCATTCCTGTGTAATAATCAAGAAACTTTGCTGCAGTACCATGAGTCCAGCAGGCGTAATGATATGACGCAGCGCCTGAAAATAGTCCCCAGCTCGGTAGACTATAGGGTCGACTATTTTCAGGCGCTGCGTCATATTATTACGCAGGAATGAGAGTATAGTTCCTATGCTAAAAGTGGTACCGCCAGACCCGGAGTTCGGCTGAATGGATTCGAAACCGGTAAAACTCAACTGTTTAACTCTGGGGGAGTTGTAAAATGAGCCTATTTCCAAAAAAAGTGGAGTATCCCTTTAAGACGTCTTTTCATTGAGAACATGCACTAATACAAATACGTGTACATCATGCACAACAGAAATAGCCACACCAACAGCATTCCTCACAAGAAGTGCCAACATAGACTCATTGGGAATCATCCCTCTGCCTACATTTTACAACTCCAAAAACGTACCTATACATACAATTCAATGCAGTTCCAACTGAAATGAACACTAGTGTCAGTAAAACATCAACTACATTTATTCCTTTTCACACAAATTATGATTTCAATGGGCAGATTATCAATAAATACAGACTTATATTTTGTGCAGTTCCTTGCACAATACTATATTATGACTGTCACTTTTGCCATAGTGCATGATTTATAAACAAATACATGTTGACGTTTGCATTACCAGCTCCACATGTATGGCTTTTCTTAAGTAAACTTGCTCGGAAGCTCGCCTGGTACAGGGTGCTTGAAAACATGCAAGAAGCAACATAATATAATTTTGCAGAAATATCACCACATGTATGTTTTTCCAATGAGCCGGAAGCCCAAAAAAGACTGATTGATTCATTTTATTTATACCATTGTTATAATCAACATTATATGCAATGCATTTTGGCATGGGACACACGTGACAATGCCCTAAATTTTGGTCAAAATGGTGTATCTTATAAGGCAGCATAAGGTTACATTTGAAGCTATGATGCCTTAAAATACTGTCTAGATAGGCAGCTGAGGTAGTACAGATCTACTGTTTCTGTGTCAGTCTGTCAGCTAGTGAAAGCAAGCACCTCAGATCGCCTGACGGGGTTCTCTCTGACCCAGGTTTTCAGGTCTGTTATAAGGACAAACAAGCTGATTTGTACTGTACCATCATACCCTTCCAAAACAGCAGGAGCATAATGAAGCCATTTGTCAAATCCACTCTATGGGAACAGCAGCTAAATACGAATCCAGCACAACCTGACAGTTTTCCTAGAACAAAGCAGGCAGGAAATAGAAGTATCCTTCTGAATGTTTTGAAATAAA
Source organism: Squalius cephalus (assembly GCF_949319135.1). NCBI lineage: Eukaryota > Metazoa > Chordata > Actinopteri > Cypriniformes > Leuciscidae > Squalius > Squalius cephalus. The sequence goes on along the minus strand of NC_137124.1, from coordinate 55,381,780 downwards.
TTGTTATTGCTTTTGGCTATTATTCCCTTAGGTGTGTTATCAAGAGCAGTCGGATGAATAGCGGAAACAAAAAGGGTTTGCAATGAAAAGACTAGTTGAGCTGGTAGACACATTTAGAATGATATAACAATAAATAAATAAATATGCCATAAATTAAATTCACAATTTGGTCCTGTTGCCGCAAGTTCTCTCTTATGCGCTAGACATGTGCGCAGCATGTGCAACTCTCTCCATGCTCTGCACTTGATGCATAGCAAGCTAGAAATCCTAACCGTTAAACAAAAACTTGACAGGGTGATAATGAAACAGTGGTACACGCTCAAGCCGGTTAACCAGCCAGCAGGTGTTTCCAAAGCCACTGCTCACACTTTGTCACACACATAACAGTGCTGTTAGATGGTAATGTGCAAATGAGCTTTGTTAAGCAGTCATTATATTGTAATGAATAATGTTGCTCTGGGGAAGCGCTAATTCAAAGTTGGTTAATTATCACAGTCATCTCTGTGACGGTGCGGCACTGTAATACTTGGAGCGGCCCACACTTTCCCTATTCATCCTTGTTGATGCGGAATCTACTGCTGGTTTATTCCTCTTGAAGATGAAGGATCTTCTCTGAGGGGAGTCAGATATGTCCTCAGAAGCTAATCGATCTGCGCTGTTGTTTCTCCAGGGGGAAAGAGAGATGTTCCCTGTTTCCTGACGATTATATTTGTGTTGAGGTTTAGGGCAACTCAAGCCGAACTAATCTATATTGCCCTGTAGTTTTTCACCTGCAATGGATTACATTTATCTTTTCTGGCTCTCACACCCTCCTTGGCAAACTCTCCCCACCTCCAATTGGGACCATATCCCATATTTTTGTTTTACATAATCAATCTTTTTTTTTTTCTTTTTTTTTTTTATGGCCAGTTTCACTCTGCACCATCACTCTTCACTATCAACTACAATATATTAGATACAACTGGAAGGAGAGACCCCTTGGGGTAACATGCTTCGCTTAAGGGCACAATGGTGGCACAGCAAGAGTGGGATCACAGTTATTCTCTAATTCCTGTACTGATAATTCATACTTACCCTTTCGACTGCAACCCAGATTCTTAAGCACTGAGATACCAACCCAAGGCTACAAGCTTGATTACCTCGGTCAAAGATATTTTAACATATCTTTGCTAAAAGCCTGCTGTGTAAAGCTGAAGTATGTTTCAGTTGCCTATTTACCACTACATCCTTGTACAATTCTGTTATGCCTTCAAAACACTTTTACCATGGTGCATGATTTGTTGGCGAATGCATTTGACGTTTGCATTACATAACAAGCTGTTTATGTATGGCTTTTCTGACATAGTAAACTTGCTCGGTAGCTCATCTGGTACAGCATTGCAGTTGTGATGCGGAGTGCTTGGCTATGAGTCTCGAGAAACACGAGTCACTATAAAATGAAATTTTAAGGCAAGCCAAAATGGCGGAGGGGTTCTTAAGCAGCTCTGCCCAAAGGCAAAAAGTAGAAGGATCTACCAAGGAGAGGTTAACACTTTGTCTTTTCTCCCATTTTTTCCCCCAGGGACCGACTAAGGCTTCCAACTATGCTGAATAACATCAGCCAAGATCACCAGTACAGAGAGAGACATGCTCCAGGGCACAGAAGAGGAAACCGCACAGCTAAACTCATCACATTTGAGTATTGTAATTAAGGACTGCAGCCCTCTTGTCTGTGCCTTAAAGGTGACATACGATGCTCCTTTTTTACAAAATGTAATATAAATCTATGGTTTCCCCAGAATGCGTCTGTGAAATTTCAGCTCAAAATACCCCCCAGATCATTTATTATAGCTTGTCAAATTTGCCCCTTTTTGGGTGTGAGCAAAAATGTGCAGTTTTTGTATGTGTCCCTTAAATGCAAATGAGCAGCTGCTCCCCATTCAGAAGACGGGCGATCCTTTACACGAACTTCAGATAAAATAATAAAACACACGAATCTCACTCATCAAAAATCTCAGAAATAACCAGTAGAAGGGGAGCGAAATCTGATCGACTTATTTTTTGACATGCTTGCAGAGAAAGGCTTTGTTACGACCTTTAAAGGTCTAGGAGATGGGCCGCAACATTCAGATATTCACACTACTGCTGGTAGATTGGGAAAAGCAGAAAGAACCATGAACAGAATACAGCAAGTGTTGAGAACGTTATAATTTATTACAAGCCGAAGCCACTAGATACTGTGAGTGAGCTATGAACAATGTAAATAGGAAAGCAAAAAGAATAAAGGAAAAAGAACATACAAATAATTATAAGGAAAAGGAACTTAAGTGGCGCCAAATAAAAGAACCAAAATAATTCCCTTAAACTATTCCCCACAACCTCTAACCTAATAAAATAAAATGTGAAAAATAAACCGAATTCTTCAGCGTATTAAACGGCCTAAAATCCTTCTCTAACTAATAAAACAAAAATACAAAGGGTGGCGCACACTTCTTACCTAGTGTGTCTAACACCTGACATTACTATGGGCACAATGTACATCACGCGATCTGCTGACCTGTTCTCTTTTCCCACATAGGCCTAAAGAACATTAAACTCAGAACATTGGCGTAAAGCACAAATAACACTAAGGAAATTAATGTTAGACTACACATATACAAATAGGATATGATAAAACTGATACAAAGTACACAACTCAGGACACTGAACACACACACACACACACACTGCTGCCAAACGAGACGTGCTGGAAGTCTTTTGAAACAGCGGGGAGACAGCAGATTGGACGAAGAAGAGCCGCCCTGATGATGATTGACAGCTGACACGGCCTATCACAGGAACCTGAGAGCGAATAGGAGGTGTACAAGAGAGGGTAAACAAAAACAAAAGCACAACAACAAACACGTATAGAACGTAACAGGCTTACCAAAACAAAGTTACTGGGTTGTCACTTTTCATGTTTTCTTGGTAGGTAGCTGCACCGGGGACCCGATTAAAGCACTTAAACACGGAAAAAGGTAAATAATTGGAAGTGAATGACACTAGAATCCTTGCATATTCAACTTACCAATGGCCATGCTATGTTAAAAATAAGGTGGATACTTCACGCAAATTGTTCATGACAGTGCATCTAAAAGTGTATACTTTGAAAGGGCTAGAATGCATAACCGTGTGCAAGACAGATGGAAAAAACAAAGCGTGAAGGCTTAAGAGGACAGGCTGACAAGACTCCGTCCTTCTTTACGTAACCAACAGTCTGTGTGCAATTAATCATTCTGGCACCTCCCTTATTATTAATGCCACACTTGCTTTGTGAACTCATAACATGTGACCTTCACATCATGTATCACCACCGTAGAAGAGTCTGCAGCAAGAGAGAGAGCATGTGTTTTGATGTACTCGTGGCTTTTTTTTACTTGTTTCTCACTGCTGACAGTTCTCTGAGCAGCTCAGGAACATTGACACTAGCGCCCACGTAGCATGTAGCTAAGGTTTGTTTCTGAAGTCTGCAACATGTGTACTGAACATAAGCAGAGACACAAGCCTCATTCTGAGTGAAGAATCACTCCTCATCTTGACCGCTCCAGTCAGCCTTGCGTAATGCAACCGAGTTCCTGAGCATCTGGCCCGCTCTGAATAGGAGGAGTCACCTTGTGTAATTCTTCAGTCTGTTACTGAAGCGGAGACTCGTCCCACTCCTGTAGTCTGTCAGAAGACATCAGACTCACAGCTGACACTAGACTCACTCAGTCATCCCGCTGACTGCAACCATGCAGGATTCGCATGCTGCACATTAGTCTAGTCAAGCCTTTTTCCACATACACTGAATCACAGTGGCAATGGCAGAAGATTCACATTTTGGTGCAAATTTTTCACGTTATTTTAATTGGCTTAGCTTTTTGTACCATGTAAGCCCTTGCAAAAACTGTTTATTAAAAACTGCAGTTAATATGTGGCTAATTATTCCGGGTAGTGGTGAACCTACAGCAAACCTTTGGTTTAAAAAAATGAAATAAAAAAATAGACTATTTGTGTCAAAACTTTGCCAAATCTTGGTGTTTTTTCAAATATGGTGAAAAAATGAAGGAAAAATAACTGTTTTAGATATAAAACATACTATTTCTTTAAAGAAATTGGCACACTCTTACTAGTTTATTGTGCACTAACACTGTCCAACAGTATACATGTATATATTGTCTAGATAAAACAAGGGATACGCATCTCCATCGTTTATTGTAGCATTAAACACAACTATCCACAAATCCATGATTTACAGTGCACTTTTCATCAAGTCTGTTCTACTTCACTCATTCACAGCACAGAGGATTGTCGGTAGTTGACACTAGGGCTGGGACAATATATCGATGCATCGCGATTCTTGGATCGATTCCATTTTGTTCCGAATGCATCGCGAATTGATTCTGAGCTTAGTTTTTAACAGGAGATGGCGCTCAAGGCTAATTTTTAACCGGACGCTCAAATGCTCACGAAGAAGAACGCTTGTGCGTTCAGCTGAGTCTGAGAATCTACTTGCACCTCAGAATGCTTTTATGATGCGAGATTAATAATGTAAACAGCCCACTGCAAACACCCTTGTAATTCGCTTCAACCTTTTCGAATTATTATTTTCGATTATTTTATAGAAGGTTCACAAGCACGCTGTTTCAAAAGCATGCAGTGCCATCTGCTGTTAAAAACGAAACTCAGAATCGATTCGAGAGAGAATCGCGATGCATTCGGAAAAATTGGAATCGATCCAGAATCATTTCTCGATTCACGATGCATCGATATATTGTCCCAGCCCTAGTTGACACTGTCCAACAGTATATATACTCACCTAAAGGATTATTAGGAACACCTGTTCAATTTCTCATTAATGCAATTATCTAATCAACCAATCACATGGCAGTTGCTTCAATGCATTTAGGGGTGTGGTCCTGGTCAAGACAATCTCCTGAACTCCAAACTGAATGTCAGAATGGGAAAGAAAGGTGATTTAAGCAATTTTGAGCGTGGCATGGTTGTTGGTGCCAGACGGGCCGGTCTGAGTATTTCACAATCTGCTCAGTTACTGGGATTTTCACGCACAACCATTTCTAGGGTTTACAAAGAATGGTGTGAAAAGGGAAAAACATCCAGTATGCGGCAGTCCTGTGGGCGAAAATGCCTTGTTGATGCTAGAGGTCAGAGGAGAATGGGCCGACTGATTCAAGCTGATAGAAGAGCAACTTTGACTGAAATAACCACTCGTTACAACCGAGGTATGCAGCAAAACATTTGAGAAGCCACAACACGCACAACCTTGAGGCGGATGGGCTACAACAGCAGAAGACCCCACCGGGTACCACTAATCTCCACTACAAATAGGAAAAAGAGGCTACAATTTGCACGAGAAATTGGACAGTTGAAGACTGGAAAAATGTTGCCTGGTCTGATGAGTCTCGATTTCTGTTGAGACATTCAGATGGTAGAGTCAGAATTTGGCGTAAACAGAATGAGAACATGGATCCATCATGCCTTGTTACCACTGTGCAGGCTGGTGGTGGTGGTGTAATGGTGTGGGGGATGTTTTCTTGGCACACTTTAGGCCCCTTAGTGCCAATTGGGCATCGTTTAAATGCCACGGCCTACCTGAGCATTGTTTCTGACCCTGTCCATCCCTTTATGACCACCATGTACCCATCCTCTGATGGCTACTTCCAGCAGGATAATGCACCATGTCACAAAGCTCGAATCATTTCAAATTGGTTTCTTGAACATGACAATGAGTTCACTGTACTAAAATGGCCCTCACAGTCACCAGATCTCAACCCTTTGGGATGTGGTGGAACGGGAGCTTCGTGCCCTGGATGTGCATCCCACAAATCTCCATCAACTGCAAGATGCTATCCTATCAATATGGGCCAACATTTCTAAAGAATGCTTTCAGCACCTTGTTGAATCAATGCCACGTAGAATTAAGGCAGTTCTGAAGGCGAAAGGGGGTCAAACACAGTATTAGTATGGTGTTCCTAATAATCCTTTAGGTGAGTGTGTGTGTGTGTGTGTGTGTGTGTGTGTGTGTGTGTGTGTGTGTGTGTGTGTGTGTGTGTGTGTGTGTGTGTGTGTGTGTGTGTGTGTGTGTGTGTGTTCTGTGGTGACTAAAATGGCAGCAATATTCTGTTAGATATGTTAGTTGATAACATATTGATAGTTGATGGCAACAGTGAAGAGGTTATCACTACTCGTAAACAGTTTTTATGGCAGATCTTTTGCAAATGTAAATGTCTTCCTAGTAAACTTGAGGCAACAATAAAGAATTCGGCACTACTGGTAAACAGTTTTTATGGCAAATCTTTTGCAAATATGCAGCAAATGATTGAAGTAGAACAGACTTGATGAAAAGTGCACTGTAAATCATGGATTTGTGGATAGTTGTGTTTTATGCCACGATAAATGATGGAGCTGCTTATCCCTTGTTTTATCTAGACAATATCAGCTTAATGCCAACTGTCAGTCCATTTTCATCAGTGGGCTAAAGCACTGGGGCCAGATGCGCCACAAAAAGTGAGGCTGGTTCTCACAATCATTGAAATATGCCCACATTCCAATCATTTTAGAATGGGCTCTCACATTACATCTGTGGGTGGGTACACCCTCTAGACATCAGGTTTTCTCACAATGGTTGGTGAAGATGATCCAAACAACCCAATACTTCAGTTCTATAATAGAGCACAGAGGATTGTCAGTAATGGACAATTTTGTTTAAATGCTTCCTTGTGATTTCACAAATGTCACTCTTTAGGGGGCCAGTTTAGATGGATCAGTAATGAGACTCTGCATATCCCTTGCGCCCCTCTGTTTTGGCAGGCGCCCACTGTGACAGATGCCTCTGGTGACTGGACACGCTTCCACATTTATTTTAATATAAATGTGTTTCTCACAACCAAGACAGTTTAAGAGGAAGAAAGCATCTTAGGGGCAGTTTGGATTCACATATTGATTCATGCTCATATTTATGGAAGCCCGTTTCCGCCACATTGAGTAAAAAAATAAAGATTCTTTAAGTCATAATAATGAGAAACTTTCTCATAATTATGACTTAGCATCTCGTAATAATGAGAAACTTTCTCGTAATAATGAGAAACTTTCTCGTAATAATGACTTAACATCTCGTAATAATGAGAAACTTTCTCATAATAATGAGAAACTTTCTCGTAATAATGACTTAACATCTCGTAATAATGAGAAACTTTCTCATAATAATGACTTAACATCTCGTAATAATGAGAAACTTTCTCGTAATAATGAGAAACTTTCTCGTAATAATGAGAAACTTTCTCGTAATAATGACTTAACATCTCGTAATAATGAGAAACTTTCTCATAATTATGACTTAACATCTCGTAATAATGAGAAACTTTCTCGTAATAATGAGAAACTTTCTCGTAATAATGACTTAACATCTCGTAATAATGAGAAACTTTCTCATAATAATGACTTAACATCTCGTAATAATGAGAAACTTTCTCATAATAATGACTTAACATCTCGTAATAATGAGAAACTTTCTCATAATAATGAGAAACTTTCTCGTAATAATGAGAAACTTTCTCGTAATAATGACTTAACATCTCGTAATAATGAGAAACTTTCTCATAATTATGACTTAACATCTCGTAATAATGAGAAACTTTCTCGTAATAATGACTTAACATCTCGTAATAATGAGAAACTTTCTCATAATAATGACTTAACATCTCGTAATAATGAGAAACTTTCTCGTAATAATGAGAAACTTTCTCATAATAATGACTTATTTTCTCGCACTTCTACGCATGCGCAAAGCAGCGGAGCAGAAGGGCGTGCCACACTAGCGACATCCGCTGGTCAAAGCCGTGTAAATGCATCACAGCAAACTTGGCACGCTCTGCAGTGAATAACATTAAAGATAAATGATCAGTATATGAGACAGGCTTCCATACTAGATAGTCTTTTATTCATTTGTAATATTCATTTGTATTTTTGTGTATGAACAAGCAGCAATACAAGGGTGATCCATGGATTTCAAATAGACGGAGGGATGACAGCACACCTTTCCAAATCTGTTTAAGAACACTTCATCTGGAAATCTGTGTAAGGGTCCGTTCATACAGAACGCGCTTTTTCATTGCTTTTCTAGGCAAACGCGCACTAGACGGACGTTGCGCTCGCTCTTCTGCAGCAATCTTGCGCATGACACGGCGTTCTAAATTGAAAAGAAGTTCAGCTTTTAAAAACACGTCTCGACCTTGCGTTTTCCCCCATTCCACTGCCCACTTATGTTTAAATGTCCCCAAAGTCATAAACATCTTAAAGGTGATTTCTGTATTGATATCTTCCAGATGAACCTGCACATCAAATATCCTAGAAGCATCTGCAAAATACGTGTTATATTAACACACATATGTGTTACACTTAAACTTGACGAATAAATGTAATATTCCAACTTTAATCTGATAGTTTTGTAAATTCATGTTTACAATTTCCATCGGTGTGCACAAGCAGGCGTCCTTCGTTACCATGGTAACCGTCCTGCTTCTGCATTCCACTTTTACACCTTATCGTGCGCATGGAAAAGTATGGAAGATAGGCCTACTGATGATGTTATTTAATGATACTACAGATTGCACTTAGTAGATCAAACTGACTTTAATGAAAACAACTGTTTTGCAGAGCGTGCCAAGTTTGCTGTGATGCATTTACACGGCTTTGACCAGCGGATGTCGCTAGTGTGGCACGCCCTTCTGCTCCGCTGCTTTGCGCATGCGTAGAAGTGCGAGAAAATAAGTCATTATTACGAGAAAGTTTCTCATTATTATGAGATGTTAAGTCATTATTACGAGAAAGTTTCTCATTATTACGAGATGTTAAGTCATTATTACGAGAAAGTTTCTCATTATTACGAGATGTTAAGTCATTATTTCGAGAAAGTTTCTCATTATTACGAGATGTTAAGTCATTATTATGAGAAAGTTTCTCATTATTACGAGATGTTAAGTCATTATTTCGAGAAAGTTTCTCATTATTACGAGATGTTAAGTCATTATTATGAGAAAGTTTCTCATTATTACGAGATGTTAAGTCATTATTATGAGAAAGTTTCTCATTATTACGAGATGTTTAAGTCATAATTACGAGAAAGTTTCTCATTATTATGAGATGTTAAGTCATTATTACGAGAAAGTTTCTCATTATTATGATAAAGTTTCTCATTATTACGAGATGTTAAGTCATTATTATGATAAAGTTTCTCATTATTATGAGATGTTAAGTCATTATTATGAGAAAGTTTCTCATTATTACGAGATGTTAAGTCATTATTATGAGAAAGTTTCTCATTATTACGAGATGTTTAAGTCATAATTACGAGAAAGTTTCTCATTATTATGAGATGTTAAGTCATTATTACGAGAAAGTTTCTCATTATTATGAGAAAGTTTCTCATTATTATGAGATGTTAAGTCATTATTATGAGAAAGTTTCTCATTATTATGAGATGTTAAGTCATTATTATGAGAAAGTTTCTCATTATTATGACTTAAAGAATCTTTTTTTTTTACTCAACGTGGCGGAAACGGGCTTCCATAGAAACGGGCTTCCATACATATTAGACATTCATTCGTCTAGAAATCGATAAAGTATTGTTATGAATTTATGATTTTCCATTGTTTGGTTTGAATGTTATTCATTGTATGGGTCAATATTATGGAAGCCCGTTTCCGCCACATTGAGTAAAAAAATAAAGATTCTTTAAGTCATAATAATGAGAAAATTTCTCATAATTATGACTTAACATCTCGTAATAATGACTTAACATCTCGTAATAATGAGAAACTTTCTCATAATAATGAGAAACTTTCTCATAATAATGAGAAACTTTCTCGTAATAATGACTTAACATCTCGTAATAATGAGAAACTTTCTCGTAATAATGAGAAAATTTCTCGTAATAATGACTTAACATCTCGTAATAATGAGAAACTTTCTCGTAATAATGACTTAACATCTCGTAATAATGAGAAACTTTCTCATAATAATGAGAAACTTTCTCGTAATAATGACTTAACATCTCGTAATAATGAGAAACTTTCTCGTAATAATGAGAAACTTTCTCGTAATAATGACTTAACATCTCATAATAATGAGAAACTTTCTCGTAATAATGAGAAACTTTCTCGTAATAATGACTTAACATCTCGTAATAATGAGAAACTTTCTCATAATAATGAGAAACTTTCTCGTAATAATGACTTAACATCTCGTAATAATGAGAAACTTTCTCGTAATAATGAGAAACTTTCTCATAATAATGACTTAGTTTCTCGCACTTCTACGCATGCGCAAAGCAGCGGAGCAGAAGGGCGTGCCACACTAGCGACATCCGCTGGTCAAAGCCGTGTAAATGCATCACAGCAAACTTGGCACGCTCTGCAGTGAATAACATTAAAGATAAATGATCAGTATATGAGACAGGCTTCCATACTAGATAGTCTTTTATTCATTTGTAATATTCATTTGTATTTTTGTGTATGAACAAGCAGCAATACAAGGGTGATCCATGGATTTCAAATAGACGGAGGAATGATAAGACAGCACACCTTTCCAAATCTGTTTAAGAACACTTCATCTGGAAATCTGTGTAAGGGTCCGTTCATACAGAACGCGCTTTTTCATTGCTTTTCTAGGCAAATGCGCACTAGACGGACGTTGCGCTTGCTCTTCTGCAGCAATCTTGCGCATGACACGGCGTTCTAAATTGAAAAGAAGTTCAGCTTTTAAAAACACGTCTCGACCTTACGTTTTCCCCCATTCCACTGCCCACTTATGTTTAAATGTCCCCAAAGTCATAAACATCTTAAAGGTGATTTCTGTATTGATATCTTCCAGATGAACCTGCACATAAAATATCCTAGAAGCATCTGCAAAATACGTGTTATATTAACACACATATGTGTTACACTTAAACTTGACGAATAAATGTAATATTCCAACTTTAATCTGATAGTTTTGTAAATTCATGTTTACAATCTCCATCGGTGTGCACAAGCAGGCGTCCTTCGTTACCATGGTAACCGTCCTTATCGTGCGCATGGAAAAGTATGGAAGATAGGCCTACTGATGATGTTATTTAATGATACTACAGATTGCACTTAGTAGATCAAACTGACTTTAATGAAAACAACTGTTTTGCAGAGCGTGCCAAGTTTGCTGTGATGCATTTACACGGCTTTGACCAGCGGATGTCGCTAGTGTGGCACGCCCTTCTGCTCCGCTGCTTTGCGCATGCGTAGAAGTGCGAGAAAATAAGTCATTATTACGAGAAAGTTTCTCATTATTATGAGATGTTAAGTCATTATTACGAGAAAGTTTCTCATTATTACGAGATGTTAAGTCATTATTTCGAGAAAGTTTCTCATTATTACGAGATGTTAAGTCATTATTATGAGAAAGTTTCTCATTATTACGAGATGTTAAGTCATTATTTCGAGAAAGTTTCTCATTATTACGAGATGTTAAGTCATTATTATGAGAAAGTTTCTCATTATTACGAGATGTTAAGTCATTATTATGAGAAAGTTTCTCATTATTACGAGATGTTTAAGTCATAATTACGAGAAAGTTTCTCATTATTATGAGATGTTAAGTCATTATTACGAGAAAGTTTCTCATTATTATGAGAAAGTTTCTCATTATTACGAGATGTTAAGTCATTATTATGATAAAGTTTCTCATTATTATGAGATGTTAAGTCATTATTATGAGAAAGTTTCTCATTATTACGAGATGTTAAGTCATTATTATGAGAAAGTTTCTCATTATTATGAGATGTTAAGTCATTATTACGAGAAAGTTTCTCATTATTATGAGAAAGTTTCTCATTATTATGAGATGTTAAGTCATTATTATGAGAAAGTTTCTCATTATTATGAGATGTTAAGTCATTATTATGAGAAAGTTTCTCATTATTATGACTTAAAGAATCTTTTTTTTTTTACTCAACGTGGCGGAAACGGGCTTCCATACAATATGAATATATTATCCACATAAATTATATAACATTTAAAAGTGACTATGATAATAAAAACGAAAAATCATCTACAAATCTAGTTTGAAGCATGCACCATGTTCTTAAAAATCTACTCATTATATCCAAACCAAAAGGTTTTAAATACCTTTATGAATTAATAACAATTGTAAAATATTATATTTCTGAATTAAATGGGTCATGCTTATATATGATAACTGATTTTATGTCATAAAAATCAGAATATAATGTATATATTTGACAGAATAATATGCTTTTATTATTTTCATTTTGCAGACAAAAAAATATACTGTGTTATATAGTAGAGAATTATAAAACTAATATTATTAAGCAGTAAAGAAGTTTTGCTAAAATATATTATTATATTAATATTATTTTTTGTTTACTTTTTTTAATGAGGGTTTTCTTCATGATATCAGGATATTGTCCCACCCTGATATTTGAACTTTATGCTCTCCCAAAAAAATTAAAATAGCTTTTTAATGCAGAAAAACTTAAAAATTTGTATCATAGAACAGGTGTATTCAAGTCATTGTATGTATCAATTGCATTTTAATGTGTTTTGAATAAATTAAAAGACAGAATCAATAACACCATGTCAGTAAATCATTTATCACTTCTAAGTTTTTATCTGTGGTTCATACATCAATTTCGAACTCTTTTAAAACAACACATAATTTGTTTTAGTATTAATCAAATCACAGCAAGTGCACTTTCCCTTTTTCTTTTGTCTCAGAAGTCAGAACATAATAAAAGCTATGTTGACTCTTTTAAAAAATAAAACTATTCTTGGTTTGGTGTTGTTACAAATTCAACGTCTGTGGTTTGTCCAGTTCACACCAGAGGTCTCTATCACCTGAGTATTGACACCTTCACCTCAAACTCCATTTCCCATAAACCTGTACCTGGAAAAGATTGCTATTTACCTGCATCGATTTTTGCTGCACACACACTTTTACTCATTGCAAAGTCTTTTTACCCCAGCTTGCACTGAGACTACTGAAGTCTAAGCTCAAGCTAACGTTCTGGCAGCACATCAACAACAATTGACTTGGCTAACATCGCTCACGGAGGAACTAGTAAAAACACTACAGAGCCTCCACCTACCCACACCAAGCCAACACTACGCTCCTCCGCTTAGCCCCTCAATCAATACGAATTCAGCGAACACAGTAGAAGTTTGATGGAACACCAGTTAAACGTAAGGGATTTCTGATTGAATTGAAACTGCTTTTTCGCAAAGAACTGAGTATTGAACTGCAAACTGAGTTAGCCTGCCATGATGAGGGAAAGATGCTTGACCAGTTCGTTGAATTTGCCATACATGCTGATAATCTAATTCGAGCCCAAAGACCCAGCAAAGCCTCAGTATCACCTCTAGTCACTTCCTTCCTTGCATATCACTGAATCAGAACCCATGCAGATCGGGCAGGCTCATCTAACCCCAGAAGAGAGATATCATCACATTCAACAGCATTGGTGCCTTTATTGTGGTCAAGCTGGACACTTAAAGGTCACCTGTCAACCAACACCATCTCAATTCAACACACTCACGGTGAGTTCCTGTAACCCTCTCACATGCTCATCTAATTGCATGGAATTGCCTGTCATTTTAACGTACTCTGAGATATCGGTGACTACCACGGCTATGCTCGATTCTGGAGCTGCCTGCAATTTCATTGACGAATTTGCTTGTGCACATGATATACCACTAAACCCCTATGACTTTTCTTTGGCAATGGAAGCGCTAGACGGACACCCCATCGATGCCGGCCATGTTCATTACACCACTCAAGATATCAGGCTTCAAATATTAGCTCTACATTCAGAGAACATTCGTTTCTATCTCATCCATTCAGCTCACCATCCCGTAATCCTAGGCCTCCCCTGGTTACAAGATCACAACCCCCACATGTCTTGGAGTGAGAAGCAGATCATTCAGTGGACGGACACATGCCAAGTGTCTGAGAACTAACCCTCCCGACACTATGAGAGCAGCTAATCAAGCTTCTGAGAATTACTCACAAGAACACTGCGAAGAAATGACTTTAGAGTAAAAAAAGTTCTTGGCTCAAAGCTGTGCTTAAAAGTTAGTTATCAAGCATCTCAGTCGTAATTTAAGTGAAGTGTAGGACTAAATCTCAAGTGTCAGTCTTAGAGATGATTCACAAAACTTTGCTGTGCCACAAACGGGATTTTGGATGATGACATAGGCATGGACCAATCACTGAATAGATTTCCTTATTTAAGAATATTCTCAGATAAATTCACACTGAATGGTGAAAATTCCTAAGAGGATTTTACATTCAACACACATTTGACAATTATAAATATAGCGTTCAGCGTCAGTTCAGGCAGGCCGCGTAGTCAAGCTCAGCTATCAGCTGATACCTATCCAGACCTAACAGCTGATCTGATTTCTAAGCACTCAATTGGTCCCTATCAAACAGGGCGCCGTATTTAAAGTCATTTTTCAGTGTGCCTGCTTGACTGCTTCCACTGCATGCTTACAACCCACCTCCTCCCCTAGCTCCTCCTTTAACTTCTGTTTAACTTAATCAGTGTCATTCTGTTGTCATTGATGCATGCTCTGTTCTCATGGGGGATTTGTTTTTGCTGCTTTCCCAGTTAATGGGAGATGTCCCCAGAAGCTGCTGCTGTTCCCTGACTAGCTTTCATGGAGCTCATGAAACTGATGGGTAACTCAGAACAGAGCCATACCGCCAAATGTAACTTTAACAATAATGCAAATAAAATTTGAATATATTTGACAAATGTCTGCTATTTTTGACTCAAGTGGTCCTGTCTGAATTTCAAGAGAATACATTATGATATAGGCTACACATTGGAAATGAAAGATAAAAACGTTTTCCACCATGTTTTAATTACACATTTTAACCCGGTTGCTGTTAACTCACCTGAATATATATAAGATAGATTTTATGATAAATTCAGCCACCATGGATTCCAAAAGAAAACCGAACTGGCGAGAGGAAGAAGTGCCAACACTGCTTGCTGAATTACTCGCACAGCGGAAACATGTTATAAAAGGCAAGTTCTACCAGAAAGACTCGGGAGATAAATTGATATAACAAGCGTATATTTATTAACAACCCAGCAAGCATAAATTTATAAAGTTCTTTGGCGTAGGCCCGTCCTTAGCACGCAATGCGAGGGTAGCGAAAGCTGCATATCCTGCCTGAAGACGAAGGCAGGGGCGCAGACGACCCCCTGGAGGTAAAGGAAGGGACCATCTTGGTGGTGGTTGGGGAGGATGGAGGTAATTGGCAGCGTCAGCATCTCGAACTCAGACAAATGTAAGTACCAATCTTTTATACTGCGAGTGTTGATTGGTTAGAAGTGAGGTAATACATGACGCTCTGATTGAGTCTTCCTGACAGAACTTACGCTAAAGCTTTCATTTCAGCTCAACATTAACCACCGCTGACAAAGATGATGCCTGCTCTGTCCAAATGATACCGTTTGATTAACTGTTTGTCATCAAACATTTCAAAAACATTCTTCCTCTCCTGAAAGATTTGCGCACGTCTCTGTCTCCTCAGTGCCATCACAAGCCCCAACTGGCAACTCCTAACCACTTGAGAGACCTCTCGAGCTGTCTTAAATAACTGGGAGAGTAATAGTGATTCTTAGCTTTAAGAAATTTGATAACTTGCTTTTATACTTAAGGTATACTAAAATGACACTTGAAGCTTGATAAATACGGGCCCATATCTTACCGAAGCTTTCAGCTAATCCAAGACCTCACAACTGCCTCCACATCGCTCCTGAGATTGTGCTATAGACTTACTACCTGGTAGCACGCCTCCCAGAGGTAGAATCTTCACACTGTCCCAACCTGAATCTGAGGCAATGAAGACGTATACCAAGGAGGAGTTAGCAAAGGGTTTCATCAGACCATCTACTTTAGCAGCATCCGCTGGCTTCTTTGTGGGCAAGATAGACGGAGGTCTCCATCCATGCATGGATTATCATGGCCTAAATGAGATTACTGTAAAATTATCCTGCCTCTGGTTCCTGTAGCCCTGGAACAGCTCCGAATGGCCAAATACTTCAGCAAACTCGATCTGCGCAGTGCATGCAACCTCATTCACATCTGCGAAGGAGATGAATGGAAGACAGCATTCTCAACAAACACAGGGCACAATGAGTACTTGGTTATGCCGTTCGCGCTGGTCATTAGTCCATCCGTGTTCCAGGCTTTCATCAATGACGTCTTCAGGGACATGCTGATTCGATGGGTGATTGTCAACATTGATGACATTCTTTGCTCCGGCACCTATGCAGAACATGTCCAGCATGTCCGAGTCATTCTGCAACATCTCATTTCTCACCAATTGTATAACAAGGCAGAGAAATGTGAATTTCAAATGTGATACGTCCTGAAAGAGTGGCCATGGATGATAGCAAAGTACAGGCAGTTTTGAAATGGCCACAACCAACCACTGTTAAAGAATTGCAATGTTTCATGGGCTTTGCAAACTTTTACATTTGTATGGCCAAAAGACTCAATCCCAGACAGGAAAGGTGGGCTCTCTTCTTTACTCGATGTAACTTCACTGTCATGTATCGTCCAGGTTCCAAAAAGACGAAAGCTGACGCTCTTTCTTGACAATATGAGTCTTCACAACATGCACAGACCGACAAACCGATCATACCTTCAACCATGTTAAGACAGAGATTGACGATGCCCAAGCTCGCAACCTATCACCCCCAGAATGCCCTCTGAAACGGATTTACATTCCTCCCTCACTCCAAAAGAAGGTCTTGCAATGGGTTAATTCGTCCCCTAGCTCCAGACATCCTGGTATCACCACTAGCCTTCAACTACTCTGCAACCACTTCTGGTGGCCGTCTATGCAGTCCGACACCATCGCTCTCATTCATAATTGTTCCAACTGTAACATACATTAAATAAATCACCCAAGCAACTTCCTGCTAGATTACTCCAACCTCTGCCAATTCCTCAATGTCCTTGGTATGTATATCCATCGATTTCATTACAGACCTGCCAATCTTCCAGGGTAACACAATCATACTCACCATCATCGACCGCTTCTCTAAAGCATGCTGCCTAATTCCACTGCCCAAGTTGCCCACAGCCATGGAAACGGCAAAAGATTTGAGCAATTGGGTATTCAGACTTTATGCCCTATCTGAGGACATTGTTTCTGATCGAGGTCCCGAGGTTTACCTCTCGAGTGTGGTCAACCTTCTTCAACATAATCTCAACATAAATGTCAGCCTTACTTCTGGGTATCATCCTAAATCCAACGTTCAAACTAAATGCTTAAATCAAGAACTAACTCTCTTTCTACAGACATACTGCAACCAGAACCAATCTGACTGGAGCAATTTTTTCCTTTGGGCAGAATACGCCGAGAACTCACTGTGGAAACTCTCCACAGGTTTGACTCAACTTCAATGTGTGCTGGGATATCCACCGTGGTCTGGCGAGCCCACTGACCTCCTGGCTGTCAACGATCGCTTCAAAGGAGTGAGACAACTTGCCTTGGATCTCATAAGCCCGTACCTGGAGCTGATTACCATTCTACTGAGTCACATTACGGACTATTTTAGCAGCACACACACTTTCACTCATTGCAAAGTCTTGTTTTGCCCCGACTAACATTACTGAGCGTTCCTTCAGTGTTTTGCCTTGCCTGTGTTTGACCTCGGACTGTTTCATCTGTTTTGATTTGATCTGCCTTTTGTATTTTCCGTTTGCCTGGATTACTCTTGTGATTGTTTGCTGCCTGCCTCGGCTACAGTATGTGCTTGAGTTTTGACCACGTCCATGTCTGGCCTTGGATGTTACTATTGCTGGTGATTGACCCCTTATTTCTACTGCTGCATATTCTTTTAATAAAGCTGCACATTGATCCTCATCTGTAATGAACTGACTCCTCGTTACAGATGTTATTAAGATGTGTTCTCAAAAACTCTATATGTAAACATTTGGTTTCAAAAGTAGTTGGTGATCATTAGAGATCTGATATTGAAAATTCCAACGAGAGCTTGTTTTTCAAATTAAAAATCTCTGCATACACATCAGTTTTGATTTCACTGGTGTACTGCCTAAGACTCTGACCGTTCAGTTATTCTAGTGTTTGGTACTGGATATCAAAAGGGGCAGCATGTGAGTGAACTTAAGCTGATTCCTGTGCAGAGAGCAGCTTTTGCCTCAGGCAGAAGAAATGTGTGTGTGCGCGCGCTACTGTGTGTGCCTGAGCTTTTCTACTAGACAGGAACCCAAGAAAAAAATTGAGCTTTCTCATGCCTGTAAAAACTCATTATGTGTGGTGTTTCATGTGAAAACCAGAGAGTCATGGTCAGATGCAAAAGAAGCCTCAGCAAGGGAAGCTATGGCACTATTGAGAGAAAAAGTTACATTCAAACAAATCCCACTAAAACAGAAAGAACACCACTGAATGAAAGCACGGTTTGAGGTGACATTTTACTAGACTAATATGTTGCATTAATTTAAATTAGATTAAACAAATATTTATTATGTACTATAAACACACTTTGCCATGTAGGAATGACACATGTTAATTTATGTGTATTTTCAAAAGCAAATTAATTTTATGTTTATGTTTGGCTTGCTGAGACGAATGAAGTGACAGCTACTGACATGGATATAATATCACACAAAGGCATCACAAAACCATTTTTCGTCATTGTTGCCATTGTATATATTCTGCAGGAGTGTTTATCACTACTGATTAAATAGGCTCTATGGCGAACGTCACATGAACAAACAGGAAAGCAGCCCTCATCGCATCCTCTTGTTGGAGAAAGTGTTAACGGCAGTATGAACTGACTGCGATATCTATGGACTTTTCAGGTAATCAGCTAATTATTTATTTTTATTGTTGGCATTTCGATTTGAATTTCTAAATGTTAGTAAGAAGAAGAAAAATAAAACCTTTTAATATCAATCTGCATATGCAATGGACATCGGTTATGCTAATCTTTGCTCGCTCCTTTGAAGTTATCTTGATTAAAACGGCTGTATATTTAATGAAGCACATCCAAAAGACCTGAAACAGAAGCGAAGTAACCTGTTTTACAGAATATGTAAGTTTGTTGGACATAACCCCCATTATTTTAGAACCAAAGGGGTTTGAAAACAGGGCAGCTGCCAAAATAAACTTGAATCTAGAATTTGGATGATCATGTGATCTCAACATGGTGGCCACCATGAGGTAGGATCACCAGTACAATAAAACCAACATAGGCTCATTGCAATAACGTGCCTATACCTACATTCTTGCAAAACTCCAAAAACATACCTTTCATTGCAATTTCCAGCTGCAATTTCCAATTATTTTTCATTTAAAACTGCTTTTTTAATCAACAATTCATTTAAAATGCTTAAGTCTTGACAGAAAGTAGCACTTATTGTCCCCCCTTTTATCTCTTGCTTGGCTTCTTCATTTTGTTCCTCTTCTTCTTTTTCTTTCTTTCTACTGATGAATCTGAAGATGAAAGCATGTCTCTTGTTATTCTGTATTCTGCATTAAAAGAAAATGCAGTACACCCAGAAATAAGTCCTCACCACTTACTCATCTTTTACCCTCATGCCATCCAAGATGTATACAACTTTCCTTCTTAAGATTAACACAAATGAGGGTTTTTAGAAAAATAAAAAAATACATCTCTGGGAATGCAAGCTCATGTGTTTCTAAAAGTTGGAGCATCAAAGAGCACATACTGCAATAACATCCATGCGACCCCAATGGATGGATCAATGTCTTCTGAAGTGAAACGATGAGTGTTTGTAAGAAAAATGACAATATTTTAAACTTTTTAAACTGTAGACTATCGCTTCAGACCAACTGTAATACCACTTACCCTGTAACTACATGGAACAAAGCCCAAACTTAAACATCTGCACTTTTGCTATCCAAAAAAACAAAAAAACCCCCCCACAAATTCATAGATATGTACCCTGTAATTTTTAAAAAGCCTATACAGTATGTATTGGTACACCATTATTACAAAAAGGTGCTATAAGGTTCTCGCCAAATTGCTCAGTATAAATTATTTTTTAATTCTCCAGGTTGTTACCCCTTTATACCCCAAACTTAACATATTGTTCCCTTATACTTACATGCAAGTACTTTATAGGTACACTATAATTACCGAAAGTTACGCTGTAAATTCTTCTTAATTACGCAGTACTTTCTTGGCTGTAATCTAAAGCGTTGCCCAAATTGTATTCCTTTTCACACAAATTATGATGACAGGGGCAGATTACCAATTACTTTCTTGCAGTCCTATACACAATACTATGTTATGACCAACACTTTTACCATACCGCATGATTTGTAAATGAATACATTTTGATATTTGAATCACATAACCAGATCCATACAGCTTTTCTGCCATAGTATTTTTGCTTTATACAGCAATGCACTTGTGATACGGAGTGCTTGGGTACGAGTCCATTGAAACACCAGTCATGATAAAAGAGCTCAAATACTTGTAGAAGCAAACTAAAATAGCATGTTTACTTGAACAAGTGCACACGGGGGTAATAAAACATGGCCAAATTCACCCTCATCTGTTTCAGATAAAACTGAATGCGCATTTAGCTCCACTCACTTATTTTTGCAATTCAGTGGTGCAGAAATTACATAATTCATCTTTAAGCTCTGTAAAAGAGGATATATATATATATATATATAAAACTCTGGAGTGAAATTAGCAATTCCATTCTATTTAAAATCAAGAGCACAGCATGAAGGATCATTTCTGATCCTCACGGCAGCCATTAGTTAATTGATTGGGCGCAGAGCACTGTTCAATGTGTTTAGCTCTTTAATTAAGAATGTTTCTCTTTTAAATGAAGAAAGTTCAGGAAAAAAAAAACAGCAAAGAAAAAAATTCTGTCTCTTTGAGCCACACTTTCCTTAAAAGGATAGCTCAGGCAAAAAAATAAAAAAATAAACATTAATATAAATAGTCACATACATGTTTCTTTCTTCATGAATGGAAAAGTTCTGAAGATTATTCATGCTGCACTTGTCCACACAATAAGAGTGAAAGGTGACTTGGGCCGCCAAGCTCCAAAATGGACAAAAAGCATCATATGTCAGAACGGGTTGCAGCAAGGATGAGTTGAAGCAGGATCTAGGTGCAGCAATATCTTTTAATAACAATAAATCACGCAGGAGAAACAGGAAACTGCAGGAACGACTCAAACCAGAATATTACCAATGAGAACGAACAACTACAACTGAGGACTATAAGCAGTAAGCACACAGGGTAACTGAGGAGAAAAACAAGGCACAGGTTGGGACTAATCAATCAACTAATGAGTAACCATGACAACAAATGAAAAACGGCACGTTTACAGAAAACAAGACAATGCAAACATAAACCTAACATCATAATAGTAGTCCTACTTATTCTTAATTTGAAAATCTTGCTGGAAAACTGTAGCATCATTTACTGGAAAACAAGAGGGTGTATACTGTAATGTTTGTAATTTTACTATTCTGAAAGTGAAAATGAAAGGTGACTCGTTCATGGATGTGTTTGTTTTGTTTTATCTCTCAATGCAATTTTGATCTTGTGTTGCTTCTATTCAGATTTAATTTATTTTCCAGGTAACAAGGCAATAGTTAAAGGCATTTAGCCTATTACCTATTGGATTTCTTTCAGCGATTTAAGGTTGATAGGCCATGCTTAAAAGTTTGGAAAGTTGCTCAACTCCATCCCTCCAGTGGCTTGTCTTTCCTTTTTTACTTTCCTTTGTGCAGTCACTGTATAATTGATTTTGCTGTGTCTTTGCTCCAGGAGACAATTAACAGCAGATTAGGCCTTTTCTCTTAAATAGTGCAACTTCTCCCAAGTCATTATTAAATCCATCATAACAGAGGAGGCGTGTACTCATTAACATGAAAATTAAGGTTTATCAAGAAAGCTAAATTGAAAAATGAATGCATGTTGAAATATACACTTTTTAATGTGTTTTATTGCCAGTGGCACTGTTGAATGTTAAATATTAATATTTACCTGGAAGTAAAGCAGCAGAATGAGACTCAACCTGATATTTAGGCATATTATCTGTGTACAGGCAATGGAATTTCTATTAAAGAGGTCAAATTATGCAAATTATGCAATTATTTTGTTTATTGGGTGTAATAGTGATCATGCTTTAATGCTCAAAAAACCCATTAGCTATTACTTTACTTTGATGGTCCCTTTTGAACATTCTGTTGACTACAAGTAAAGTTGCACCTACGTCAACTAACTCTTATTAGAGTGTTAGAGTATTAGTAGACTGGTAGGGTTCAGGTTAGAATAAGTTGACACGTTGCAAAGTTACTTATAGTCATCAAAATAAAGTGTTAGCAGATATTAAACAGACAGTCTACTAATGCTCTAATGAGAGTTGTTTGCAAACAAAATGTTCAGAACTATTGCAGCACCTCCATTCCCGTCTGAAACGCTCTGATTGAGTTCCGGTTTCTACAAAACCAAGGCGTCTCCATGACATGGCGACCACACTGAAGCATTGCCCTCTTTCTTTGCGTATGCATTTGGACGGGCATTAAAGGTGCTCTAAGCGATGTTGGGTGACGTCACTTCTTGTTGACGTTCAAAATATTGTCAAACAAAAGGCTAGCTCGACCCTCCCTCCTCCTCATCCCCCCCCCCCCCTTCCGTGCTTCCTGAAACAGTCATGAACCATTTAGAAAAGACAAACTGGATTTACCCTCCTGTCCAGCAAAAACAGAGCCACCTGAATGTCGGATTGGAAGCCCTTCTGCCGGCGGAGTTCTCGCCACCTTTTGAACGCTTTCCCGATGTAAATTCGGGACTTTGCGCGTTCCTTCTCCTTTTCCCTATTCTTTGTTATGTGTTCATCGGAACGTCGTCTCTTTGGTCATGTGTCGGCCAGATCAAAATTCTCAAGAATATAAATTTTTAACGTTAGTTGTTGTTAGGACATCTCTCCTCTAGCTAACTTCCCTCTTCATGCTTCTCTCTCCTCCACTCCCCACACACCCTTCATGTGCACGCGCACTAACCCCCCACCCCCCCACCCCCAAATCATTCTTGTCGGTTATTGGCTGGAACACTGTTTGTTATGTTTCGTGGTCCAGGCTGGGCCAGTTTGTTTTTCTTGCATTTTGTGGAGCCTGGGCCGTCTACAGACACCGCATTTTTTTTACAGTGTGTTCAGGGGACAGGCAGCTAGCGGATAGTGAGGAGATGTTTGCTGGATGTGACAAAAAATGTTTTGGCCTAAAAAACGCGTGACATCGCTTAGAGCACCTTTAATATGTCACTTTGTGATTTGGACATTTGCAGAAGTAATATCCGGACTTCAATCAAGGCGTTTAAGCAGGTTCGGAGCTGTGTTTTCTGTTAGACAGAATAAATCTCTTTTGTGGGAGACTATTTGTAACTTTGCAGATCTTATACATGCGCAAACAGATCCATTGCACACTAAATGGCAGGAAAACATTAACAAGAGTCAATTAACCCCTTTTAAATTGAATGAATAGTTTTTATCTAATGACACATCCTCTGCAGATTTCTCCAGATGCTCTTCCAGCTGCCCGCACTCAGTCACCGACGTGTCAGACTTCAAGAAGGTTGTTTCTTTTCTTGTGCTTTGATATCACAGACAGACAGGAAGAGTGGGAGGCTGGAGATCTCCATGGGGATTTCTGACTGTCTTCAGCAATTTGGACTGTACAGGAGAGCAAGGCCAACAGTGCCAATCAAAACCTCGAATACTATACAATACCGCCAGAGGCATTTCAGAGAAAGCACAAACAGAAAAAAAAAAGAAGAAATGGAACAATGTATGAAATGAAAATGCAGCATAATTGCGTATGATTAAACGGGGTTTATGGTCATTTTATTTCATAACCTTTCCTTTTGTAGCACCACACAGACTTCTGATATGATTAGCACTTCAAACGGACTCGGCATCTGCTGCAGTTCTTCTTTAGGGCATCATCAGAGACTAACCCTTAATATCTGATGCTATTTGGGTCAGTCATGTGTTTTTCTCATGGTAGACAGATTTTGGAGACAGATGAGAAGATAGTTGACATATTGGCAGAGATCGACATTTTGATGGATGTCACTGGAAATCGTGGTGTTTTCACAGATGCTGGTCGTCTTTTGGTCATGACTCAAGGGCTCTTTTTACAGTTACTCGGTTCACATTCTTTTGACACAAATGAATAAATGTGTAATTCTGTTTAAATATTTTGGTGAGATGAGCCACACTAGCAAGTTACATTTTTAAAACATTACATTTGTTAAACAAACAAAACAAAACAAAAATCACATGAGGTGTGACTGTAATTTATTTATTTTAGATGTTCATCGCAGACCTTTTGCACATACATTAAAAATTATTAGTCTAAAACTCTTGGAACTCTTGGAATTGGAATTCCAGAGGGAATCCATGACTCAAAAATACTAATTATCAAATATAGATTTTAGAACTATAATTTGAACAGCTAAAACGAGGGGTCAGTAACGGTACTGCAGGGAGTCCAACAATAATTGTTTGATGTAAAACTTTTTATTATGAAACAAACAATTGTATGTTTACCCCAATCATAGCCTAAAGTTAAGTTAATTTAAAAAAAAAAAAAAAAGCTAAATGTTTCATTGCCTCTTTAAAATTAAAATGATGTTTTTGCAATCATAACAAATATTGGAAATACATTATTAGGGCACTGGTACTATAGACTAGACTTATACAAGTCAATTTTATACAAATGGGGTCCTTGCTCAGTCTTTCTATCCACCAAGGGGTCTTTAGTCTGAAAAGGTTTCCTTTTGATAAAATTTACTGTATCTACCATTACTGTATCTATCATTTTATAAACACAAAATGCCATTCAAGAGTGTTTGTTACAGGGATTTCACAGTGTTTAAAGAGTCACTTCAAAAGAAGTTATTCTCTATACCAGTTTCTGAACTCCCTGAAATATCTCGTATAGTCTTAATTTTCTTCCGGGAACAAACACATTACAATATTCCTCATTAAAATAATTCATGGGGGTGCATGGTTGAGTTGTGTTAGTGTGTTGGAACTTGAAACTTGGTAAGGGTAACCTTTCCCAAACATGCTGGAACAGGTTTACCAATCAACCAATCACAACACACGTACTGGTCCAGCCGACCAATCAGAGCACATTGTGCTATTCGGAAGGAGGGGCTTCATAGAGACAGGAACTAAACAGAGCGTTACTGACAGACTGGGAAGACAGAGGCTGTAAGAATGTCAAATATGTGAACATAATGTCTTTTTTGTACATTCAAGCATGAAAACCTATTCTAGTAGAGCCCAAAAACAAAATACCTGTGGGGAAACTTCTTATCTGTTGGGAAATAGCTGTTACGCCTATCTTATTGCTTTGTTTGAGAATAAATCAAATGCTTTTTTTGATGCACTGTTTCCTTGTTTAGAATGACACATATAATATTCAGTGTGATGTAATTGGCTTTGCTAGCTACATTTTTAATCTAGTATGTGTTTCCAAAATCTGTAAGAGGGGAAAAGAGGGATAGTGGAAAGCATGGCAGAGGGAGTAAGAGGCCAAGGGAACCCCGTGGCTGCATAATATCCCTTGCTATTACATACATATATATTGTATATGTGTGTATTTGTGTGCCGTGCGCTGTGTGGGAGAATGTGCTGTTGGCTTGAATGGAAATGTGAACTGAAACAATGAGCCTGAGCAGAGATGTGTTTGGAGGAAGCCCAATTACTGCTGAAGACCGTGTGCTCAGCCTGAGATGCTCATGCTCATGCTGGATGTAGCATAGATGAGACTTTCATCACACATAGAACCATGTGGATGTACAGTATTAGTCCACCCACATGTAGCCGGAGTGTTTTTGTGGATGTGTTTGACTGGTAGGCGGTAGAAAGTTATTAACACAGACATTTACAGTGCTCTGTAAAAAAAATGTAAAAAATAAATAAATAAATAAATACATTTTCTGCCAGGACATTATCTGTTTGGTTTATGGACATTTTAACCTTTAAACACAAGACAATGCAATGCACAATTCAAAATACTGGCAAAACACGTGAAAAATCGAATGGAAAATTCTTCCATATTAACAGTTTTGGCTCTATTTTTATGGATTTTGCTTGGAGGGATGTATACACACACAAAATATCAAACCAGCTGGAATTTATTTTAAAGAAACATAGCACAAGCAAACAATTTTAAGCAAAACATTAAAATAATATGATCAAATGTGATGAAGCACCTGTGCTTATTTTGCAAGGACACCAGTTTAAAATCCCTAAAAATCACACTGAGAGCAGATTATTAAAAGTCACTGCAAAAATGGTTCAGAAATGAGTTCAGAGAAAAGGTCTAGCTTCATTTGTTTGCGAATATGGTTTGACATTTTGTTATCTAATTAAATATAATTAATACATTTTCAGTGTGGCTTAAATGTCTTACTTTGGGACCATACTGCACGGATGAGGATTTATAAAGGGAATTTTGCACTGGCTTTACAAATCTGGAAACTTTTGTGCATATACGCAAAATCTGACTTTTGTGCGTGCGCACACATTAAGGATGAAATATATGCAAAGTTTTATACATGAGGCCCCTGGTTTTTAAGCAGGTCAGCCTGGGACGCCTGCAAGATAGCCATCGTATGCAGTGACGCACCAGCCTGACTCGCTGCCTCTTGGAATTAAAATGAACGTCTTGCTGCACACTGGCTGTGACGTGAATCCCTTATATTGGCACATTCAACCACTGTAGTCTTCATCTCTCTGTTGAGAAAATGTTCACAAAATAAAATGTAAACAAATGCACCCGCACTCCTGATATACAGTACATTGCATACATCAGCATTTTTGTTTATTAGAAAAACCTTATATTATATGTATGGGGTTTGAACCAGGGGCGAGCAGGGGCGAGTGTAAAAAGGCCCAGTTTCATGAGTGACTGATGCATATTTTACTGTTGTTTATACCGGAACTATATACTTAGTCAATTTTCAAGCATGATAAATTGATAAACTTTCCAGTCTATTATGCGGTTCAACTTTTTAGCTTGTTCTATTGTTAATAAACGATATTAAAGGAAGAGCATGCATATTATTATATGGGACTTATACTGACAGGATACTATATAGTTTCTTTCTTTCTTTCTTTCTTTCTTTCAACTTTTAAGTAATATTTATATTCAGAAATTACATATTAAACTGATCAAAAGTCATTTTTATATTTTTACAAAAAAAAAAAAGATATCGATTTCCTATAGATGCTGTTTTTGAACTTTTCATCAAACAATATGAAAAAAAAAAACATTAACAAACAATTTAAGTCACACGACTGTTTCCAACATTGATAGTAATAAGAAATGTTTATTGAGCTCAAATCAGAATATTATAATGATTTCTAAAGGGTCTGCGAAGGATCTGTTAAGTCTGTGAAGCATCACGTGAAATTACTTCAAATTAATGTTAAATAATGTCTCAAAGCACATAACATTACAGTAATAATGAACGTAAACATCTTAGAGAGCTCTGACTTGTACCGCCTGACTGCTGCAGATTCATTCCGGCGTTGATAGTGTTGCCATAGAAAAACACATAAATCTGAGTCTGAGGATGTGAACAGCACCGAGTAGAAAATCACAGGTTGCCATCTCATAATTACGGTTATTACGTAATATGATTGAAGGATTTTATTTGATTCAATATTTTATATGACCACTAAATGATTCAGTATTTTATGTTATAGTACAGAAATAATATTTATGGGTAGAGGGGAGCTTAGTTTAGTTTAAAGTTTAGTTTATTTGCACTGATATAAAATATATACTATAAAAACAAGAAAGTACAATCCATATACTTTGCAGGGAGAGGCAAACAAACCAAAAGAGCTTATTTGCAAATACTATTGTAGTAAATTGAGTTGCTATCTCTATTTATTATGGGCTGTTAACCTGACATGTACAAATATCAACACCCAAATCGATTCAAAACCCAACAATTGTGAAAACAAATTTTAGATTAAAAACCAACCTTAAAAACCCTGAAAATAACAAAACAGGTTGGTCCGTGTACTTTTTGATCACTTTATTTCATGTTTGGAATAACGAGAAATGAAAACCAGATATTTCTATATTTCCCTAAATACAGAGCAAATAGTTCCGTCTCTTTGGATAAAAGGGAAGTGGAAATTAAAATCAATAATAGGCTGAACTTTACCATATAATATATCCGTAACATTTACCACTCTCGTCTTTTATTTACATTGAAAGGCAGGTAGGCGTGTGTGACATATGTATAAATAATTTTTAAAAATTGAAAAGAAATATAGTTTATATTTATGAAAGTAAGCATGTGTAGCCTACTCAGTTCACATGAATGATCAAAAAGTACACTGACCCAGGTAACTACAATGGAGCACTAACAACAGTAGAACTAGCCAGCAATATACTACATTTTCAAAAAAAAATTGACATTTGTGGTTATCAGAGAACAATCCTAAACTGAGACAGATCCAGGGGCTCTGCAACTCCCCCCCAGAGTCCCATGGAATCACAGGCGAGGGGATGATAAGAACTGCAATGCAGGGGCTAATATCATCAGGGAGCAATTGAGCTGATTCACACTCAGCCCTACCAACATGGAAACGCACAGGGAACACTCACTTTCCTCTCGCCCATTCTCACTCTGTTAAAATTACAGAGGCGCAGCACTGGTATGCCAATGCTCGGATTTAATTTCAGTGATTATAGTTCATTGCGAGGTCCAGTTTGATGGGCACTTGCATAGCTGCCCTGCGAATTAAGATTCACTCAGACAAAACACACTAGAGCGTTCTGTTAAGCACTAGCTGGGGAGGTTAATTCTGCAGTGCTCCAATCACCCTCCGATTAGCATGATCATATTACACCTTTGATAAGAGCAGACAAATGCTTCCTGATACATTCCTCATTTTACTCTCCAATTACCCTCAGAGACCTTAATTCTGTGTGATGGAGATGAAGCCTGATTTTGACTTTCTGAATCCAAGGCTCATCATTGTTGAGTAGCTATGAGGATAATCTGGAAATATTGCAGATATTTAGCTTTGAAAGCACGAGATCCCACCCTCCCTTCAGAGCGTCTCCAAAGCCACGCCTCGTCCAAAACACATGAACGCACACAGCCAGAGCAGAGTCTGCGAAGCATCACGTGAAATTACTTCAAATTAATGTTAAATAATGACTCAAAGCATATAATATTACAGTAATAATGAACGTAAACATCTTTGAGAGCTCTGACTTGTACCGCCTGACTGCTGCAGATTCATTCCGGCGTTGATAGTGTTGCCATAGAAAAACTCTGAGTCTGAGGATGTGAACAGTGCCGAGAAGAAAATCACAGGTTGCCATCTCATAATTACGACCATTACAACATGGCGTGAACGCAGCAGAAGCATGTTGTTTTGGTTCAGGAGGAACAGTAAAAGATGGCTGCTGTTTGTTTGCAGCGCTCTAGGACTGTGGCTGCATCCGAAACCTGAAAAATACGGTCTTGTATTTCTATACTCTACGGTCTTGTTGACTTAACGGACATGCACATGTGGCAGCCATTGTAAGTCCACAAGACCACAAGTGCACATGAAGTGTGCCATTTAGGACAGAGCCTTAGTTTCAGTTAGTGTCATGAACTCTTAAAGGGTCATGAAACCCTAAACCAAATTTTCTGAGATTTTAACAGAGGTACCGTATGTGTGTTGAACACCATTGAAGACAATATTAGCGTCTGTTAGATTTAATAGTGGGAAAATGGTTAAATTTGAGTTTTTTTCTGCTATTTTCATCTTCTGGGTTTAAAATCTTCATTATGTCCACGTCACAGGCTGTGACAGAGCACTATACTTTGATGACTCATCGGTGTCTCATAATTATTCATGTAACTGAGTGTTCTTATCCAATGAGAAGACACTTTCTCTTAATTATTCATGACACCACGTGGAACTTTCCAATGACGGACATGTCAAACTGTGATATCGCGTAGTAGATGAGAGAGGCAATGATGGGATGCGCGTTTGTTTTCGTGGTGCAAAAGTTCCAGTGCATCTCTCCCCGCGATGCTGCCAGGGCTAGACCATTCAACTGGAGAATGGTGGACTTCAGCCTTGTAACGTTACACCAATGCAGCGTCTTGCGAGTGATGCGGTCCCGAGGACTTTTCTATCGCTTCAGAGGTGTGTGTGTGTGTGTGTGTGTGTGTGTCTAAAATGTAACCCTGACCGTTTTACTTGCCTTTTGTTAAATAATCACTCGTTATTAAAATTGAGATATTTCGATAATACCTCAAATGTATGGAACGTATGCTTAATTTGTGCAAATTTCTATGTCACTGTCCATCTTTATTAAGTGGGTTTAGGGGGCGCGTAGATCTAGGCTATGTACGGAACGTTTTGGTTTTTTTTAAGCGGAAAATTTATTATTTTCAAATATATGCATTTATAAAATGTGTATATAAACAAATATATATTTTATAATGACATAATTATACATATAGGCTACATGTACATATGTTTTAAATACAATTATGATTACTGTAGTTTATGATACAATTATGACCCCCCCCCCCCCCCCCCCCAGCCATCCACGCCCATTTAAGTTGCATTTTTCAAAAAGATTGTGAGCTAGACTTGAGCTGAAAGAATGGGGTTTCATGACCCTTTAAGATACCTTCATCTGATAGATTTTTGAAGGCAGCATGTATCCTTCACTGCCCATGATATCCCACAATCCTGTGCAGTGTGCACGTTCCATTCCTTGAGAGTTGAGTTAAAAATAAAGATGGCTATGGTTGTCTGTGGAAGGCATAGGACCATAAAATGTTCATCCAATCATTGCATTCGGTCAGAATGCAATGATTCAATGTCCAGCCTGCCTGTCAACATATGTAGGCTATTTCATATGTATAACATAGCATATGAACATTTTAAGTTGTTTATGTTCATTATTATTGTAATGTTATGTGCTTTGAGCCATGAGGTAGTTTAACACCACCTCTTGTGACGGTTTTGTTTGCTTCCTGCTGTATGTGTTCATGTGTTTTGGAGGGGGCGTGGCTTGGGAGATGCTCTGAAGGGAAGGTGGGATCTCATGCTTTCAAAGCTAGCTCGCTTTTGCTACCTTTAAACAAACGCTTAGGGCCCTATTTTAACGATCTGAAACGCAAGTGTCAACGCGCAAAGCGCAAGTAACTTTGTGGGCGGGTCTTGGCGCTGTTGCTATTTTCCCGGCGGGATAAATGACTCTTGCGCCAGGCACAAATCTAAAATGGGTTGGTCTGAAGAGCTTCATTATTCATAGGTGTGGTTTGGGCGTAACGTGAAATAAACCAATCAGAGCGTCATCTCACATTCCCTTTAAGAGCAGGCGCGCTTGTTCTAAAGCGGATTCCTATTATAACGGCGGGTTTGCCAGACGCACGCGAGGAGCGGTTCACAGCCGAGGAGAACAACGCTCTCGTCAGGGACGTTGGGGATGGAGAAACCCACCCAAATTAACTTCGGTTAAAAAGGCGTATGATAATTTGGGTAAATGTGTAAGCTAGATGTATGCTTTTATAATAAATTATCTATCTATCTATCTATCTATCTATCTATCTATCTATCTATCTATCGTAATAATGTATGATTTGCAAAAATGAAAACTGCTGCTTCTGTGTAGATGAGAGAATCAAAGTGTATGCGCGTTGTGCACACGCTACATTGATTATGGCCAAGCATGCGCCCTTAAAATAGCATATGAATAACATGCACAACGCGCCACTGACTTTAAACCATTTTTTCCTGGTTAGTGGCGCAACTGTTTTCTAAACCTGCAAAATAGCATGAAGGAACGTTTGCGCTGGAACACGCCTCCTTTTTTGCGCTGAACCGCCCAGGGAGCGCAAGTTCATTCCCTAGTTTAGCGACGTGCTTCTGTGGAGGAAAAAACGCGCTTTGCGCGGGTGCAAAATAGGAATGATACATGCGTCGGTGTACAAAGTCAATTGCGCTGGGTGCAAGATAGGGCCCTTAGTTTTCACTCGCTCTGTTTTGTTGTAGATCAGTAAACTGTTATGCTGGGGCGAACTGTGCCAGAAAGTTTGCCTTGGCAAGCTGTTTCAAACTCCAGAAACTAACGATTGCTTTAAGTATTTTGGGGCCCTTAAAAATTTTGTTAAAAAAAAACTTTTATTAAAAAAAGGTTCTAAAAATTGGTTCTGAAGAGTGTTTCCTATCGCTAGGCAGGACGTGCCCCTCAGTGCACAAGATAAACTTGATTGAGGAAATGATACCGAAAAGCCCTCCGCTGACGCTTTGAGGTGAGGACTTCTGAATGACTGAGGGAAAGTAAGATTAATGTGCCACTCAAGTTTAAATGTCTTATCTCTCTAGAGCACATGTGGCGAGACTGTCCACTCAGACCTAAACTTGTAATATGTTTTTTAATTAGTACCTGATGATGATAATGAAGCTTGACAAGAATACCTCTAAAATAACAATGATTAATGAGATGGAATCAGGTCTGTAGAAAACAAATATAGGAGCAGGTTTCCTTTACAAAGTTCAGTAATGGTCGGTGCTGAACACACCGAACTGTGATCCTGACTCAAGTTCGATTCCAGCTCGCAACATTTCCAAATCACTCCCCATCAAAATGTCAAGACACCTAAAAATGTAAGAGAATTAATTGTAATAAACTGGTTATTTAAGTGAAAAGTATTAGTTAATAAGATTGAATCAGCCTAACTAGATTAAGCTACACTCTTAAAAATAAAAGGTTCCAAAGTGTTGTTTTTTTTTTTTTTTTTTTTTTTTTTGCATTGATGTCATAGAAGAACCATTTTGGGTTCCACAAAGAACTTTTCAGTACACAGGTCAAACCATTTTTATCTTAGTGTGAATAACATTTTAATAATGTAAATATTTTTTTTTATTTTTTGCAATGGAAAGGTTCCATGGATCTTTACAGAACCGTGAATAACATTGAAGACTGAACACCAACAAAAGTAATTCAAATGGTAACATTTTAAATGCTATTAAATCAATAAAATGGCAAAAGGCCAAAATTACAAGAAAAACAATAATAGTATAGTAATTATCAGCAATGTCTTATTGACACACATATAGAACAACACCTCTGCAGACGAATGTAGAGATGAATCACTTTCACATCACCTTTCACACTTACATATTCAGATTCATGGTTCTTCTCATCTTAATCTGCCATTGACTTTTTTAATAAGTGTCTCTCCCTCTCTCTCTCTCCCTCAGAGGATTTATATTATCAAGCAGCCAATAAGTAATGGCCTAAAATCACCCAGTGTCTATTCATCCTGAGTCTGTCTTCTTTAAACCACACAGAAGTCTTCAGCAGCTCATTCTCTGACCGTGTTGAACAACTAATCACAGAAATATACATTTTTCTCACATGCTCGTTGTTATGAGACTATGCTTTAACAACTAAGGAAACCTCTGTACCTGTGATTTAGCTCTGTCATGACATTCATAACCCAGCTTTGACAGGGTGAAAAATGTCAGCTTCTCCATTTTGCTGATTGGCAGTAGGGTCTACATTTTTTTTTAATTATTATATGCAATTTCTGTCTTTGTGGATGGAAATAAATTGGGGTAGTCAAACTAAATGATGGCCTATCATTCTTACGGGCAGGGAGGAATATAAGATATCAAAGGATAGTTAATGTGTATGCATATGCATGCTTTACATTTAAAGCCCCGAGCGCTCCATTATTTAGTATTTTGAAGTACTGCAGAACAGGAGGGCAATAATTTATATGGTTCACTTACATAATCAACAATGGAATGCAAATGAAGGCACACTGATATATTAAAGAAAAGAAAAAAAAATAATGCTGCAAAAAAAAAAAGTCATAAATAAAGACTGGTTATATTAAGGGATTCATTGGTTACAACCAGGCATATATAATTTATCATGAATTACTAAGGAAAAGGACAATTGAAAGTACATACCTTGTAGCAGTCAGCAAAAGTAAACTCATATCTATTCATTCTCTAAACAACTTTTCCTATAAGTAAACTTATTTGTAATAAGAAGTTTTAGCAGCTTTGCTGAAGAGTTCTAGCGTGAAATTATATTTTGGGATATCTATATCAAGCTAATGACAAAATCTGAGTAGCCATGCGAACATGTGCATATTCCTTCTTTGACGACAGGCATCTCTAAATGGCCATTTATAGACAAAGCTCATTCATGCAGATTAAAGACATTTACCTGGTTTTACAGACAATGCTGAAGCCTAGTCCTATAAATGCATGTTTGAGCTTTTTTAAATGAAAGCAACTTGCACTGACATATCTTAAAATATGTCACTGTCATTGTTTTGTTTCTAGATGCACATCAGTAATTAATTTTTTTCCTAAGGCACGGTTATAAAAGCTACTTAAATGTCCTAATTGAACTAAGGTACTGGTTTAATCATCTGTCTGTGAAACCCGGGCCATAATGGGTTAATCGTTCCAAAAAATCCTTCAAAATCATAGAAATACAAATTATATTTATGCAAATAAACAGATGTGAAAAATGTAAAACACTTCTCTCTTGTCTTTTGCTTGTTCAGGGGAGCTTACAGAAGTTTGTCATACAGTAGCACTTACATGTATGTGGATGCATGCACAATTGCTATACAATTGATGAACTTTACAGTTATTGAACTGAACTGAATCAACACTGAACTGACTTGAGATGAATAATGCCAATACTGGCTTGTTAGAACTGCTTTTTAGGAGAATTTGAATTTGTTACTAATGTGAAGCTGCTTTGAAAAAAATCTGTATTTTATAAAGCACTATAGAAATAAAGGTGACTTGACTTAGCATGCATATTCAGCATTTATTTACAAAATAAACAGAAATGCATGAGTGAAAATGTATTTGAGTTTTGATTTCCAAGTGATCAAATTAGGTCTATTTACACTATAAACAGAAATACAAGAGGGTAAAAAATAATTTATTTATATCTGAAAACACTGAGTTTAAATTTCTAAGTGATCATGTGGCGAGCACGACGAGGTCGAGGGCCGTGGCGCGAGACCGGTGGCGTGATTGATAATGAGCGTCACGTGTGCGACGCACTGGTCTCGTATCTCTCACAGAGGAGCGGAAGCATAAAAGGAGGAGCGACGACAGTGGTGATCGAGAGAGGAACAGGCCTGGACTTATGTTATGTTTCTGTTTTGTGTCGCCAGCAGTCGTCCGCGAGGGACTGCTGGCTTATACTTTCATTTTTGTATTTGTTCATTTATTTATTAAATATGTGTGAATGTTCGCCGGTTCCCACCTCCTTCTTCCCATAACATCTGAACTTCGTTACAGATCAATTTATGCACATGTGTTTTCACACATGATCATTGGGTGTAGGCAGTGCTGTAGTCCGGACTCGAGACGTTTTTCTATTGTCTCGGACTTGTCTTGGACTCGTTGGTTTTTGCACTCGGACTTGTCTCGGACTTGGTCATTGGTCTCGCCAAATATTCGAGTTGGTCTAGACCGAGTCCAGCAATGCATGTTTTTTCCTCCTTCAAAACAAAACCAGTGATGGAGTGCGCTTGTTCAGAAAACGGGTAACGTTATTGGTTTAATTCACAATCCATCTAGAATATGCTCCTGGCTCCAAGGCATCAATCATTTTAATTTAGCTAACGACAGGCATGTTCCAACCCGAACATAAAATTTAGCCTTAAAAGGGTCATCGGATGTCCATTTTCCACAAGTTGGTATGATTCTTTAGGGTCTTCATGTAAAGTTTGTAACATACTTTGATTAAAATTCCTCAATGGTTGTGTAAAACGTAAAGCGACCCGTTTCGGTGCATGTCTCTTTAAATGATAATGAGCAACTGCTCACCCCACGTCTCTCTTCCATGGGGGGTGTCGACACAAGACATGCAAATGGCTGAGGGCGAAAATATGCTAATACGGGACAGTCCGTCAGCGGTCGTGGGCGGAGCATGAGCAATATGACATCATATTGCTCAGAAAATCCAAACGGCTTGATTATTGAGAGTGTTTAGGCTCTTTGAGGATTAAAGAAAAAGGAGTGAATGGATTTTTTTTCATTGTATGGTGGTTGTGTCCACACACTGCAAAGACACATTTAGGGGGAAAATGCCCCCCTGGGGTAAAACGCCCCCCCCCCTGTTTTTCCCAAAATAACCATTAGAGGGAGTCAAGATACATTTTTACTGTTGCTATGCACTACGTTGACAACGGGGATATACAACTCTCCATGGAGAAGCTGACACCAGGGACGTAATTGGAGAGAAGAGGATTACATGGTAAGTGCTATAATTTTCAGATATTAGTAAACAAGTGTTTAAGAGAATACTGTTCTGCAGGATATCACAGTGATGTATGATAGATGAATAGTGAAGTCTGTATTTTGAGAGGATATGTTATTTATAAGGAATATAATTATATTTAAAATATATATATATATTTTTTTTTAAAAAGTCATAGCTTGTGGAGTAAAACGCCCTGTACGCTGAGGGGTAAAATGCCCCCCAGGGGGCATAGTTTCTCGCTATCATATTTACTATAATAACATATTTCTGTCTATCAAATCCTTTGTTTTACACTTAATGCAGTATAACTAGGTGGTACAATTAAAATATTTGAACAAAACATGGAACAAATACCTCAAGTGAGCATTAGCTAGCTAGCTTGCTAGCACAGTTAGCTCACTGATGGAAGGTGGTTAGGTGACCCAATGATAAAACATAGTGGCTTTTAATGCATTTATTGAATATATTTCACTACATAAATATACTAATTTATAAGTTTAATATGTATCTGTTTGTCTTGGTGATGGTGGTGAACAAATACATCAATTATCAACCCCATATAGGCCTAGTGTAGAAATCTCAACCTCATATATATATATATATATATATATATATATATATATATATATATATATATATTTTTTTTTTTTTCTCCTTATAGATGCGAACATATAAGAGAAAAAGTAACCATGAGTCCCCCCAAAGACCTTGAGGCGGCATAGGGATGCACAAGTTTTGGAGCCTGCAATCAAAGTGTTTAGGCCGCAAAGCAGTTTTTACGTAGAGCTCCAGTTAACTGAGCACATTCGATCAATGGAGAGGGCATTGTTTGGTTTTTCAACGATGGATGTAAGGAGGCTGGCCTATGACCTGGCAGAGAGGTTAGGCTTGAACTATTGTTTTAATTCAGAGCGCAAGATGGCAGGGAAAGACTTTTTATAATTTTCTAAGGAGACAAGGAACCCTGTCTGTCAGGACTCCACAGGCGACAAGCATATCTACGACGGTGGGGTTCAACAGACCGAAGGTGGACCTGTTCTTCCGTATTTATGAGGACGAACTCCATAGGCTTGGCGAAAACCTTGACCCCACCCGTCTGTGGAATATGGATAAGGTGGGAGTCCAGAATGTACAGAAGCCAAACAAAATTGTTGGTTCAAAGAAGAAGAGGCAGGTGGCAAGAGTCACAAGCGCGGAAAGAGGCTTTACTGTCACTGCTGCCTGTTCCATGAACGGCGATGGGCAGTTTGAACCACCACAGTTAATTTTTCGGAGAAAACGAATGAATGAGCGCCTGCTGTATGGTGCCCCTGCAGGATCGATTGGTGGAGTGACTGACTCAGGGTGAATGGACAGTACACTGTTTCTCCAGTGGCTGAGACATTTTTGTGACACCATTGGATGCACTCCTCAGAGGCCTCACTTTGATATTGGATGGTCACCATTCGCAAAAGACCCTCGAGGCCGTGTTGCTTGCGAGAG
Source organism: Squalius cephalus (assembly GCF_949319135.1). Classification (NCBI taxonomy): domain Eukaryota; kingdom Metazoa; phylum Chordata; class Actinopteri; order Cypriniformes; family Leuciscidae; genus Squalius; species Squalius cephalus. Next base: position 55,343,884 of record NC_137124.1, on the reverse strand, counting down.
CGTGGGGTGATAATAGCCGCTTTCCGACCGGAGGAACCTTTTCACAGTTCCTAGAACTATTGGCTAAAGTACCCGGATGTCGGCGTGTTCGCACCGCAGGAACTAGGAACGATTTTAGTTCTAGGAACTCCATTTGGAGGAACTAATTTAGGTCCTACTTCAGAGTAGGGTCTAAACCAGCACTATAGGAACTACCCATGACGTTAGTGTACGCTGATTGACCGAACGCACGTGGAACACCAGCTATGAATAATGAAGCTACTTCAGACCAACTCATTTTAGATTTGCGTCGGGCGCAAGAGTAATTTATCCCGCCGGTATAATAGCAACAGCGCCCAAGACCCGCCCACAAAGTTACTTGCGTTTCGCGCTTGATGCTTGCGTTTCAGATCGTTAAAAAAGGGCTGTTAGTGTCTAAGCAAATTAAAAAAACAAACAAAAAAACCCTATAAATTCACACTTCTTTCCACCCTAAATTCTCATTAAATTTCCCCATTGACAAATTTCTTAATGCAAAATCCCTTTCTGTCTTTGGTTTTTTAGTGAAATGTGATCTGGACACGTTTCATGAAGTTGGCCATTATATAATAGTTAACAAACAGCACAGAGCTGTCAACACTGCAGTAATTGCGATGTTTTCCACGGAGTATATTTTTATGCTTAGGGCCGGAGTCTCAGGTGTATTCGACTGCTCTACAAAACACCTCCCCTCCTCCAGCAGCACCTGTAACACACCTGCCGCATGGAAAACAAAGAGAGCCTCTGTTCTGCCCCCACGGCGTCGGATTCCACTGGGAATCATGTCCATTCTCAGCTCAGATTATACCTTGATTCTCTCCATATGCTAACCTGAACCCTCATATTCCCCATTGTCATATTGCACTTACTTTGTGCCTGGAATAACTAATGTTATGCTTTATTTTCTGCTGCTGTATCAGGAGCAGGGCTGCTGTGTGCGTGTGTATGTGTGTGTGTGCTTTGATTATAGACATCCACAGTTTCATTGCCCCCATCCCCAAAGAGAGATACCTAAATAATAGATATGGGCAAGGGCTGGAAAACTGTCATCTACTCGCAGGAGAGGAACAACGGCACTACATCCAGCTTATTGCATCTGTTTCCTTCTGCAGAAACGAGAAACCAGCAGCACACATAAATCTGAAAGCAAAACCCACACAACCTCTGACAAATGTAAGTATACTGGACCTCCCATGAGTTCAAATATAAATACTTAATAATATCCACCTTCCACTACACACACACACACACGCACACACACGCACACACGCGCACACACACACACACACACACACACACACACACGTATATGCAGCGCCGTTGTGCTTCGGGAGACCCGAGTTCGAGTCCTAGCGGACCTTTCTCGATCCTGTATACTAAGTATACTTGAAGTTGTTCCAATTGAGTACACTAAATACACTTAAAGTTATGCTTTACTACAATTTAATTACAACTAAAATATACTTTATAAAAATTACTGGCTGCAAGTATACTTAGCATATTTTTTCACCAGGGTACCTCTAGAAAATTCACTTCTATGGTTTATCTTTCCTCGACTCATCTCTTAAGAGTATGACTTGCGTCAGGGTGTAAACGTACCTCTCAACACATCCATGCACCGTTTTGACCAGTACATGAAAGGCATTGCATATAACATTGTGAAAGGATAGTTGCGGATTTTTGACTGAAACTGAAAAAAAAAAAAAAATTATCGACTGATTTGATACACCATATTAAAGCTGCCGTCGGCAAGATTTTTTTGATCATATTCACTGAAACCGACACTATGCTCCGACAGAACAACATAAATCAGCTGGTTTTAGAAAAAACCCGCGCTTCTACCTCCACCTGGAGCCTGTTATTTGTTTTGCAAAAATCCACCGCTCCCGGTTCTTCTGGTCCAATCAGCGCAGGGCTGTGTGAGATCTGACTGTCAATCACAGTTCGTGCACACGCCACAGATCCCCCCTCCCCCCTCGCGCACATTACAATATCACATGCACACGCCTGAAGTTTGCAGGTGTGTTGGATTGTACGAAGCGTGATGGTGGAGAGAAAATCTACTAACAAGCTTCCAATTCCTCGGTTAACAACCAGAGCTAGGAGGTCCAAAACAACCAAGGAAAAGAAAATTATGCTTCGATGCTGAAGAGACGGGTGCGTTCACAGAAAATCTAGTGCACACGCACTGACGAGCACGAACTCGATGGGAGGGTGCTCGGTGGTAGTGGGGGAGGGGCATGAGAGTTGTAAACATTCAAAATTTTGGCTATGTCCCCTCAATCTGCCAAACTTGCCGACTGCAGCTTTAAGGAAAGGACTTGTTGAATGTAGGTTGAAGAAACTGTCTTGGGATGTTTCAATTTCTGCAACACCAAACAAAATTATGATGGATTGTTACCAGACAGGTTCCTCAAACACTCCCACCATTTGCCATTGTTCAGCAAGCGGATTCATCCAAAATGCAAAATATTCCATAAATTCTTTATACGATAGTTTAGTATATTGGATAGTTTCAACTTGTTCTCTTTAAATGAATGAGATGGAATTTAAATTAATTTTTTTTAAAGATAATTGAATGAAAGGAACATATCTATCTATCTATCTATCTATCTATCTATCTATCTATCTATCTATCTATCTATCTATCTATCTATCTATCTATCTATCTATCTATCTATCATTTTGCTACAATCATGCAAATTGAATTCAAATTCAGGAATTCAACCAGAATTTAAAATACATTCTCTGTTTCACTAGTTCACACTTACAAATAAGTCAGATAGAATAAATGCGTATTTGGCGTGCTGTCCGAGGAGAGGGCTCCGGGCTCGGTATTCGGCCCGAACCCAGAGTACTCCCCCCGTATTCCTGGCTGTAAAAGATTGAGCCAAGAGTGAGGAGTCGGGGTGGTGGAGGGATGCTGGAAAACTGTCAAGGAATATTAGGTGAGTTGACAGAGTGGATATATATATACTTCTTGTCATGCTGATTTAGGGTAGACATAATTGTTTGATGACGAGTAGATTGGATTGATTATTTGAACGTGCTCCTCCCGAACTTTGTTTATAAAACATCATTAAATTCTGAGAGATGCTCAACTGGAATAGAAGAAAGTATTTTAACTTAAAAAAATACATCCTACAAATCTGATAATCCTTGGTTAAGCCTCGAAAGGTCAGCAGCCAAAAAATCTAATAATCAAAAAATCTAATCAAAAACCTTTTGAACTTTCAACACATTCAGTACTTCACCTGCACAAAATACCGTTCCAGAGGTAACGCCAATATAATAACTGAATAATATAATCTCAGAGGTAGTTCTGCAGTGCTAAATTAAGCATCGGTTCCTCGCATGCAGTGGCTTTGCACGCATAGGTAACATCATTGCTTTTTCAGAAACTCAAAAAGACTTTGATCATCTTTGGATGGAAGGACACATTGAGCCAGGACACTGACAACTGAATGCCTGAATGGAATATTGATCTGAGTGACTCCTATTAAACGATTAGATAAGAGGAGACGTGTTGACATTGTGCTTTGCTGCCCTGCGTTTACAATGAATGCGGAGATCACAATTTTAGAGAGAATCTTTTTGGCAGACCGCCTTTGCAAGCACACATACGCATCAGCTGACGTTCTTGATGTATGGCTTCCATTTGTGGTTTTGTCTATCATTTGCTATGCACTGTTAAGTTGTAAGCCTTTGAGTTGTATTTTAACTACATGCATGAAGTAGTTGCAAAAGCAAACATTTCCCAGACTTTTGTGGTAGTGTGAGGGTGGTAGAATTGGATGTGCATGTATATTTAATGGCAAACATCCCTCTGGCCCAGCAGAACTGTAGATGCTAATGAGGACTGGCAAGTTGAGAACAGAAAGTGCCACTCGTCTCTTCCCTTGATACAAACCAGAGAGAGAGAAAGAGCGAGAGAGTTTAAAGAAAACATCTATGCCATCGCCGCACACAACTCCCGCTACAGGGAGAATACAGACATCATTTGAGAATAAAATCTTTGACACGTGAACTGCAAAGCTGTTTACCACCATGTAGGGAACAACAGTATCAATGGAGTTTTTTAAAGGGATAGTTAATCTCAAAATGAAAAATTGGTATCTCGAATATATCTCGTATATCTGGCATTGTTTCAAACCGTATCACTTTCTTTTTTCTTTGGAAAATGTCCAATCTGCTCCTTTCCACACAAAAGCATACTGTACAGTGACCTGGCGCTGCATTCATATTCAAATGTGGCACATAAAAAAAACACATCATGCTATTGATATAAATCACACCAAAGCCACTGGTTCTTGTATTCTGAATTGTCATGATGTGCCAGTTTAGAATATGGGAAATTGCACATTATTTGAGATCAACAGTCAAAGGCAAGATTTTCAGTGAATAATAACTTACATTTTAGTGTGTTTAGGCTGAAAATTATGATAGAAATACATACTGCTGTATTATTATTATTAATGTATTACAATAATATATAAATAAAGGTTAATAATGTACGATTTTTTCGTTAAAATATTTTTTAACCCAGTTTATTGTTCATTGACTATGCGTACTATTAGTATGCCATTCATGCGTTTATCTCCCCCAAAAGTTCAAACATTGAGAAGGCGTTTACACAACCCAGTTGTGTAACTAAAAATGGAACATTTTGTAGGCGTTTTGGCCATTTATTTGGACAACAGCCGTCTGGGGGCCTGAAAACTTTTTGAAAATGTACTTCAAATTTAAAGAGCTTAACTTCACCTTCACATAATGGAATGATTTTCTATTTAAAAAAAATAATTACTGCAAAATAATTAAATTACAGTGGATATGTAATGGGTTCTTTATTTCACTCAAGTTTATATATGGATTAAATTAATGAGGTCTGAGTTTGCCTCTTTAGAAGGTTTTTTTTTATTTATTTTTTTTTATTAATTTTTTTAAGTCTGACCATCCATAAAGAGAAGCTCATTCGGTTTGTTAAAACATGAAAGGCATTGCTTGCAAATTTTTGCACAGCTTATACCGAACATGAGAGCTACTGTTTCATTGTGATTTCATGCCTTTGTTCTGTTAGCTTTGATACAAGCAGCAAAATGAGATTCAAATCACAGTTCAAATCACAATTACAATATTAAAGCTAATAATTCACCACATAAAACACATTGTGAACCTTGATTATTTAACGCAGTCGGATACACTACTTATTTGTCCCTCAGGTTTTTTCTTCATAGTTTTCGGATGATGTTATGCAACCTGTCCATTTTGGCATCTGTCTAATTTGACTGGTGTTAACTAAGTTATGGCCACAGCCACATCATCCTGTTACCCAAGACTGGTTGCCCCATTAAAGCTAAGCAGGGTTGAGCCTGATCAGTACCTGAATGGGAGACCTCCTGGGAAAACTAGAGCTGTGTTCAAAATCGGCCCCTATACCCTCATTCACTATTCCCTACATTAGTCTACTATAGTCCCCTTGAAGGAGTGAAGAAAAACGAGTGAGTGAATTCGGACACTGAGTGTGCCAGAACGGGCTGCCGCTTTGCTTAGTTTGTGCTTGCTGTTTAATAATCATTTGAAGCTTTGAAATCTGGCTGCTCCAGTAGTAATGAAAATATTTAACTCATGGAAACAATGTTTAACCTCAATTAAACAATTTAATATTTAAATAAAAAGGACTTTATACCTTTATGATATTACGCTGTACCCACATTGGACCAGCAGTTTTAATAAATGGATGGATGGATGGATGGATGGATGATTCAGTTGCGAGTGCCATAGGGATTTCACGATGCATTATGGGTATTCTCTAGTCATTGAAGTGTACATCAGTTGTACACTTGTCATTGTGGTGCATTTTTGGGATTGAATGAGTGCACTCGATAACGTCCACTATGGTACAGACACCACAAATGGCTGTTCCCTTCAAATAGTGCCCTATTTAAGGGTCTAGGGGGCGATTTCAGACACAGTCTAGGTTGCTGCTGGAAGAGGTGTCAGTGAGGCCAGCAGGAGGCGCTCACCCTGTGGTCTGTGTGGGTCCTAATGTCTCAGTATAGTGTTAGGGACACTATACTGTCAAAGAGCACCATCCTACGGATGAGACGTTAAACCGAGGTCCTGACTCTCTGTGGTCATTAAAAATCCCATGGCACTTCTTGTAAAGATTAGGGGTGTAACCCCGGCGTCCTGGACAGATTCCCTTCGTTGGCTCTTATCAATCATGGCCTCTGAACAATCCCTATCCATCAAAGCCATGGCTCTATCACTCTCTCTCCTCTCCACCTATAGCTGGTGTGTGTGTGAGCGCACTGGTGCAGTCGTATCATACGTCTGGATACTGAACACTGGTGGGTGAGGAGAAACCCCTGATATGACTGTTAAGTGCTTTGAGTGCACAGTTAGTAGAAAATGTGATTTTCACTACTCCAGTTGTGTATGATTCCAATTGTGTATGATATGAACACTTTATACTAACTGCACGCAATTAATCATTAGCTAAGCATTTATAAACATTTCATTCATCATTTATAAAGCATTAATAGACATTAATAAGCAGTTTACAAATACAGCTATAAATGCGTTATTCTTGATTTATAAGCATATCTATAATGTGTTTAATAATTGTATTTTATTAATGGTCAATTTAGCATTATTTACAAGCATCAAACATAAAGCATTATTATTTTGCTTTATTTACAAGTTATTTAGGAGTTGTAAGTGGTTAATAAGATCACTTAGAAAGTTTAAGTAAATGATTAAAAAACTATTTAAATGTCCATTCATACATCTTTCATATGTTTCCTTTTTCTGTTTAGAAGATACTGAGCCTTTAAATCTCTTTTGTATGCCTTTACAAGGCATAACTAGTCCTCGAAAATAGTTAACTGACCACTACTAAATGCTTTATAACCTGAATTAACCATGAATTACAGTAGAAATATATGTTAATAAAGCATTTATTAACACACTAAGTAACTGTATGTCTGAATAATAAGATGTATGAATGTACATTTAAATATTTATTTAATCATATTAATCATTTACTTACACTTTCTAAGTGATCGTATGAACCACTGACAACTCCTAAATAACTGGTTTGTAAAATAATGCAATACTTCATTTAGAAATTATAAACGATTATTAATAAAGTGTGAAAATACAACTATTAAACATTATAGATATGCTTATAAATTAAGAACAAAGCATTTATAGCAGTATTTATAAACTGCTTATTAATGTCTATTAATGCTTTATAAGTTATTAATTAACTGTTTACTAATGCTTAACTAATGATTAATAGCGTGCAGTTATTTTATAAAGTGTTACCAAAAATGTATATGTTTGTATTAAACATTGATGGAGCAACAGTTTTTGTTTAAAAATCTTATAAATGCATAGAAGGTGGCAAGGGGTAAAAGGCTCAATAGCAATTTTTATAATGTCGAAGTTAAACTTAGCAAAGCACTTAATTTCAAAGTATGCACTATTTTCGGTTTATTTTGATAAATATAATAATTAATTTTTGTTCAATAAATATACTGTCATTAAAATATGTTAAAATAAAAATATTTTAAAAAAAAATGATTTTAAAAAGTAAAGATTCTGAGATGCATTTTTAAACACAGTGGTTTCATTATAAATATGGTGATTATCTCTAAGATGGACACCCAACTTAATATACCATATTTACCATCTGAAACTAACCATGTCATGTCAACAAATGGAAAAGTCAGGCAGCTTTTTATTATCATGTTAATTATTGTGCCTTTAGCCCCGACAGCAGGGGCGTCTTTTACCCCAAATACATACTTTTACATATACTTCCGTTATTGAAGAACTGTTGCTTTAATTAGATTGAACAAAACAGAAAATCATTAAGAAGACCTTTGTCTCAAAATATATTCAATCATTTTAGTGATTCTCATTTGCTACTTAAATCTACAACATTTAAAAAAAACATCGAATGATAGATCAAATTAGCGCCACTGCATCAAGGAGTAGCTAAATTTTCACGTGCATCTTGAAAAGTGGATGCTTTGGAAAGTGCTGCAGCAAGTTTTAGTGCCATCTAGTGGTTTAGAGGAGAATAAAATCAAAGGCGTCTTTTACCCCGGTGCGCTTTTAGCCCTGTTGTACCCTACATAAGAAAAACGCTATATAAATGCTTTATTCATTCAAGTCACAGATGCATTTGCACCCAAATTATCGTAGAATTTGATTGCGCGCACTGCTCTGACATCAACTGTAGAAACTGAAAGACCTATTTATTTTGCCATTTGTAACTATGCAGAACTATGGTTAGTTATAATTATTGTATCCACCAGTTCCTCAAGGTAAGAACCAATGCTATAAAATACTGTGTGATCTTGAAGGAATATATTGTTTGTTTCTTCAGCTACATGGCATTCGTAACAAGTGTATCTTCTAAGTAACTCTAGAGAGAGCACATCTGTTGAACCAAAGCACTGACACTGCGAGGAATTACCTAACCTGTCATGACAACTATAGATGTGTCTCTGCTTACAGGAATGATGGTACAAGGTCTTGTGTAAAAAAAACAAAAAACTTTGAAACAGCAGAACTCACGATTTGTCGTAGCATTTGTTCTTTTTACTGCCATTACTTATAAATACTGAGAATATTTACTGTACATGTAGATATAAAACAGTTGATTGTATCTAGATATGTTCCAACATATTGGCATGTCCCAAAAATGTACAGAGTTATTTCAAAATAATCTCAACCCTACAAACCTGAGACACTAGAAAGAAATACAGCAAGAACGTTGCCAAAGCTTTGCTACATAGTAGCAATTATGGCTTCAATGTGTGAATTGGAGCCGATACAACCTTCAAATCAAGACAAAACCAAGTATACCTTGCACAAAATAAATCTCAGTACAGTGTAGATCCTCATTACACACAATGCAATATCGGCCACATGTGGCTTATCAATATGCACAAGTACAGTAGCTAAGAAAAATGTTTAACATTTATCATAAGATGTCAAAGTCAAAAAGAGACATCCAGGTGCTTAAGCTTTTCATAATTCCTTGATGCAGTCCCAGTTCCACATATTCTTCTTCAGTCTCGATGGTACCATCATAAGTTGCTACCAGGCAACATATTGTTGATGGTCCAGTTCTGGCCAGTGCATTTTTGGAGGGCCAGCTGAAATCCGAACTCATTGTCATTGTTCTCCACGAGTTCAAGGCATCGCTTTGACTTTGTATTCTGGATGGAGCCTCCCTGAAGAACAGAGAAAGAAAATAGATATATTTCATTACAGACTCCTTCGACTTTCCCCAGGCATGTTCCTGTATGGATGGAGCTGTCGGGGCTTCATCCATCTTTCCCCCAAATTCCCTTTCATGAGGATAACCTTTCACAATTCATGATCAGAAAAATCTCATCTGCCATTACAGTGTGATCTCAAAAGAAAATGTAGTCATTCATACATAACTTACACATAAATCTTTGTGTTTGGGAAGATGCTGAAATGTAGCATTTGGACAAAGTGACAGCATTTAAAAGGTAAAAGTATTTACAGACCTTTTCAAATCTTTAGCATGAATGTATTTCTATAGGCACAGTTTACAATTATGCCAATATTTTTGAGCCCCAAACCTCAGGCCTAAACCACTTCTCAGCTATAAAAAAAAAACATGTACATTTAGAATTGATGATAACTTTCGTTACAGATTCTTAAGAGAAATGAAAGTTGAAAATAGTCCCCAGATCTTGTCCGCCAACGTAGTCACATCTCATTCAAAGGCCCTGTTTACACCTGGTATTAAGATGTGTTTTGGTCGAACGGATCACAAGCAGACGAGGGAGACACATTCCCGTTTACACCTGGTGTTTTAATCCGTCTTTTTTGTCCACTTTTTACCACTTCTGTCCTGATTTCTTTGAGGGGAGGGTCTAAGGATGGGTAATTGTGTGAGCTTTTTCAGATCTTTCAATCTAATGGACAAAATAAGCTTGTGCAATTTACATATGAATGTGACCAGAGATGACGGAAAACATATAGAGAGCAGCAGCTTTAGTTTCTGCTCTGGAGCCGCAAGACCAGCCGAACGCTGTGAGTGTGTGTTAGAAATCAGGAATAGTGAGAGAACATTGTGCTTGGTACATTTTTCCTCTTCAAATTAAACTTTGGATCCCCAGCCGACAAAGTTTAAATCCCGTCTGGCCAACGCGCTTCCCATAATGTCATGCATTAGATCAGTAGACGGAGAGAAGACGGTCTTTTGTGGCTGTTTGAACACATTCGACCACATTAACATCTACACTATGAAAGCAATCCGGTCAAATGCATTTTCACTACCTCTGGAAGAGGTCGAAAGTGGACAAGCTCAAAGCATTTTTGACCCCGTTTACACCTGTATTTAGCGTCATCCACTTGTGATCCGATCGACCAAAACGCATCTTAATACCAGGTGTGAACAGGGCCAAAATGATTTGAATGCCACTTTGTCAAAAGTGACTGTTGCAGTTGGTCAAAAGACACGCATGAATGAATGAATGAAATGAATGCACTGTTTGAGTGGGCTTGAATGAAGTGGACATTGATGATTAAATTACAGGCTTTGGTTACACTTTATCTTAAGGAGTCTTGTGTAATTATACATTTATGTACTGAGTAATATTAGCAACGTACTTACTATAGGGTTAGGTTAGGATTAGGGCTTGGGGTTGCACTTTATTTTACAGTATGTGCACTTACATGTACTTACAGTGTACTTACCTAAGAAAGTACTGGTAATATAAGGTAACTACATGGGGTAAGGATAGGTTTAGGGATAGGTTCAAGGGTTTGTACCTAGTTATTACCCAGTTTTTGTAATTACTATAATAAATACAGTATGTACATGGGGAACAGTACTCTAAAATAAAGTGCTATGGTTTGGTATAGGGTTAGTTGCAAATAATTATGCAAAAGTACATGTAACATACATTAAAAGGACAGTGTGAAATAAAATGTTACCAAGGCCTTTTAGGTATGTGCATTATATACATTTGATGACATTAAGCATATTTGTCACTAAACCTAAACCTTTTAAACCTAAAATGATTAATAACATTTAGCACATCTCTATACTATACATTATACATTAATTATGTGTATTTTAGTATTTATGTAATCATACAAAAATCTACGTGTGCTAGAACTGTTAAATATATGATAACTAATGAGACATGAAAAACATGTTTTCCATTAGTAGGCAATTCAAGCTTAAATTGTATGTACTGTATGTGTCAGGGACATTAATTGCATCCATTGTCTATTGCACTATATTTGTTATGGTAATGAGAAATACTACTAATAATTTTGATTCAGTGACGAAATTCGACAGTCATAATCTTGACAGCATTTTTGGGGGTTCAAATTGGCTCATGAAGAGAAGAACCTGAGCAGGTTGAAGGTTTGGGTCAAACTTTAGAGACATCAGGCACATCAAATTCATATTCATCTTTCAACTCTTTTCAACTCGCAGCTGGTGTATCTGCGAGGGAACAGCAGCGCTGCAGGCTTAGACATGAGAGAAGAGGCTAAAAGCTTGAAGGAAGCGTCCGCACTGATCTCAAGCCGGGGAGGATGGGACTGCAGGACTGAGATAGGGTGGCTGATTTTTTCCACTCCCAGAGTTCATTTTAACCTGCTTTTCACAGAAGAGAACGCCTGTGGCCTTTAGACCCGGGTTTATGTGGTCTCAGTCCCACAGACGCTTTGAGAGGTGCTCAAGGCGTCTGACACAGCTGTGGTCAGGAGGTCTTCAAGTAGAGGCTTACATTCACTATAAGTTTCTTTAAGAAGGGTTATCTGAAGCCTGTACTGTGCTGCCTCTAAGTTTACGAGAACAAGATATAAAGCTACAAGTATTAGGACAACTTGTGGTGATGTGGGTGCTGTTTGATGATTTTTTTTAGGCTTTCTGACCAAGATTCTTTCTACAATTCTCCAGCTGTGATACTTGAAGAGTCTTTGGCCACTCAAACTCTCCTCGTCGCCGTGCATTAAGACAATATAGACAGACGTCCTCTTTCTGGCAGATTCGTAACATCTTTAGTTGATTGGAACTTAATTATTCCCCTGATGGTGGAATTTTCTTACACCCACTTTCTGTTTTGTGAAGCTCAACAATCTTTTGCTGCACATCAAAACTATATTCTTTGGTTTTACTTACTATGATGGATGATTTATAATATATTTTGTGTCACCTCATATTTATACTCTTGTGAAACAAAAAGTCATGGCTGGATAATTTTATGTTCCTAGTCAGCCTGGTGTGCTAAAAATTTTAATTATGAAAGAAAATATACTTCAGATGTATTTTACTCATAAGAATTCCTAGGGCTACCATTAACCGTGGCCAATATGTATTAGAGAAAAACTTTTATTTCATAATGTGATTCATTATTTTACTTGAATGAAAGGTTAGACTTTTGTGATTTTTTTTTTAATGAAAGATCAAAGGATAGCTTTCTTTGATCATGTTTTACCAAGGAAGATAATAATTCTGACCACAACTGTGTGTGTGTGTGTGTATAATTTTATTTTAAGTAATGAAAATGTTTTATGGTTTTAGTTAATGATAATAACACTGGCTTCAATAACTGTCTAATATGAAATAAACTATTTTGGATAGACTGCTCTAATGTCTATTTTAAGTGCTAAATTCAGCATCCATTCAGTATTGAAGTGGTTTTCTCTTTCCCAGTTCTTCCTTTAAAGATACAAAAACCTTCTTACTTTTGTCCTATATTATTATTTTTATGTTGTTTTAAATTACAATGAACACCTGTAAGTCAAAGATAAAACCAGAAAAAAACTGACATGCAACTTCAGTGTATCTCATGATGCTTTCTTCTGACATAGCAGTCTTTAAATTCCCAATGACTTTTGATTAAAAATTATACGACTCAGAATAATTCATGAAACTTGGCAAATAAGTAACGTCGCCCGTTGTCAGTTTATTGATACTGCTGACAGTTGAATGTTTTAAAAGTTATTGATTTCAAAGAATTATCCTTAACCCTGAGCTTGAATCATCACACTTTTTGAGGAACTGGGGGTTATTTTATCATTAAGGGTTATTTCTGATGGCTATTTCAACATCTGAGGGTTCCTTCATTGTTTTTAGAAATTAACTTTGCACGTTTTCTTTCTTGACAAATGCAATGACACTTAAAGAAACCCTCCTACTCAAAGTGTTCTTTGAAACTAACAAAATAAGAATGAAGCAAGATGATTTTTATATTATTTTTGCATATTGAAAATACTCCCTTGTTTGTTCTCTGGAAAGAGTTCATCACTTTATCCTAATTTCACCCTAATTTGTCACGGGCATGTGGCATTTGTCTTTGTACATCTGCTAAAGCTGCCTGAGGCACAAATGTTCCACTCATAATGGTGCATAAGAAGTGTGTTAAAGGTTACAGGTTTCCAAAGTCTTTAAAGTGATTCATCCAAGCATGGTAAATCTAACATGGCGGTGTGCATCCAGCTGTGGGCATAGGGTAAATATGAAGGGCAATGCTAAATCAGCCTATCACTTGAACTGTTGCGCATCACTGGCTGATGTCGACATGAATGATCTCTCACAATCCCAGAGACCCAGGCCTGTTTCCAGACCTACTAATCAATGCAATATAAAGATCTGGTCAGTTGGCTGTTTTAAGAATAGCCTTGTACTCTTATATTAGGTCTAAGAAGTCGACCAGCATAATTTGATATTGATCTCGTCTATTCCAGTGGCGATGTGTGCACGAGCGTGAGACTGAGATTGTACTGGAGCGTTGCCTTCAGCCACAGCTAATGTGAGATACATACATAAACACAAAAGGCAGCAGAGATATTTCATCATTGGAGAAAGGAGTTACAAATGGCAAGCGATAAGACTAAAACTAATTAATGAGAGTAACCGACACACATTTCAATGAGTAACATCATCATCTGTCCTATAAAGAGCGAAAACAATTCTAATAAACAGACGCTCACACTGTACTTTATGCATCTCATACAAGCTAGTAAAATCAGTATTATTAAAAGTAATCCATCAGCTGTTTTATTTCTATCCCCTTTCTTGTTATTAAAGAAAATGGCTTTATATTAAAAGTTGTATTAAAACTGTAAAACACAATGACTGTTTTAAAAGTGTAAACAGCACCAGTAACAAAATACAGTTTCTGTATAGAGCCCGACAGGTAAGCCACTGATATTGAAATCTAGTTTAATTGCTTAAACTTACATTTTACAAGTTCAGTGCATTTTTTCTACACTAAATTATTTTAATAATGAAGAAAGTGGAATAAAAACTCTTTTCCTGAGAAGAAATTACAATATCAACTGTGAGTGAAGTGTATGAAACTACAATAATATAATTTAATATAATATAATATACATTAGTCAACATTTGAAGTGGATCAAAAAAGCTCATCAAAGCTGTCCTAAGACAAGAACTGGTATTGTTCAAAATTCCCCAGTGATCCCACTACAATCCTCCCTCCTTTAACTAGTACTAATGAAAATGTTGAAAATTATTACTAGAAAAAGTACATTCTTAATATCAAGAATTTACATTTTAAATGGTACAGATTTAATTATTGATATCAAAAATGCATCCTGTGAATGAATGAAAGCTAAAATGGCTTGCCATAGCATGCCACTGTGTTTTAAATGATAAAAGCAACACTTGATACTTGATGGTTATTATTTACTGAGGGATGTGCATCCATATTAAACAGTATGTCCAGCCAATCAACATTTGAAATGCAATGCAGCCTATAAATCAATAGTCAATGTCAATACATTGTTTTCCATCTTGCTTTATTGCAGAGTTGTAACTAAACTGACTTGCGGACTAGATAATAAAAGTATGTGCGTCTATAATGAGGAGTGCCATCGCGCCCATATATTGTACTGGTCCCCACAGATGTTTTGCTGGAAAGTGCGTGTTTCATTTCGTGCACGTGCTTATGAACGCATGTTAACGCGCGACGCGGTTATCCTTTCCGAGCTGCAGTTTATAAACAAACACTGTTGCCCTTTGTCGTTTATCAAATGTAATAAATTGTTGTATTTCACTCTCACTTTTTTTTGTCATGCACAAAGTCACAGAACAGCCCTGGAAGTGGCCGGCATTAGCAAGCAAGACACAGAAAGACCAAAAGATGCACTGCCCAGCTGGGGTAGACAGACAGACAGACAGACAGACAGACTAGAGAGACGCACATCAACTTAACTTTACTGTTCTTTGCTGACATTAAACTTGGAGAGTAGAGAACACAAGTCTACCTGATTGCTGTTCCCGCAATTCACTCACATTGTGAAAATTGAAAAAAAAATTGACACATTAAAGTGCTCTAGTTTCAAGAGAAATTACATTTAGTTGTGAAAATAGCATCTGTCGTATTATAAAATATGTAAGCATTTTGTCTCTGGATCTCAGAAGAGCCCTTTAGCTTGATGTGCCACTTATTTTGTTTGGGAGAGTTTGAAAACACAACTCTTTCGACTATTTCCTTATCCAGCAACCAAAGAGCAAACCAGACCTGTTTACCATTACCATCATGGCTTATTTACATTATATAAACATGTGAACTGCCATGAAACTTAGGTCTGGATTTCCAGGCTAGCAGTTTCTACCAATTTTAAATAAATCAATTAAACTAAAACCAGATTAACCATTACAGAAAACTATGCATGATATGTGACAAAATTGAAAATGAAATGAAATGTTATCAAAGTTGCAATCTGTTCAACTCAAGGATCTGCTCGACTGAATTGTTGTTTTGTTAGCATTTTCTTTTCTTGGCTGGATGACTAAAAACATGAGCTTTCATTATGGCAGTCACTCTTCCACTTCGCAAACAAGCACTGCAATGTCCTTGACAAAACATGACATCTCAGTGGAGCAGAAGAACAGAAACAACAGCTTAAAACCGCAACCTTAAAACGGCAATGTTGGTTAGTTAAAAAAGAAACTGATATCCCAAAGTGCCACCCCTACCTTTTCAGATACATACAGCTGACCATTTGTAATTGACCTTACGGCAGCATCTATGTTCATCAAGCAAAATGTCACTGCCCCTTTTTTTCAAATAAAAACAAATAATCCACAAATAAGATGTAGTCAACAGATGCACAAGTATCTTGGATAAAGACAATGTGCATTTAGTACAGATATTCACTGTACATAGAAATTCATGGAAGAAATGGGCCAAATGTCTTGCTCAATTTTTCTTACTTTGAAGAACACATGCAGCTATAAAAACTCCATGCAATCATCTAAATTGCATCTAGTTTTAATGAAAACTGTCCAAACCCACAAGCTTTATTAGTGTTTTTTATAATTATTTTTTTTAGCTTGACAGACAAAATGGCGCACAGCAATTTAGTTGACTATTTGGCCAGTCACTCATTCATCTGCCGTGAGGTAAATTACAAGCAGGTTGCCGTTTCCTGATGGAATTAAAATTTAATAGTTTTTTAAGTGTACACTCCAGGAGTGAGAACATGTTGTGAGAACGCAGACTGTATTACCTGAGTAAAATGCCAGTGGAGCTTCATGCGTTTAGCCGCAGCGTAGCTGCACTCAATGAGCCGTGGCCGGCCGTTCACATCCACCAGGCACTTGTTGTCATCATCGTCAACGGTGGGGCTCAAGATGCCCACGAATAACTGCTGAGTGCTGGTGTAGTATACATTCTGCAATGACAGAGCACACTCGTCAATAGAGTAAGCTTGAGAAAGAGCACATCTTGCAGCAAATAGTCACTTTATAAGCTACTGTGGAAGATTACAAGGACAGACACTTGAACCTTTCAGTAAGATCAACATCTACTGTATATCTCATGTCACAAAACATAATCTCCATAGAGCAGACCATGAAAATACACACGCTAAAGGTGTGATTCCAAATCAAGCCAAGACAGAAGGCATTTGAATGCTTTTAAACTTATTCATGAAGCATTCTGGTGCTGTGCACTTAGAAAATTAACCTAAATTAAGGGAATTTACTTTGCAAAGAAGAAAAAAATCACTCAGAAAATTGCTAGCAAATTTCACAAGTAATAAGAAAAGAAACTGCAAGAAATGCATTGGATTAAATGCAATTTTTTAAAGTAGAAAGGCTAAAATAGGTGGTTTTTTTTTGTTGTTGTTTTTTTACATAAAATAGTATGTAAAATGTACTCCAATCTTTGTTTTATTTACCTCAAAATTTAACCTCGAAAAAACAGAGACATGCGCCACCCAGAACTCAACTCCCTAACAACCACCTAGCAACACCCTAGCAACTGCCTTACAACCACATAAGTGTTGCCACAGCAAGCACCACTTAAATGTATTCAGTTATTATTATTATAAATATTATAGTTTACATATATGAGTTGCAAATAAAATGAAAGGAAAACGGACATAAATAATAGACCACATAAAGAATGACTCATTCGTGCAACTCATATATGTAAACTGTAATATTATAATAATAACTAGACATTTTCTGAAAACATTTAAGTGGTGCTTGCTGTGGCAAAACTTGGCACTATGTGGTTGTAAGGCAGTTGCTAGGGTGTTGTTCTGGGTGGTTGCTAAGGTATTGCTAGGGTGTTCTGAGGGGTTGCTAGGGTTGTGCTAGGTGGTTGCTAGGCTGTTAATAATAATAATAGATTATTATTAAAAATACACCAATTGCATTTATGAGTCATTCTTAATGTGCTCTGTTATAGGACACTTTTTTAACAGTATGCTGCATTTTACGCATGTTGTTTTTCTCAATTCACACAGTTTAGAAAGAATTTATTTGTGTGTTAACGGTTTGATATGTTTCACATCTGGAAGCTCTGAAAACTATTCATTAATCATTGAATAAGGTTTGGGGATATGCTAACAAACTTCTTCCACTGTTTGAGTGCCAGGGTGCCTTTGCGGTTTTTTCGTTTTTTTGATTTGCAATACTTGTGTACTTCTGTTTGTTGACTAAACAATGCATTATTCATGGTATACAAGTGAGAGCTGGCATTATGCATTAGACACACTCGAACAGAACCTCGCTGCATTAACACTTTAGAACAGATGGTCACATTTAGCCTCTACTAAGTGCCTAAAACTTTGCAGAGAAAAACACACCTTTATTAGTGTGGTGTTGAAGGGGTCATGTATTTTTAATGTACTTTTTTTCCACGTGGTCCACTTATAAACATTAATCCAGTGAAAAAACAAAAAAAACAAAATCACAATATAATTTTTATGACCATCTTCCACCATCTGTCTGGCCATTTTAATTGAAAAGGGTATTTTCTGCAACCCAGGATAACAGGAAAAACTACTTAAACATAAAATTCACTGCAGTTTCAAGCTGAAGTGAACACTAGAGGCAGTAAATCGGCAACAAATTTTATTCCTTTTCACACAGCTTATGATTTTTTTTTTTCAAATATTTCACTTATGAACTGCTGTGTGAACTGCACTTATGTACAACAACAAACGTAATAAAGTGTTGCCACAGTCATGTTTAACTGTTTCAGAGAAAACTGAAGCACCGGTCACTGGACGTTTCACTTTGAAAGTGCATTGAAAAATGCAACAAGGAATGAGACATAATTTTTCAAAAATGGACCCACATGCACTTTTTTTCATAAAATCGCATCTGCAATGGAGAAAAAAGGCAATATGTAACTTGTTTCCCTTTTTAGTGAATTGGTGGCTAATTCGTATGAATTTGTACAATCTCATGCATATGGTTTCGTACGATCTACAAACAACCCAGACAGCAACATAGTGTCGGCCCAGATCCGGCCCACATCTGGTAAGCGTGGAATCGGAATGTACCAGATGTGGCCCGGATCTGGGCCGACACTATTGGCGCTTTTCCACTACACAGTACCAGCTCGCCTCGGCTCGACTCGACTCGACTCGACTCGCCTTTGTTTGGTTTTCCACTGTGTAAAAGTTGTACCTGTACCTGTTTCCAGGTACTTTTTTTCGTATCACCTCCGGCGAGGCTCTAAGTGAGCTGAGGCGATACTAAAATGTGACGTGAAAACACGGCAGACTGCTGATTGGTCAGAGAGAATCGTTACTATTCACTGCGTCATCGCACGCGCCAGACGGAGTATCCTGAATAAAAGACAGCAAAAACAAAAACATCCAAAAACAGCATACACTCGATTTCCTCCATTGTCCTGTGTGTGTGGGTAGCGGGTGCGTGTCGCGTAGAAGATTAAGTCACGGCAGTTTCCTGCGGCGTCGCTATGAGCCATAAGTTGCTGTCTGGGGAAAAAAAATAGGCTTTAAAACAATTTTCACTCAGAAAATTGCTAGCAAATTTCACAAGTAATTCCAAAAGAAACTATATTAAATAGTTTTTTTCTTGTAAAATGTACTCCAATCTTTGTTTTATTTACCACTAAATTTAACTTTGAAAAATAATTATTTACAGTGTACTTACACCCCAGTGAAGGTTATGTTTAGGATTTGATCTTCATGCTTACTTTTTGTCAAAAGATCATGTTTTCACAAAATGACCATCTCGTACAATAGTTGTTTTCCTGTGAGATCGGGTTCTATCCCTCACTTTCAGTCTCTTTACAAGACCTGCATTATCTGGACAGGATCACAAAATAATCCAGGCTGAAATGTGGCGCACAAACTGTTATGATCAGACTGAAATTATCAAGGACAGTTAAAAAAAAAAAAACTTCAGCCTTTCCTAAAGTTGGAAGAGCAGTAGAAGCTAATAAATAAACTGACAAATGAATGAACTAATCGGATGGTTGCCGGTTTTAATTTGACAGGAAATGACTATTGTGTCACAGAGGCCAAGCCAAATCTGTCCAGGATTCAAAAGGAAGCACTGCTAATTGTGTAGTTGATGTAATTTCCTTTGATGGGACGGGTGTCGATGTGTGAGCCAGAAACACCAGTGGCATCTGTCTGAAGAATCACCGGCAGTCACTCCAGATGGCCCTTCAATGACGTATGATGAAGAGACTTAGCGTGTGTAGTGCATGTTTCTGTGTGTGACTGAACGTGTGTAGAGAGAAGGTGAGCAGAAGGAGAGCAGCCGAGGGGCTGAGGAACATCTGGCAGACGTGTCAGGCTAGTCTCTTCAGGGCTAGTTTGGCCGAAGCAAATCGCTGTTTAAGTCACAAACTTAACATTGCTTGCTGCCTCATGCATAAAAAAAAGAGTTCACCCATGAATGAATTCTTCAAATGTGTCACTCTAATGGAAGCTCTGAAGCAAAAACGGAGTTGAAAAGTGTCGAGCGCTCCATTTGTTGCTCCTTGAGTTAGCAGAGAACTGTGAGGCAGATACATTTTTCTCCTGAAGGATTTTCACTTCGAGAGTCCTCTGGCCAGCTTTAATTTCAAAAGATAATATTACCAATGTTTTCTGATGTGAAACTCTTTCTTTTGATGATATTTGGTTTGAGGACAGTACTTCAGGCTTTTAGACTACAGTCCCAGGTTGGTACTAAGCATTATTCTACACATAAAAAGGTAACAATTGTTGGATATAAAGAAAATAGGTTAATGGTATGCTGCTGATTCACCGTTTTAAAACACACCTGGTTATAAAGGGGGGAAAGGGGGGTCTGTAAAGTCAACATGAAATCAAAATGAACCTTTTTACTTTCAGGTAAACATTCCTGGAATTATTTTTCACCCTCAAACATGATCTCCTTGCATGAGACCCCTTCCTAAAACGCAGATAATAGCAGCTACAGTATATCAGTGGTTCTCAACATTTTTGACTGCAAGAATTATATGCATGACAATATTCAAAAACCCATATATAGGTTGTTTGCATATGACGTCACGTTACTGCGTTGCCATGGCGCGAAATGCAGATGGAGGGCAGGAAGTGATTTGCTACATTTAGGAAGCACTATAACAAACTCAAAATGCCTATGTTTTGCGTCGTTTATGGTTGCTCAAATCGATCAAACCGAGAAACCATGAGGAGTTTTTATCGTGTACCAAAAGTTGTTGTTCATAAGGGGGAAAAATGCAAGAAATTGACCGAAAAAAAAAAAAACGCCAGAAAAATGGCTTGCAAACCTACGTCTGCGGTCGGGAGGAGCTGAATCGGGAAATGCCCGTGTGTGCAGTGATCACTTCGTCAAAGGTGAGTTAACAACAACTTATGTGGCTATGTTTGTGTAACGTTCCAGTTTCCGAACTTTGTAAAGTCAAAGTAATTGTTTCTTCTTTTCTTTGAGTTTGTAAGTTACCCCCTGTAACTGAAGACAAAGGCGTAACGTTAGCAAAGCTACCTTCAAAGTGTTTTGAGGGTGCAGCCTTCAGTGGTTTAGTGGTGTTTCGGCGGACCTTTGAGAGTGGTTAACCTAATAACATAAAGTAAACAGCCGTAAAAGTAACGTCAAGAA
This sequence comes from Squalius cephalus, assembly GCF_949319135.1. Classification (NCBI taxonomy): domain Eukaryota; kingdom Metazoa; phylum Chordata; class Actinopteri; order Cypriniformes; family Leuciscidae; genus Squalius; species Squalius cephalus. Next base: position 55,322,463 of record NC_137124.1, on the reverse strand, counting down.
GCGCCGCAGTGTTGAATGGTTGTTAGGGTTAACGTTACGGATTAATCCACAGGACAAAAAAGAAAGAATGACAGCCTCAATGACAGGCAAATCTTTCAATTCAGTTGAAAAATCACTCCTCTTCATAACGCAAGGATCACATCCAACATATGTTTAGATTTTTTGTCTATATCTTTCTCTTGTAATAGCGTCTACTGTACAGACTTTCCTCCATCTCGTCCATTCCGCTCTTCACTTCCTGCCCTCCATTTGAATGTCGCGCGTCATCACAATCACATGACTGCAAACCACCTATTCATGGTTTATTTAGAAAAATAAATCGTGACCCTTTACAATAAAGTCCCACTTGGTAACATTATTTATGTGACCACCCTGAATTTAGTTGGGTCACAGGGATATTGGATTGATTGTATATATTTCTTTCTTTCTTTATTTTATTACCTACACATGTCTATTTCAGTTTACTTGTATATATAAGTTTTATTATTGTAGTGAGTTTACATTGGGCAGCTAAGCTGCATCTTCCGAATTCTGGTTGGCAGTTGAGAGAGTGGAGTTGCCGTGACGATTGTGGTGCATCCTCAGACAACAAAGAGGACCTTTAAGCAACCACTAACTATTGTCTCTCTCTCTCAATTACTGTTAAGGTTAGTTATTAAATTAATTAATTTTCATATCAAATGTGTATTTACATGTTTTAATGTCATATATGTCATATACATACATGCTTCTATCATAAAGAAGTCCATTCGTGTATACTTACAATTTCAGCCAGTTGTGTGAATTAGGCTAGAGCATGTCTGTACATATGGTTAAGGTTTCTTGATTTATTTATTTACTTAATTATTGTGATTTGATTTAAGTATCTATATGTTATATGTATTTCAACGTATTTATGAATCCTGTGATTCAAAGTGTCTTAATGACTCTGAAGTACAATGTTGATTAAAAGACAACAAAGAGGACCTTAAGCAACCACTAACTATTGTCTCTCTCTCTCTCATTTACTGTTAAGTTTTTAAACTGCTTACAGCCCTCCCGACTGCCCGGGACCTGTAACATTTACCTGATAACGAACTAACAATGCAAAATACTTCTAAAGCATTATTCAATCTTCCTTAATTTAATTGTATCAGTTAATAGTAAAGGACCTGAGCTAACATGAACTAAAAATGAACAGTAGTATTTTGTTAACTTGGGGCCGTTTAAACAAAAAATGGAAATCTTTTTATGCGTTTTGGCCGTTCATTTACACGACAACAGCGTTTTGGGGGCCTGAAAATGCAAACTTTTGAAAACAATACCGTTATCGTCTCCATGTAAACAACAAAAACGCAGATTTGTGAAAACGTTGACGTCATCCGAATGAGTATTATGTGTTCAGTCTATAGGGGAATAGCTTTTCTTTATAAAGGGACATCGCCAACTACTGGCTTGGCAGCATATTACAGCATATTAAAAAAAAATGTTGTCGTTTTCGCGGATCCGTGTGAATGGGGATAATTGGACAATGTTGTCATCTGTACGCAAAAAAAGCAAAGGAAAAACATTGTTGTCATGTAAATGTACCACAAGATTAATAAATATTGTAACAAATGTATTTCTTATTGTTAATGTTAGTTAGTACATTAACCAATGTTAAAGGAATAGTTCACCCAAAAATCTCCCATAATTTACTCACCCTCAAGCCATCCTAGATATCCATGACTTTCTTCTTTCAGCCAAACACAATCTGAGTTATATTAATTCTTATATTAATATCCTGGCTCTTCCCAGCTTTGTAATTGTAAATGTAAATGTAGTTTTTGAGGCTCCAAAAAGCGCATCCATCCATCATAAAAGTAATCCATACGACTCCAGCGGATTAATAAATGCCTTCTGAAGCGAAGCGATGTATGGGTTCACCTTCTCTTATATCAAAATCTGTTGACATTTTTCTTTAAAACTTCTCGTTTTAGACTTTAAGTGTTTTGTTTTGCTCTATCATCTGCGCTTCTACGTTCGTCAATACGTCATGCGTCGGGTCAGAGGTCACTCTTCTACCGGAACTTGACTCTCTCATGAACGCGCCTCCAACCATTACCGGCAGTGATTATAGTTTATAAAGTTTTAAATATGGATATTTTTCTTAAAGAAACCCCATCGCTTAACTTCAGAAGGCCTTTATTAACCCATTGGATTCGTATGGATTACTTTCATTCGCTTTTTGGAGCTTCAAAAACTCTTCAAATGTCACTACAAAGCTTAGAAGAGCCAGGATATTATTTAATATAACTCTGATTGTGTTCGGCTGAAAGAAGAAAGTAATATACACATGGCTTGAGGGTGAGTAAATTATGGGATAATTTTCATTTTTGGGTGAACTATTCCTTTAATATAAAAGTTTCCAGAAAGCATTGCCAAGAAAAATATTTCCTTTTTGTTTAATGATCAATGAAGAAAAAAACCTGTACAGAGAGGTAAATCTGAAAGTCAAACAACAACATGATATACTGTATCATGAAGATTAATGAAGAGCACAGCCATTTATGTCAAATCCCTGCCCTGATCTACAACATTCGGGGAAAAACAAAGATCATTGCAATTATCATGCTGGTTGGACTTACTAATAGAATAGCACCTCAAAGAGAAATCCCGCTGACCATCTCATGTGCTCATGAGTCATACTCTCAATCCAGTAGATATAAGGCCTACATCATTATGGTAAAAATCATAATTGGTAACTCTTTTCCTTTGTTAACTGCAATTTTGAATTTTGATAAACAGAATTAACATTCAAAATATTTATGCAATAGAAAGTTTTAATGGAAAGTATCTTCATGGAACCATTCAATGCCAATAAAGAACTTTTAAGAGTGTAGTAGCCTATATTAGTTACTTAGTGGCAAATTTTAATTCCTCTGATTTGCAGTTACATTTAAGCACTCAATAGATGTCTGTGATTGGTTACCCTGCTCAATCTCTGAAAAAAAATAACATTTGAGTCAATGGGAGTAGAACTAAATGCAATTGTGTACACATTTTATATTCAATTAATCGCAGAAGCCACATTCATAATCTCAAATATTATTTCAGTTAATGTCAAGCAAATGCCTGCATCAAAAACTACAGCAGGTTGGGCAACACTTTATTTTACAGTGTCCTTGTTACACGTTACATGCAAGGTTAGAAATTAACTTTTTCACCCACCGGCCCATTTGGCTACTAAAATTACCGGCTAAATTACCGGCCATTCAGAACTTCTACTAGCCAAAAAAAGAAATGTCACAGCTTTCAGATTTTCACAGAGTTCAGATGCAAAAGCCTGTAAGTGCCATCTGAAATTTTCTTCTAGAATGATCATTATTATCAAGCTCGAAAATAAGTATTTGAACACCCTGCTATTTTGCAAGTTCTCCCACTTAGAAATCATGGAGGGGTCTGAAATTGTCATCGTAGGTGCATGTCCACTGTGAGAGACATAATCTAAAAAAAAAAAATCCAGAAATCACAATGTATGATTTTTTAACTATTTATTTGTATGATACAGCTGCAAATAAGTATTGGAAGACCCAGCCTCGACTCATCTTCAATGCTCTAACTGAGGGAAGGAGGTTGTTCCCCAAAATCTCGCAATACATGGCCCCGGTCATCCTCTCCTTAATACAGTGCAGTCGCCCTGTCCCATGTGCAGAAAAACACCCCCAAAGCATGATGCTACCACCCCCATGCTTCACAATAGGGATGGTGTTCTTGGGATGGTACTCATCATTCTTCTTCCTCCAAACACGTTTAGTGGAATTATGACCAAAAAGTTCTATTTTGGTCTCATGACCACATGACTTTCTCCCATGACTCCTCTGGATCATCCAAATGGTCATTGGCAAACTTAAGACGGGCCTGTGCTGGTTTAAGCAGGGGAACCTTCCGTGCCATGCATGATTTCAAACCATGACGTCTTAGTGTATTACCAACAGTAACCTTGGAAACGGTGGTCCCAGCTCTTTTCAGGTCATTGACCAGCTCCTCCCGTGTAGTTCTGGGCTGATTTCTCACCTTTCTTAGGATCATTGAGACCCCACGAGGTGAGATCTTACATGGAGCCCCAGTCCGAGGGAGATTGACAGTCATGTTTAGCTTCTTCCATTTTCTAATGATTGCTCCACACTGAAAAAAATGATTCGTTGAATTTACTAAAAAAATTTATCGTAAGTGGTTCCACGCAATTGATTTAAGCTACATTTAAACAAATGCATTAAGTTGAACTAAAATTTAATAAGTTCAACTTAATGCATTTGTTAAATGTAGCTAAAATCAATTGCGTGGAACCACTTACGATAAAATTTTTTAGTAAATTCAACGAATCATTTTTTTCAGTGCAACAGTGGACCTTTTTTCACCAAGCTGCTTGGCAATTTCCCCGTAGCCCTTTCCAGCCTTGTGGAGGTGTACAATTTTGTCTCTAGTGTCTTTGGACAGCTCTTTGGTCTTGGCCATGTTAGTAGTTGGATTCTTACTGATTGTATGGGGTGGACAGGTGTCTTTATGCAGCTAACGACCTCAAACAGGTGCATCTAATTTAGGATAATAAATGGAGTGGAGGTGGACATTTTAAAGGCAGACTAACAGGTCTTTGAGGGTCAGTGCCCGGTTGCATAAAGCACCTTAAGTTTTTCCCTTAAGTGTGATACTTAAGGGGCGATTTCCCCTTACCTAAGAGAATAACTTAAGGGTGTTGCATATAATCTCTTAAACGGTTCTCTTAGGTAAGGGAAACATTTAAGTGTTTCACGACAGCGATCCTGGATTCACGTTATAAAAGTCTGTTGTTGCCATAGATACGCAAAACACTAACACGCCGCGTCGCGTCTAGGACAACTGTATCACACACCGGACGTGCACTTTCTCAGTTTATTGTTATGTTTAAGGACATTATGGAATTAAGATAATGTCTGTACGTTATGTTATGACTGTACTGTACCATTAAATATAATCATTGCTATAAGTCTGCAGTCTGAACACTTTACCTCAGAGCGTCCGTTAACTGAATGGATTGAGAATATCACCTGAAAATCCGATACACACTAATTGTAGCCTACATTTATTGAATGGTAGCCGATTTATGCACGTGTAAAACATATCCCACTACTGAAAACTCCCAGTTGCAAAAAAAAAAAACGCAGTGCTATAAGCAGTTGTAACACCGCAGGTAAAGAGTGTTGCGATGTGTGACATGGTCAAGGTCGCTCTCTAGTTTGTTAGCGATGTATTGCGCAAATATTGCGCGTCGATCAAATCGGTATTCTTGCAACAATTTTTCATCGCTAAAATGGTCCAAAGGGTTCTCCCTATCCCTAAAAATTCTTCTTGGCACATAATGATCTTCAGCTGGTTCCATAAATTCAGCCATGTCGTCTTATTTTTGTCCACGTTACTCTTAAGGTTACGATTTCCAAACCTTAAGTTATACTTAGGGAAATGACCGTTAAGGGGTTTTATGCAACACTTAACGCTTTTTAAGGGATTATTTAAGTGAAAAAACAGCATTTAAGGGAAATTCTAAGTGTTTATGACGTTTCACTTAAAGAAACCCTTAAGTAACACTTAAGGTTTTTTTTCTGCAACACCCTTAGGTTTAAGAGAAACATAAGGGCGAACTTAAGGGAAAATTACACTTAAGGTGCTTTATGCAACGGGCACAGAATTCTAGCTGATAGACAGGTATAAATAGTTAAAAAATCATATATTGTGATTTCTGGATTTTTTTTTTTTAGATTATGTCTCTCACAGTGGACATGCACCTACGATGACAATTTCAGACCCCTCCATGATTTCCAAGTGGGAGAACTTGCACAATAGCAGGGTGTTCAAATACTTATTTTCCTCACTGTATATATATATATATATATATATATATATATATATATATATATATTGTTTGTTTTTTTTTTTTACCAAAAATGTGTTTTAGGTGGACAGATCAATACAGTACAAAGAACATTTAGGATGTTGGAAAATAGCAATGTCTTTTCTGTTAACCAAATGCTTTTTAATCTATGCTATTGCTTCAGTGCAAGTAAACAAGCGCACCGGTATTTGTTGTGTAGTGACGGGCATGTTCAAGTAAGCCAGAAATGCGCAGATTCTGCGCAATATGCTGTATTTAATAGATCAAGATGACTCTGCGCAGATTTGGCTTACACAAACTTCCCCAGCAAAGTGAGAAAATATAGTAACACGCCAAATTGGCTAGAGATTTGACAGCGTTACCCGCTAAAGTTCATTTTTACCCGTATTTGGCGGGTTGGCGGGTGTTAATTTCAAACCCTGGTTACACGTAGTTACTATAGTAATTACCAACTACTTATAAATTGTCCATAATTACATGCCACTAACCCTAAACCACATCCTAATCTCAGTACTTAAATGTATAAATTGCACAGTAACACTGACACTTTTAAGTAACACTTTACTAGTGACACTTTAAAGGTCCCGTTCTTCGTGATCCCATGTTTCAAACTTTAGTTAGTGTGTAATGTTGTTGTTAGAGTATAAATAATATCTGTAAAATTATAAAGCTCAAAGTTCAATGCCAAGCGAGATATTTTATTTAACAGAAGTCGCCTACAAAAAACGGCTGGATTGGACTACATCCCTCTACTTCCTTCTTTAATGACGTCATTAAAACCGTGTTTTGACTAACCTCCGCCCACAGGAATACAGGCGTATTGATGGCGAACGACAGACGTGGTTGATGTTTATCTATAATCGGATACCGCAAAAGTTTAATTCGAAGTTGTTAGTTTGCTCTGTCCATTTCACCACGGACTGTTTTTCTAACCTGGGATAATATCAAGCAGGCTTCTCTCAGCGTTTCATACTGACGAAGGGGACAATTTCAACTATATTCCAGCAAGCGGTAAGAAGTGATTTACTATGGAAGTAGCGATCAACTTCACATCGTTTCTCTTAGTAGGATGAAAATAATCGTACTTAAACTGTGATTAATATACAGAAAGCGATCAAAGAACAATCGCCCAAGCTGTCAATCACACAGCGCGAGTTTATCTGGACACTTGTCAAAACTCGTTATGAAATCAATGACGCTGTTACACTGCACAACGAATCTCTTACTGTATTTATATACCTCATGTTTGCATTGGTGAAATCATTAGTGAGTGCAGAAACTGCGTTGCAATGATAAGATCTTTTTTTCACGCGATCAACAGACTGTCATCTGCTCAATGCTCATCACTGCAACCTTTTATGTGATTGAAATAGATCTAAATACTTAAAAAACTTCTCACGATTCGTTAATCCCGATAGCTGTAATAGTAAAAACGTATAATAGCTGTAATAGCATGTCAGCCAATCACAGCAGAGGGCGTTTACATTGAAGTCTCACAGCAGACACGCCCCTTCAAACAGAGCGTTCAAATCAGGTGATGAAATCAGGCTAGGAAAAATGCCTTTTATTTCTAAATTATAAAAAAATTTGATCTAAAAAACATACTAACATTATAAGGGGACCCCAGGAAACATTATAACATAATAAAATTATCCATGGAATGGGACCTTTAAAACTCAGGTTACCTAGCACTGCTGTTTCACAAATCTTTTGTGAACAGTGTGCCATTCTCTGAACAGAGGGAGTGAAGGATCTGAACTAATCTCCTTGGGAAAAGCTCTGTTTTCTGCATGTTCAGTAGTGTGTTCATGTGTGCATAGATTTGAGACACTTCCTGTTTTTGTATTGACACCATTATCAAAAAACCCATCCCTGCTGTTCCAATGAAAAAAAAAAAAAAAAAATGAAAAAAAAAAAAAAAATGTCTGCCTGCACCGACTTTTGCTCAATATTCAGAAGTTAGGAAGGCAACACCTTTGGAGAACACCAGATACTGTTTTTAACAAACATGGAGTGTATACGCTCACTTACTGTATATTCACAAGTGAAGAGGAAAAAAGCTGTTGTTGTTGAAGGTCCATCGTATCTGTCATTAGCATCAAATGTCTAATTAGCTTTTACTTAAAAGTATGCCAGCCAGCACCAGCATTTTTTATCATATTCACAAAACTTTCATAGTCCCCCAGAATATTTTGTTGTAAGAATATGTAAACAGTCAATACATCAAAAGAAAGAACAGAGCCTCTGCTTTTAAACTAACCAAAAAACTTTCTTCAATACTTGAATGTGGGTGTTCATAAAAAAATATATATTTCGAGAAAAAAACAAAACAAAAAACAAAGCTTGCGCTGTCCTATATCTCTTCATGGGTTTGATATTTCATCTGGTAAAATTAGGCAAATTTGATTTATATGCTGTTGAATGTTTGATGATCACGTTAACTTGTGCGTAAGCAACTTCTATCCACTCCTTCTGGTTTACGCAGATCTTTTTGAATCGAGATATTCTGTACTCTTTCAGAATATGCGTAACAGCCAATCATAGTGAAAACATGGATTGCTGGTGTAACCCCTCCGGTTCTACTCGCACTGCTCTGAACGGGATTCGAACCGCTGTTTCCAACATGTGAGGCAGGCATGCTAACATTCGCTAGTGCACCTCTTGAGAAAAACCAGTCAATGGTGGTAAAGCGTTGTAATAAATTGCAAAAAATCTTGTCAATTGAATGGGAATGTTTTATTTTTTTTAATCACCCACAAAACACTCCCACTTGCTGATTTCTGTTTATAAATTCTTGAGGGTTTTCTTAGGCAAAGCCAATGTATGTGACAAAAGCAGAGCAGAGAAAGAAAGAAATATGAATATTACTACCTATAACAAATCATCAACCTAAGCACACAAATAAAAGCATATCTCACACATAGAATTACACTAAAAAAAAATTATATATTCATTACCCCCCCCCCCCCCCCCCCTTGAAATCACTATATTATTTTCAAAAACTAAGGTTTCCTCAGATAAATTGTAATTTTTGCCTGGCCTTGGTTAATTTTTTTATAACAATACTTCCTCTAGTTTTGTTTGTTATTTTGAACTTACAGAAATGCAGAGGTTTTTCACAATCAATAAAGCAATAAAAACAAGTGTACTTGGAGTCTAAAATGTACACTTTTGTAAATCTGGATCTATTACTGAAAATAAAACTATTACTGTGTTGATGGCATATAATATTCATACTGGTTAACAAAAAAAAAAAAAAAATCCAAAATATTGGTAGAAAGCTCTGGAAAATCAAACAGCCACCCCTGCACAAAAACACTTATGACTGTCATCCCAGCCCACTCTATTGCAGCTCTATTGTGTCTGACTCTGTATTGTGTGACTCATATAAAGGCAATGCGCAATTTCAATAGGTTTAATACTCATAGTACACAAAAAATAAAGTAATAACCACCCACAGGAACATTTTTATTGCTTCATTATAGCTCAAAAGACTTAATGGAGTTCTCAGTTACTCCTCATTTCATCTTGGATATTTCTAAATAATAATAAACTTCTCAAAATAGTTTTAGCATGTAAATGAATATGGCAATGTTAATGTATTTGGTCCTGGCGGACAAAGCTGCTATGAGCATCTAAGATATAAAGATGCTCGAATGAAAGATATAAAGATATAAAGATGCTCGAATGAAACATGTAAAGATGCTGCATGAAAACGTACATTAAAAAAAAAATATTTAAAATATCCCATAGCAGATCTAGGCAGGTGGAGCTGGGGAGGTGGAGGGTTATAGCGTGCTGCACGACTAACCTACAGAAAACACTGAACCAGTCTATTTAAAAGTTGAGCAAGAAATCTCATTGGCTGCAGAATCAGCAAAGGCCAATCTGCTTGTTCCATGTAGTTAATGATGTGATTGACAGAAGATTGCATCTAAAGGACCTATCAGCCTGTGCCATCTTTCATGACTTATCAGTCCTGAATTTGAGTCCTTAATATGGTTACTTTCACGCACAGTTCAGTTATTTACAGGAGTGAAAACCACATTCTATAACAAACACACCCATACATCAGGACTCACAACCGCATTCTCGCAAATCCCATGCTGTGTGGACAGAACTGAATTCGACAACTAGTTGCCTGTCACGTCATACAGGGCCTATGGTTACTGGTAAGAGAATATAGGCTTGACTCCCATAGCAAGTTCATACAGACAGTATTCGAGAGACGCTACTGTAAGTTTCTGTTTGAACAAGACATTTCGTGAATCACACCTCTATGTAAATGCGGTTGTCAATCCCAAAAACTGACAGTGTGAATGTAGTCTCATTTATTAATTCAATTCAGATACTAAAGAGATCTCATTTACGATGTTTCTTTTCTAAGTACACAGACACAAAATTAGATCACTATTCACTGTCATTACGTGTTGTCTGGGAATGTAACTGTGCATCTGGATTAACTCAATTATTTCCCCTCTCTGTTTCAACAGGAAACAAAATGAATGACAAATAAACATTTCTGTTTGCTTTTAGTAAGCTGTTGAAAACTTCTCACCTGTTCTAAAATGCATCTGATGAAAATTCCCTGTTGATTTGCTAGCCTAGCAATTCATCAGCATTGAAAAAATGTTACAGCACCCAAATCTATTATATCCGTTTCGTTTGTGCTTCCATAACCTCTTCCTTTTCTTATTCAGCCTTTTCTCTGCTGGGTTCAGGTCTCTGAGTGGCATCATCAGCTCTAGTGCTGCTCTCTGACTCTCTCTCTGAGAATATGAGTGCACTATAGGGCTCTTCATATCACGTCTAAAACCTTTTTAGTTTACTTCCCATCTAAATATATGTATCATCAATGAACTTTCTGTTATTAATTTGACCATACTATTTAGTTAATCACTCTTGGTCTTCAATGTTCTTGGTTTTCAATGTTGGTCAAAATCACTGTCTCCAGATAGAAGCTACGATAAAGATTTGCAGGGCGTTTTTGAAACAAGTTGGCCATGTCAAGACAACCTTTTTTTTGCATTTGCATTTGCTGTTCTTTCTTCAAGGAAAAAATCTGCTTTCAAATACTAAAATACAAAAAACTAAAACATTTTAAACATACATTCATTAATGTCAGTGTTTTAATGTTTATTTTCAATTTTCCTTCTCACTCATTTGTACTTTTATTATTTGTCCCGAACACAGACGCAGCCATGTCAAGATAAAAGTGGGTAAAGACGTGCTTTTTTCGTCATTAAACAATGGTGCAAATACTAGTGAATTGACGATCGCAAACCTGAGTAAATCATGTTTTGTGATTTATTTAAATACTCTCCTCCCATAAATGTAGCGTCTGAAAGGGAAATTCCTACAAAAGCACATGCAATAAGGTCAGTCGCAAAAATAACTGTCCACGCCCCTTTTCATTGCTAATTTTAACAGCATGTCCTGACAGTAGTTTTGTAACGGCAAAAGAGGGTTTGCACTGGTGAATCTGGCCCTAAATGCATTCAACTGGCAGCCCTAATAAAATACACAGAGAAGAAAACCAATGTCATAGCCACTCCAGTGATGCATGTGAACAGAGCGAGAAAGGCCACTCACCTGAGGTGTCATCCCGTGACAGAGGTAAAGGATGGGAATGTTGTCAGTGTCTGGCCCTTGGTCGAGACACAAGTCAGTCTTCAGAGAGTTTCTCAGCTAAGAGAAAAATGATACTGATGGTTAAGAATCAGGAGAATTAAGTACTCAATCAAGCGCATGTCATTTGTTGTAGTTGTTGTTGTCGTCCCTCTCTCTCTGAGTCTTTTTCTCATACAGTAGAATAAAACTCAAGGCTGTTTCTCACTTGCATCGTAATTCTCCTCCTAATTACAGGATGTAATTATAAAATTCATTTTCATAAGTGTATGCACACTCATGAATCATCTAAATTATATTCCAGTCGAAGTCCTTGGCGAAGTAGAAGAGGTGTACTGTCACGCCTTCCACAAATAACTTGAACTCGCTGCGCTTCTGTTTACCTGTTTTTCCCTCCGGAATATAAAAAACCTATTAGTACAATAATTTCATGCAGAGCCTCGAAAACATTTTTTCTCCATAGGCTTCAAAGTTTATTGTAACTGATACGTCTAATGAAAATAATGTTTAAACACATGGCTGTATCAGTGACAACAGAATTCCTAGCGGAGGACTTCAGTGGATCATATCTCTGTTTTGGCATTTTCCGTTGGATTCAGCTGAATACTGCTGTGCCTTTTATCACTGTGTGCTGAATTGCCAGCCAACATGATTGACAGGCTCATCAAATGCAGTCACTCAGAGTAAAGTAATGAGGGCGAGAGCTATTTCGGAGCCCTTTACTCCCAGAATTCATTTCAATAAGGCTGACCTATTTTCCACAGTTTCTTCCTTTTAAATTGCGTCTATGAAAACACATATGATGAAATCAAGCACAGAAAGAACACCTCAACCAGACAGCCTGGTTCTGCATCAGTACTGCAGTCAAGTGCGTTATTATTTTGTCTAGTATAGGAAATAAAAAGGGAATGAATTGTTTGGACTTGACATGAATGGCTTATATAAACAGTTTGGGTGCGCCGTGCTTCATTTTGTCAAGCAAATTGGAAAATCCTCTTCAGACGCCTTGGACGGAACGGCGAGTGGGTGTCACACGTGGCAAGCGCCGCTCTCAAATCCGGCCTCAATGGTAAAATATCTGGGCATTCACAATGAGCTGTGGCTTATTCAGCACTCACAGGAGTCACGCTTAAAGCTTTAGCTGTGTGGAGAGAAACTGTCTTGCAAACTGCCACTGCTCTGACTGGACTAATATCTTCACTTGCAGGGTTTTATTACAACACGATTTGATTCCAGATAACACTGCACTGCTGGGAAATGAATGAATCGGACAGAATACACACTGTATTTGAACTCTTTATTTGCTCTTTTCATGTGCTGAGCATTCACGATTGCTTTCGCTTCGTTGGACTTAATACAAATACTCACCACTCCATATGCGATGGTGTCTGTGTACATTCTCATCTCAGGGTAAATGTTCACTAGGTACCAGCGGAAGGTCTTGCACTGCAGTTTTTTCCTCAGCGCTTTCCTTTCCGTGATGTCACCGATGTCAATCCCTGAGTCCTGATGACACACAAACACAAAAATGTAGAGTTGAACTCGGTTCGGTTTCATTAGCTCGCGAATCTTGCTATGCAGTACATTTTTTATCATCCAAATCATACATGCATTTATTTCTAAAAAAAAATGATTGGAACCCTCACAGCTGATTGGAACTGATTGCAGCACAAAAATGTGGAGAAAATGATGGCGAAAGACCCTTTTTTATGGTTTTAATTTATAAATCAAACCTAAACTCAAGGAAAACCATTTGTTCCCATTGTAAAGTGAATCAACATCAAAGCTAAACAACTGAAATATCACCATTGAGGACTAATCTACAAAGTGTGGAAATAATTGTTTTATTACTGAATTCTCTTTGTATTTCCCAACCATTTTGATGCAAAATTATGGAACAATCTGTTTCTGTAAGGCTGAAATGTGTTAGTGACTTACACACAGTCTTATTTTATTGTTGAGATAGAATTATAGTTTCTATTAATAGTTTGAATTTGTTTTTACAGTTTACATTTTCATTTTTTTTTGTAAAAGTTTCAGTAATTTCGTAGTGCTTTTGTCATTGCTATTCATTTTTTATATGTCTATAGTTAACTATAATAACCCTGATTCACACAAATTTCCAAACCTAATAATGGCAAAACATTAGCATTCAGTTTAGAGAAAACGAAATAAGCCCATTATTTCATTTTCTTTGAACTGAATGTTGAAGAAGATGAAGACGAAAGAGGGTTCAAAAAGGTTTCTATAATGAAAACAAACTCAGGTAATCCACAATGACGAAGATAAAGTAAACAGCGTGTGACTGTGACACACACACACACACACACACACACACACACACACACATTTTATGAATTAAACAGCTGGTAAACATACTTTATCACTTGAAAATATTTAAATAACTGGTTAAACATGAAAGTATAGTGTAATAATTTCAGATATTTCTCCTTAAATAGAGCCTTCTTGGCATAAAGCCTTCTTTAAAATTGAGTCAAGAGCCCCAGGGTTCTATTTAAAACCTTTTTTTCAAAGAGTGTAGGCATTTTTTTCAGCGTTTCAGAGTTCAAAAGGCACCGCATAACAGGAATGACACGACAGCGTGCATTCTTAATAGCACACTGCACTAACAATGACCTTTATTCATGACTATATTAATAATATTGCACAAGTGCTTTGTTGTTTAACGTAGAAGGATATTATGGGACTGGAGATATAGACTCAGGCTGATTTGCCTTTTATTATTGCAGTGATTTATGAAAATGCAGCTCTGAACTCCATACATCACTGGAACTGAAATAGAAACGAACATCTCAGCTCGTGTTGCTCAGCACACTAGAGTCATATCTTTGTTCCTGCATCAACAGTCACTTCCCTTTCTCCCGTTCCCTCCTCTAAACATTCAGCTTGGGTCTGGGAATCTGCTGCAATCTCACGACGCCTTCCCCTTTCACCAGATCTTAATTGCTGTCTCGCTGATAAATGCACAAGCAGGGCCAAAGCTCCCTAAATAAATTGAGCACTGTAACATATGGTTGGAAGCAGAGCTGAGGGCTGGAGAACTATAAATGAGGTAATGGTTGTTTAATAGACAATAACAACTGTATTTCTCTATGCATTCTAATCACTTTTCTACAGGCTTTATAATCAGATCTGCTTTGCATTTATTCAAGTTATGTATGACTGTACTGTTTGAGTTTTTGGCTGCGTCCGAAATCGCATACTCTCTTGAGTTGGTACTTATTTTGAAGTAATTACTTCATGATCGCTATGTTCTATGTAGTATGAATGTGTGTAGTATGGATGTAATCCGGACGTACTACATCCACCATGTTGTCATTATCATGTGACCCACCAGCGTCAGTTACGTCGCTTCACTGCCATTCATAAATCCTCTCCCGTAGCCTCATAGGATAGTAAAGTGTCCAACGTATGCACACTTCAGAATCTCCCCGGAAGTAGTAGGTCATCCGACACTTTCTGCCTACTCTTTTATGAGTACTGTGAATTCGGACATACTGTTTTTCACCTATATAGTAGGGAAGTATGCGATTTCGGATGCAGCCAGACTCCAGAGTTTGAGTTGAGTTCTTGTTTGGTTATGCACTGTTTCCAGCTCAGTTTCCTGTGTTAGGCGCCGTTTACACGACACCATTTTCAACTAAAAACAGAAGAATTTTTTCAGTTTAAGAACTGAAAACCTGGTCTGAAAACAAACTTTTGAAAAGGATACCGATATGGTCTCCGTGTAAACTACAAAACACAAATTTCTGAAAACAGCGACGTCATGCGCATGAGTATTACGTGTTCAGTCTAGAGGCTGTGATGGATTTTTAATAGATAAGATGGTAAACTATCTGTTAAACTAACCATGATTCTAACAATTCTAACATATAAACCTTACTTCCCCTTTTAGGCCTAACATTCTAACACAATGTTCTAAGATGTTCTGTTCTTTGTCTATTTGTGTTATGAAAAATTCTCAAGTGCTGACCATGACAAAATCAAAAATATACTGTCTGTATTATGTCATGATATATTGAGTAATCAACTGAGCTCTTAACCCTTTACAATGATATTTTTGCTTATGCCAGTAACAGAAAGTAAAAAGGTGGGGGCTTGCCTTTACCAATAGAACCAATCAAATTGTAGGGAAATTATGTAATGTATCATGTCATTTTCGCCCATTCTCCTTTTCTATAAAAACTGTTGTATTCGTGTTTACTGGTGGGATTCTCTCTGAAATTTGTCTGAGATCCTCCAGCCGTGCTTCTTCTTGGTGGAGATTCTCTGAGAACTGCTCGGGATCTCTTCCAGCCGTGATTAAAGCATTTGGAGGACATTTGCTGAAGTCTGTCAGTTTATTATTGCTGTGCAGCAAGTTAGTTAGGGGAACAAGTTATTTAGCGAAACACTAGAGACCTTACTACCAAGTGATGAACACTAAAGACCTTATTCCCAAGTGATAGTGTTCGATAGGGGCGAGACGTCGTTCCACTCTTTGTTAGACTCTTAGGCAGGGCTAGATTGCGGCTTAGGCCTCAACCCGCACGTTCAGAGGCAAATCAACTGAGTATAATATTTTCAGGTGTCAAGGACACTCGGTTCTACCTAAGTCAGGTGCGTAGGGCAAAAATCTACCACAAGCCACATATTGTTTCTTTACCAAGTGACATCACCAACTAAAGGCCTGGCAGCGTTTTTAGTCATTTTTGCGGATCCGTGTGAACGTTTTCGTTTGTACGTGAAAAACACAAAAGGAAAAACTTTCCTGTTGTTAGTATATCATTGATGTGTAAAAGTAATTCATGTTTCCGTTGTCCTTGTTCATTAGTTGCCATGGTTTTTGATTTGCCCTCATGTGTTTCACCTGTGTCTTGTTAATTATCTTGTTTAATCCCTAGTGTTTCACTGTGTATATATTGCTCTCATTTTCAGTTGTTCTTTGTCATTTCTTCATCATGTTTGCTGGTTGTTCTGTTCGCGTTTTGAGAAGTGCTGAGTTACAGTGCTTGAGTATTTTGATTTTGTTATTAATAAAGACTGCTGTGTATAGAACCTGCTTTTTTCATCCTTTTTCTCATCCAGTGCTGACAATAAGTGAGGAGATTAAAAAAACTACCTGTTCAATGCACTCTTTATAGTATTATCAGCAACACCTATCAAAAGATAAAGTTGATTTAGGGCACATCCTGTATAAGATATAATTTTCAATGAAATTTTTTTTTTTTTTTTTTTTAACAAATATCATGAGTCTTTAATTGATAAGGATATCTTAGGAAATTAAGGAAATAAACTCTTGGCATCTCAAGATTGGACTCCTGCAACAGCCTGTTGTCTGGCTTTCGGGCATGCAGTTACTCTACAATGATCCAGAAGGCACACCTGGACTTCAGTGAACACTAAAGGGCTCCCTACCCACCTCCTTTGTCTCGCTACACTGACTGCCAGTATCTACCCACATCAGATTCAAGCCATATAAAATCTCCACCGTCCCACATACACCCATTTTTACATGTCTATGCTTTCTCTGAGACTGCTGGGGTCTGTGCTACCATCGCAATGAGGCACAAAATCAATTTCCAGAACATTCACATTAGGGCTGCACGATTTGGGGAAAATGTCATATTGCGATAATTGAGGTCAATATTGCGATTGTGATATGCGATATAATAAACAAATGGTTTCATGAGTCAACTTGCTTGGTTCTCAAGGAAAATAAATGCACACACAGATTAGTGATAATCTGCCTAAAGAAAAAAGTTCTTTAGTCAAGAGCAGTGAGTGTTTTTCTCTGTTCCCTTTGTTCTTTGATTAACTTTAGCGACAGATATAATTAGTGGCTACTGTGTACTGTCCCTTTAAGACCAGCCGCTGCTGTCAGAGACGTGGACCTCACACACACGCGCCTCATTCTCTCACGAGTCACAACTCTTCACGTTCATCATAAGACTACTCTTATGTTATGAAGATACTCGACAAAAAGACATTTTGGCATAATTGTGTGTGTTATTGTTCGTTCAAGCTCGAAAGAGAGCTGTATTCTGGCATGCTGTTTTGTGCGCACGCACGATATTAGCGCGAGTCTTTCTGTGTGTCACAGTCAGGACATTCACAGGCAGCGCGTTCTTTTTTGTCTTATCGCGCATGAATGGTTTAAAAGCATTTGCATGAATAAGAGCGGGATCATGTAACACTAGCCAAAGGATGGCAAAAATTAACAGATGCTGAGTTAATTGCGTTAACAGCGCTAATTTGTTTATTTAATATAAAATCGCAGCATTTTGCGTCATATAATCACGTAGGCTTGACATCGCGATTGCAATATGATTAATCGTGCAGCACTAATTCACATTCACTGTTCCTTGAGAGTGGAATACTGCAAATGTCACCAAAACAACCCTATAAATCCCTCTAAAGCCATGGTCACATTAGACTTTGAGCATGTGAAACATCTATGAACACTGTAACGGTCGTAAACTTACGTCACACTTTTAAAAAACACAATTCAAAATAATAATACATCAAAAATGTAAAAACATGCACTTTACTGATATGCTGCAATCCAGCAGATTTAAGAGGACCTACAGTATTATTCCCTTTTACAGTCTTGATTTTATTTTTATGGTCTACTAGAGTATTTTTTTATGCTTGAATGTTATATTGTTGCAACACCTCTCTTCACAGTCTGTCAGTAATGCTCTGTTCACTATGAAGCCACTCCTTCCGAAAAGCACAATGGGCTCTGATTGGTCGGCTGGATCAGTGTGTTGTGATTGGTCAGCTGCTTCGAGCGTGTTTCAGAAATGCCCTTACCATAACCACAGGTTTCAACACACTACTAACACAACTCAGCTCAACGAGGCTTCACCTCACCTCTTCTTTTTTTTCTTTTTTTTTTTTGGGCGGGAATTATTCAAATGAGGAATATTGTGACATGGAACTTAAGACTACAATCGAGGCATATCCGAAAATATATCCCTTTGGAGTGGACTTTGTGCTTTGTAACTATACAGACCTTTTTCATGCTCAAACAGCAACATTTCACTCTAAAGAAAGTTGAAAATGAAAAAAAAAACAAAAAAAAACAAACATAATAGGCCCTCTTTAAAGTTTACATTCTTTTAATTTAGCTAAGAGGTCCTATTGGTCAAACGTCATCACATGATACATATCCGCAGGGCAGAGTTCACCAAACTTGAACTTTGGAACACAGTGAAATTCGCATAATTTAGCATGTCCTGTCTCACACATTAGCATGCATATGAATGAAAGTCAATGGAATGAAAAGTGTATTCTGATCGCCCCTTAAATCTTTTAGAAACATCTGAAAAAACAACTCCTCCATGAACATTTTATTCAACTTTACTGACACAAATTAATTATAATATAAACAATACTACTATGAGACTTACATATAAAAACCCTACATTTTTTGTAAGTTTTGGAACTTTGGAAGTATTGCAACTTTCAGTGTTACTGTCTCGTTTGGATGAGTTGTGTTTTAACATTCCTTATTTATAAGACGAATTTCTAGCGGTATGTAGCTGACATAGACTCACCTCTTGTGGAATGTTCCAGGCCATGTAGACGTGACTTTTAAACTCATCCATCCACACTTCAGCCACCCTCAGAGCATTTCTGCGCACGTGGGCAGTAAGATCCTCCGTGTAGGGTTTGTGGGCGCGCTCGATATGAGCGATACGGGCACAGGGCAACACCTCAACACTTCCTCCACACTGCCACACCTACATACACACAGACACAAAGAGTCTAAATAAAAGTACATTTTCACGCTGAGAAATAGAACATGCAATTCTTGGCAAGATGCATCTACTCTCTGGCTCAGACTGAGGAGCTAAAAAGTGCAGATGCTTTGTATCTTGCATAACAGTTGTGTCTTTAAGAATAAAGCTCATTTGGGCATCTTAAAGACACCCAGACCCCCAGGAGACCCTGAAAGGGGATTTAATTTATGGCATGTGCAGTAAATAGGATACATTTAAAATACTGATTCGTCTCAAGGGGAAAAGATAATGCATGTGTCCTTGCATGTGCACACACACACACTCGGTTCCAAAACCGAGTGAGGCAGCTTTCTTCTACGGCTGTTTCCTAACACAGATGGACCCTCATAAGTGACTGATTTGGAAAAACTCTACATAGACAGCAACAGAATTCAAATAGATTTCCACATGTGAAGCACATGGGAGACGTGAACCACATCTACAACAGAGTTTAGAGTTAGCATGTTGCTAAGCTAACCATCAGCCTGTCAGGCAAAAATCAGAGCACACTAACAAATACTGCTTAAATGGTCAATTTGAATTAAGATTGAACACATTTTTCAATATTTCTTAGTACTGAATAGTGCTGGGCAACGATTAATCGCATTCCAAAATAAAAGTTTGTGTTTACATGATACGTGTGCGTACTGTGTAGAATTATTTTGTATATATAAATACACACATATTCGTGTATATATTTAAGAAATATTTGCATGTATATATACTGCATATATTTATACATAGTTTATATTATATATAAATATTTTATATGGATGCAATTAATCACGATTAATCGTTGCCCAGCACTAGTACTGAATAAAAGGAATTTGTACAATTTGAATTTGTACAAATACAATTTTAAAAAAGTGCATTATTACAGAAATAATGAACTTAAATGCAAACTAAATGTAATCTTTTCAGACACTTAAAGTATGTTAACTGGAACCAAATGACAAAGTGGTATAGTTTGAATTCAATTATCAATGCTGCTTCAATCTTTTGGAACAGTATTCTCGTTGGTAGCGCACATGTGATGTCTCAAAATGGCACCTCCATTTTCAAAACTCAAAATGGCACCTCCACAAACACAGAACGTTGACCCAACGTACACAACCTTCAAACAACGTTCTAACAACATGGCCAAAAGTGTGGTGAAGGTTGTTACAGCGTGTCACAATGTTGACATTAAACCACCGTTCAGGGCCAGATTGCTTAAGGTTGTGCCAATGGTGTCTTGACAACCACTGGACTACATATGTACTCGTCACTGCCCTGAAGCGGGAAAATCAGACTTTTAAACTTCAACCGCCCGTTGGGCTCATTGTGTTGTCTCATTCTTCATCGAGCAAGGATACGTGAGTATTGCGTTTAATTTAGACTACCTCAGCTAAATAAGATACGTAATTATTCAAACACAACCTACAACTTAATTTTCGAATGTGACTAGTGAAGCCTCGCTCGCACTGTTTAGTTTTTCATTTGATTTGTCTGCTATTTAGTCTCATTTGTTTCTTTGCTCCTCTGGATTTTTGAATGTTTTCTGGACTAATTCTGGTTACCGACCTTTATCGCCAGGATGTCTATAGGCCTATCTAGCATAAAAAAAAAAATTTGTCAGAACGTCGTCTCTCAGTTGCTGAATGTCACGCAACAACGTTGCTACAGCCCTGTCACGTCTTACAATTCTACGTTGTTCCAATGTTGCGAGCACGTAGACAGCGACGTTGACGTTGCCATAGCAGAAATGCAACGTGCCACCGACGTTGCCACAACGTAAATGTGTTTGCTGGGTATTGAAATATAACTTACTGTGTATGTCTTGATGAAAAGACCAGTGTGAATTACGACCCATGCTATTCACCAGCAAACTTATTTGAAAAGGTTGGTTGACCAATAAAGTCTTAGTAATTTATTTAAAAAGGATGGCGAGGAAAACAGCATAGCAGTATCCCAACCAGAGACCAATGTCCAAAACACGGCAATACACTGGTGATAAGCTATGCTGTTTTGTATTTATTTATTTATTTATTTATTTTTTAATTATAAAGCTGCATAGGGCTAAAAGCTCTTTCAGCAATTAAAATAAGCACCCTATCTACTATCTATATGTAGACAAAATTTCTATCTCTTTTTCAAGATTAGAACTGCATTTTGAAGCCATTGTTATGGTCAGCCAATTTTCAACAACCACGGTCTGTGGAAAAGTATGACAATCTGAGAGGTCAGGACTTCACTTTGAAGCCAAAGGAAAGATTTAAAGATTGTGTGGAGTTTATTTTAAGGCTGAGCAGAAGAAGCTATCAGGGATGCTCAATATACGCTTCACTCCAGCAGGTACACTCTGCTCTCACTGTGGGGAGGAAGATGAAGCTGTCATTATACCTCAAACAGGACTCACTATCACTGTATTGCTCGCTCTTAAAGGGGTGTTCACACTGACAGCAAATCGAAGTGACAAAGCCACATGAAGTCACTCATTTTCAATGAGAGTTGGCAGTTCCCAGAAACATGAGTGACTGTTGGAGTTTCAAAAGAGTTACCCGTCAATAGTTTGGAATAATTACGATTTTTTTCAATGTTTTTGAAAGACGTCATAATGCTCACCAAAGCTGCATTTATTGAATCAAAAATACAGTAAAACTAATAAAAACAGTAATAATGTGAAATATTATTACAATTTAAAATAACTGTTTCTGTATTTTAATTAGAGGTGGGCATAGATTAAAATGGCTCATTTGAATTCTGACGAAGGCATTCAGAATATGTGTGCTACCCAAATAATGACTATAAAAGTAAGTCTTTGAGAACGGGTTTCTCAAGCCAGGTGGCGCATTAGACCAGGGGCTCATCTCCTGTTTCCAAAATGCATCACAAACTGCTTGAGAAAGCTGTTCTACTCATAGACTTTAAAAAGGTTACTACTGTACTGTTACCGTCCGTAGGCAACATTAGGTAGGCCTATGTTATTATCAACTACTATAGGCTATCAATTAGGGATGGGCGATATGGCCTAAAATCCATATTGTGATATACATTGCAGCCTCTTGCAATAACGATATATATTATAATAAAACCATTTCAGAACAGGTTACACAGACCCTGCTAAACAACTGCTAAATGTTTTTTGTTTTTTTTAAAGGGTGTATGTAGTTTTGAGAACATATATTGTGCAAAACTGTAAGTATACAACATAATTTTGCAGATAAATAAAATGTAAGTACACTAGCTGCAGAGACTTAAGTAGGTCTAATGTTTATTATGGCTTGGAGCTTATGAAACCCCAAATTTAAAATTTGAATATTGTCTAACTGATGTCTTTTCAGTTAAAAAGAAACACAACAACGATTCTTAAAATCGGGCGCAGACAGAGATTATGTGCTACACCACTAAGATATATTGGGAATAATACGCGCACGCTGGTATTCAGTGATATCATGTTTCGTTTTGAATTTGAGGTGGTAGAACGGATTAGTCGTGTGTTAACTTCCGAACTGTGACCCCACACACTCTGTCTATAGTTTGCTGCTGCTCGTCGGACGGCTTAAATCCAAACCAAGTCCAAATAATGGATGTTGCACGGATCTTTTTCACCAGCTTTCACTTTCAGCCGTGTTTACTTAAGATGACGATGAATATGATGCGTTGCAGCCGGGTGTACCTCACGGCCGCGGGTAGATTGCGTCATCATAGCTTGTGTAGTATAGAGTAGTTCCCAACCCAACTTTGAGAATAGATTAACGGCGATATTTTTTTTATCGCGCGATAAGAGTCTCGCGTTAACGCAGCACGTTAACGCCGATAACGGCCCACCACTAATTTTAATGTATTTTTAAAATACAATTTATTCCTGTGATTAAAGCTGAATTTTCAGCATTATTACTCCAGTCTCCAGTGTCACATGATCCTTCAGAAACCATTATTTAATATCAAGAAATTAATATTTAACAAGGACACACTGTCAGGGTTGAGTGGCTGCAATGAAGCACACGACGATAAGGATATAACATACAGTGCTATGCATAAGTTTAGACACCCATGCTAAAGTTGACTAAAAAGAGGAATAAAAAATCATCTTTTGGAAATTGAACTTAATGCCTTAATTAAAAAAATTAGGAAAAATCCAACCTTTAAGGACACCAATTTTCTTTGTGAATGAATAATGTATCGTAAATAAATACATGTTCTTCCTTAAAATACAGGGTGCATAAGTTTGGACACCCCTATGTTAAATTCCCATAGAGGCAGGCAGATTTTTATTTGTAAAGGCCAGTTACTTCATGGATCCAGGATACTATGCATCCTGATAAAGTTCCCTTGGCCTTTGGAATTAAAATAGCCCCACATCATCACATAGCCTTCACCATACCTAGAGATTGGCATGGAGTACTTTCCATAAGATCATCTCTCAATGCAAATCAAACTAGCTATTAGGCTAACTGAAATAAAACCATGCCAATCTCTAGGTATGGTGAAGGCTATGTGATGATGTGGGGCTATTTTAATTCCAAAGGCCAAGGGAACTTTATCAGGATGCATAGTATCCCAGATCCATGAAGTAACTGGCCTTTAAAAATAAAAATCTGCCTGCCTCTATGGGAATTTAACATAGGGGTGTCCAGACTTATGCACCCTGTATTTTAAGGAAGAACATGTATTTATTTACGATACATTATTCATTCACAAAGAAAATTGGTGTCCTTAAAGGTTGGATTTTTCCCAAATAAATTTAATTAAGCATTAAGTTCAATTTCCAATTTTTTATTCCTCTTTTTAGTCAACTTTAGCATGGGTGTCTAAACTTATGCATAGCACTGTATATCCTTATATTTCTAATATTACAAAATATGTCTATTTCAAATAAATGCTGTTCTTTTGAACTTTCTATTATGTATAATGTTTTTCACAAAAATAGTAAGCAGCAAAAACTGTTTTCAACATTGATAATAATAAGAAAATTTATAATTGAGCAGTAATAATAATTGATAAAAATTGAGCACCAAAATCAACATATTCAAATGACTTCAGAAAGATATTTAATGGCTGCTGAAAATTCAGCATTTCTAGAATAAACTATATTTTAAAATATATTAAAAAAGAAAACATTTTTTTTTTATTGTAATAATACATCAGAATATTACTGTTTTACTGTATTTATGATCAAATAAATGCCTTGGGGGTGATTAAGAGACTTCTTTCAAAAACATACAAAAATCTTAATTAATCCAAACTAGTGTGTGCAAATGAGAAGTTAGAGGGAGTTGATGTATACAGTTGGATACAGTGATCGAGTGTGAACGCCTTCTAGCAGCCAGCAGCACAGAAACATTGTGACCTCCAGCGATTCAATCGCTGTCAGTGTGAACACACAGTTAAGAGAACAGGAGATTTGATCAAGCACACATGCCAGTCACTCTTGTGTGTGAGGGGACCTGTGTGTATAGAGCTTTGGAAAGGCTGGCTCTATGAGGTGCTCGAATGGGTCAGTTCAAACCTAAAATCCCACCAGGTTACTTGTAAGCAGGAACAGAATTATGCCTTGCTTTGAATATGGGGAGTCAATTATAGGTAGCCCTTCAATGAAATCAGCAGTTTCTATGACAATGGCACACCAATAAATGACATGCAAAGATGGAAACAGAAACAGCATAAAACATCTACTCCCTTGGTGATGTCTGAAAGCAAAAGGTCCAAGGACAACTGGCTTGGATGGTTTCCCAGATCAGAATGGTGCGATTAAAAGCACTTACTAGTATATAATAAAGCAGCAGTTGTTAAATTGAAAGAAACGATTCTCGGTGTGGGCAGAATTGCTGTTGTCATGGTTTATTGTAGTTGTTGACCATAGCGTGCATTAGCAGTCGCGTTGCCCTGATATTTACTCCTGTATAATTTATCCTTGTCAGACTCTATGTTTGACAAGTGAGTAACATGCGCACTGAACTGAGAAGTGGGTGGTTTAAAAATGTCTGCGTGTGTGTATGTGTGAATGTGCGACCGCCTGCTTTTATCCCTCTTTTCTGCCTGCCAATCCTCCTACGGACACTCATGGTTCCCCGAAACTAGAGCAGCTCTGCCGCTTATCAGAGCTAAATTTTGTCTCGCTGTTTTTTTTGTTTTTTCTACTCTGGTGTGCTAACATTTACTCCCAAATGATCATCCAAATGCTTGAATTTGTTCTACTGTGATGACACTGATTGAGTACACTGGTTCACATGAACCCAAATGTCATTCATTTCCTGGTGCAAACATTTGTTCAAGAGTGCTCCATTTCCATTGAGGGCACTCACTCGCCATCACAGAGAAATGTTTGGGATAGCAAGAGTGGCAGAAAGCTAATCAAACAATGAGCATGTCTGAAATAATATATTAGTGTATACACTGACTATTGCCTACTATTTTTTAAAAAATAGGGTTTACTTTTGTGATTATGACTTTCTGACTATACATTATCCTTCTTATTATACAGCAACTTTCCAATTAAATGGACATTAAATACTAATTCGTTTTAGAATGTGAAAGGATTATTACACAGGAATATTTAACAGCAGATTGTGCAAAATCCAGGTTAGAGAACTGCATTATTAATTTTTGGACATCCTTTAAAAAATAGTCATGAGAATAAATGTGTTAAATAATCATCATGGCTGATATAACGTGTGGTTCATTCGACCTTCTGGAAATAGAAAGTCAATCTGAGTGCAGTAACTCTAAGAAAAGATGGTTATTTAAAGTTTTTTTTACACATAGTAACAGTTCTATTTAGAACCATACCTTCCTGAACAACCGTTTTATGGCAAAATGGTTCTTTGGGTTTGAGTTCAGGGATCCTCTTCAGTCGGTCACTCCAACGCCACGTCGGTGACCAACGAATAGGAATCTCGCTAGAGAGGTCAATCTACTTCGAGTGAAACTAAACGAGCCAATGCACATTGGCGTGCAATCATTTGCATCAGCTGCTCAGCCATGCAGCGCGGGTATATAATATATGTTTCTATCTTTTTGTTTTTCACTGAGCAAAACAAAAAGGCTGTTTTCACAGCTGGTACGGTGCGCCAAGAGCGCTTAAAAGCCGTTCTTACGGCTGGTAAGACCGCTGTGAGAGAGACAGCGCACGACAGGCTGCACACTTCCCTGTCTGTGTTCGCTGCGACCGGTCCCCTGGGTGCTTCAGCACCAAGGAGCGCAGTCCCCTGAAAGAGCTTACACAGGTGGAGCGCGTCTTTTTAAAGATGTCACTCTACCTGTGTGTTTCTGGATGCGGTCATTGCCTGGGATCCCGGGATGGTCACGAACGCTGCATCGCGTGTCTGGGCATTGAACACGCTGAGGCAGAGTTCCTGGATGAGTCATGCACTCATTGTGGGAAGATGACCATCTCGGAGCTACGGTCGAGACTCTCGTTCCTGCACAGGGGCGGAGTCCCTGCGCCTCTGCCTTGATCTAACCGATCTGCCTCTCCTCAGAGGGTTACTTCAGGCAGTAGTGCCGGTGACCTGAGGATCACGGTGAGCGCGCTTCCTTCAGGGAACCAACCCCCTGGTAACCCTCATCCCTCCCATGCTCCGCAGTCAGTAGAGCTGCCGAGGGAACGCGCTGGACCATCCACAAGGTAGCCTGGCAAGCCAGACCTACATCAAGATGTTAGGTCTGGAAACTCACCATAGACGCGGTTTAATCCGAGGGGCGGGATAAACGGCTGTCTTTCAAATTCCCTCTGCACGCAATAGGACAGCGCTTCAACCAACCAGAGCGTTTTCCCAACAGCGGAGCTTAGTTGATAGATTCAACTTTTGCCACATCTGGCCGGCAAAACGACGAACACATCTTCCTTTTTTTAAGAATGACTTAAGTGCCATTCTTTGCTCTTTTCTCAAAGAAAAACTTAACTCCAAGTCCTCCAGAGTCGCAGCCAAAGCCGATTCGAAAGACCGTTGTTCTCCATCAGCAGCTGCCATTCTTTGTTTTCAAGTGGCAGCCGTCGCAACTCTGTCGTCATATGTTAAGCCCGCCCCCGCCTACTCTATACACGACGTGATTGGCCTGACCCAATTTAGGTTTTTGCAGCTAGAAGGTCTATTGAGAGTTGCTAGACCCCCCTGGCTGCAAAATACATTTTGCTGCCGCTAGGGTGCGTCTAGATTTCTAGGCTATCCACAAGGTGTGTACCAGCCGAATCCTTCGGCGCTCCCCAAGATGACCAGAGGGGGGGTCAGACTTCTCCAGGGATGATGATTCGGCTGCGCTCCCCCCTTTGGGAGTGGCAGCGTTGCCCGAGTCGGACCTGGAGATGATGGCCATGCTTTCCCGGGCCGCCAACATGATCGGGCTCATGTGGAACCCTCCATGTGTCCTGAACCCTCGAGACTGGATGATTGGTTTCTCAGGGTGAAGTATATAATAATGTCATATAATTTACATAATTTGCTTTCAGTTTTTTATGTAAAACCCTCAAAGAGATCAGAAGGTTTTATAAGACCATGCAGAGGTAATAAATCGACAAGGTTCTCTTTAATACCATTATGGTTATATATAGCACTTCCAAAGTATGGTTCTTTATAGAACCTTATAAAAAAGGTTCTATTTAGCACCAAAAATGGTCCTGCTATTGTTACAAGCTGATAAACTCAATCTGGTATTGTTCAGGACATTGCTATATATTTGGTGGTTTTGTCTTGTTAGGTGGTTTAAGGTGTAAGGGTCTACTACAGTGTAATTATAGATGCAATTACATGCAGTACTGTATACTGTAAGTACAATATAAATAGACGTATGTACACAATAAGTGCATTGTATCAAGTCATTAATTGAAATGTTAGTACATAGTAGTATAAAGACACAATTTAAATTGGGACTGTTTCTTCTCAAAGAGTGTACATGCTTACTAAAGAAATAGCATGTGTAATCTATCCATTTCCTCTTGTTTGTCAGGTCTTAGATAGTGCAGAGAAAACTGGCATCAACACTACAGATAACGCCAACATACTGTGATACGCATGCTTTGCACAAAGTATTTTTGTATCTAATTTACAACCCTGCAAACCTCTAATGAAAGAGACTCACGTGGATGACATGTCTATAAATACCTCCTCATAGTTTATGTCACCTCGCTATGTTAAGTGTTTCATGGTGAACTGCATGTCAACAATCCACATCTGAAAATCTGAGCCATTGTTCACTGTGTAAAACCAACAGGAAATGGGAATGTATGTAAAACAACATGAATTAATGACGCTCCAGCAGCCTTGGACCTTTGATAACGACAGAAGAGTGTGCTGACATGACTCTTTATTGTAGATAATGGTAGCTATGTTTTATTCCAGACTAGAAAGGCCATCTGTTTCAACTTCTGAGGTGCTCCATCAGCAAAGCCTCATTCCCTTCGGATGCAGAAGAACAGAGAGAACCCTCACACAATGCTGCTCGATGCCCTTCAGACCTTGGCCTGCTGCAAAAATACCTGCAAAACGCTCTCATTTTCCTTCATCCTTTATCTCAATGCCCTCCTAAAGGAGAGTGTGTACTAAACATGCTATGAGTTCACGTACCAAAGTGCAGAAATGCTCTCTGATATTATGAAGGAATCGATAGAGTTTAATTTACTTCAGTGAGCAAACAGTGACTCATGAGCAGAATAGCAGAATCCAGGTAGACTAGAGTAGAACTAAATGAAGAATAAATTTGAACGTTACTTCTATTTTACACTGTCTGAAACGTTGTGAACACGGGCAAGTGGAGGGACACAATCAGTGAAAAAACAGTCTAACTGTTTTATAATATGCAAGATTAATCCCACAAAACCATAAAATGTGTACAGGTCATATTTCACTCTATAATGAAAGGACAAACAAGAATATATTTTGAATAAAAAAAAATGTTTTTTTTTCTCATGGGAGAAAATGTGCTATCATGAAAATATCACAATTAAAAACACATTTATGGTCCAACAATTGTCTTTTCTTCATGCAAACTTTAACGTTCCAAGTCATTTTATCAGATATCCCACCTCTCCCGGAAGTTTTCTTGGGATTTTAGGGTGGAAAATTGACCTGAAATATAACATTTCTAGACCACCCAGTCAATGCTTGTGAGCCACAATAGTCATTTTGAATGTTTTATACCGAACCAACAAATCTCTGCATGGCCTATTTATTTTATCTGGTACACTATAATTCGCTTACATGTTCCACATAATGTCCTTTATTATTTGTTTCCGAGTGATTCAGTGTATGAGAAGACTCCATCTGCATATTGCATAAATGCTTGATGAGCTTTATCACACAACGCTCTAATCTCTGTTTATCACCTCAGAAGGTTTCAGACATGTGATTCATTTGCTTTTCACCAATTTAGAATTTAACGCTGATTGAGGACACATTACATCTACTTTTATATAGAACGGCAAACATATTTTTATTTGAAACAGTAATCTTTGATATGCGTAGATTAGAAAATCGTCTTCTCTCTTGAGACTTTAATCTGCAGACACGTAACTCACCATCTCATTGTCGGCGTAGTGCTGCTGTAATACACTGCAGACAGATGGAACCTACTGGGAATTATGGGCAAAGTGAGGTAAGGGGTAGTAGCGCCTCTAATCTGACTAAAACACCTCAGCAGCCCATCTTTTCATTGTTTTTACCATAATCTGCAATACACAGACATGAACAAATCTAGCACACTGTGTCTCTGCGTGCCTTCTGGTGCAATCAGATGATTCACTTTCCATTTATCCACAAACCAGCGAGGGACAGTGAAAAAGTATGTCTCTGAGAAAATTGTGCATGCTTTCAGAGAAGAGCAATCAGTGGCCCATTATCAAGCATAAAAATCTTAAAAGCATGCCATTCACTGTGGGAAAATTACCAGGGAGGGAAATGCCACCCTACTCTCCTCTCTCCTTTAGCGTGATTGATGATTATATTTCACTGTGCTTGGAGAGAGTGGCCATAGCTTCGAAAGTCAAGCCATTTTAAGGCTGTGCTGACTCACGGATAGAGGACAGGTGGGGACAGCAAGTTTGCCCTCTAGTCTCTGAATTTGATATATTATAAACAGTACATATGTGTATTTTTATTCTGTCATCAGCAATGCCCAATGTCAAATACTTTTTGGGGACACAGTATGCTTGAAGGTTATTAATGTCTTCCTTCAGGGATTATAATGGCTCTCTTCTCAGGTACGGCACATTTATTAAGCCTGTGCATGTGAATAAACCGGCAAATAACTGCAGTATAAAAGGAATGGAAAGCAAACAGGGTCTGGAGTGCAACAGTCATACACTACTGGTCAAAATTTTGGAGTAGTTAATATTCTTTAATGCTTTTGAAAGAAGTCCCATATGTTTACCAAGGCAAAAATGTTTACCAATTTATTTGATCAAAAATACAGTTAAATAAAATAATATTATGAGCTGTTTTCTGTTTGAATATGTTTTAAAATGTCATTTATTCCAGTGATGGCAAAGTATACATAATGATTAGGGGTGTAACGATACACATATTCGTATTGAACCGTTCCGTACGAGGCTTTTGGTTCGGTTTTCGGTACGCATTTTCAAACAAAACGGGTCGTTGGACCATTTTTCCTGCCAACCAAAATTTCGTTATTTCAAATGTAGGCGCTTTTACGTGTGGCAAGCATGCTCATAATGTAAGAGACGCTGGCGCGACCACAACATTGCCCAACATCAAATTGCCCAAAAACTGCTCATTATTGTGTGGTTAAGGACTGTTTATCAGTTTGGACCAAAGCAGCGCGAGCCGATCTTGATCAAGCGACACTGTTACTACACAGCCCTAATAATAGATCCAGTAAAGAAAGCATTTGAATTCACCACTGAAGTAATAACATCGCTGCGAGATCTAGTGAGAAATATTCACATTTATCCATTATTAACGGATCAAACAGCGCTGACGTGGAAACCAGGAAGAAACATTGTGCCATGAATGAACTATCCAGTGTCCACAGATCAGCAACATTCACCATGGATTTACTGTAGTAAATGGCACTAACTATAACCATGGAAGTTTGGCAGGAAAAGTAGGCTATAATGACTTCAAGTAACATTACGTCGGTTTTATTTTGACATTATGAATACAATTGCTGCCCTCAAATGTTAATCTGAACTAAAATAAACCTTTGTTTATAACTAGCCTACTACAATATTACATTTAATTTTTTCCAAGGAGCTGTTTTGTTTTTTATGCTCCTAAGAAGAGTCAATTATAGCTCCAGAATTGCTCAAAGTAAAAAAAAAATCATACTTTATGATGTTAGTTTTAATAAAAAAAATAATAAAAAAAATTAAATCAAGGAAATTTCTCTGCCATTTCTTTCTTTTTGCTGTATCGAAAAAGTACACAACCGTACCGTACCGTGACACAAGTGTATCGTATCGAACCGAACCGTGAATTTTGTGAACCGTTACACCCCTAATAATGATCCTTCATTCTAATATGCAGATTTTCTGCTCAAGAAACATTTCTTATTATTATCAATGTTCAAAACAGTTGTGCTGCTTCATAATTTCGTACAAAATTGCAATACAGTACCATTTAGAATTTTGGAGTAAGTTTTGTTTGTATTTATTTTTAATTCAGAAATTAAATTCATCAAAAGTGACAGTAAAAACATTTACAATGTTACAAAAAGATTTCAATTTTAAATAAATGCTGTTCTCTTGAACTTTATATTCATCAAAAAAGTATCACGGTTTGCATAAAAATAATAAGATCAATTATTATTAATTGAGCACTAATAATAATTTATAATAGCACCAAATCAACATTTTAGAATGATTTATGGAGGATTACTGTATGTGACACTGAAGACTGGAGTAATGATGCTGAAAATTCAGCTTTGCATCACAGGAGTAAATTATATTTTAAAATATATTTAAATTAAGAAAAAATAGAAAAAAATATATTTTACAATATTACAGTTTACTGTATATTTGATCAAATAAATGCAACCTTGAGAGATTTACAGACTCTTAATCAATTTTACTAAATTACAAATACAACAGTGATATTTTTATTCCCAGCACAGCAGCTTAAATGTAAAGAGATACTTTTTTTTTTATGACACACAATATTCTTTATGAAAATGAACTGAAATATGTATTCAGCCCCACATGTCCTGCAGATTAAAACTAAATTCTCAAACACTTGCTAGTGAATGCACTAGTGAATCAATTAAAAACCACACATGTTCTAACTGAAAGCCCACAGGACATTGGGGCTTACAGTTTATAATGAGTCATTATTCAGGTTGTAAGTTTGAAGGGCATCTCTGAAATGAATACTAAAGAGTTATTCTGTGAAGTTGTTTTACATTAAGTAAAACAAATACATAGGCTAAGTAAGAAAAACAATAGCGAAGTGTTTGTAATGTCCCAGCAGACAATGCTAGTTCAATTCTAAAGAAATGGAAGCTGAATCAAACCACACAGACATTGCCTAGAAAAGGTTGCCCTACGAAACTCCTTGCACGAACAGCAGGAGACCACATAAAGGACAATGTTCGCTTTGAGAGTTCAGTATCTGAAAACAGAGTAAAGGTGCAGCAGTCGACCATATCAGGAAATCTGTATAACACTGGCCTGTATGGGATTGTGGCACAGCAAAAAAAGAAATATGTGAAGCAAATGTGCAGTGCAAATCTAACACTGCTCAAATCTGACACCTCAAAAAACACCATACCTTCAGTGAAAGTGGTAGTTTTCCTGCTGTGATGCTGTGGAGACCCGGTTTTGTGATTTTTCAATATTGAATTTGTTATTAAGTTAAAAAAAGAAAGAAAAAGAACAGAGAAAAGGTCTGAACATCTTTGCAAGGCTAAATCTAACAATTCACTGGTATAGAAAAAAAATATTGATAAAAATGTAGTGTTATAAAGGCATGGAATGCATTGATGTGTCACGCTTTATGTTAGCATTGCAATGGTATACCAGTCTAACTGGCATTCGTTGCTAGGACACTTGAGCAAGTCATGTTCAACCAAGTCTCTCTACCTTTCTCACACAGAACAACCTCCTGGACAACAGCCAGTCTGGTTTCAAAAGTGGCCACTCAACCGTGACTGCCCTGCTCTCGGTTATGACGAGTTCACACTGCACGATTTTAGCCCCGATTTTCACTCGCCGACAGGTTTTGGAAGATCGCCGACAAATGTCCGAAATCATAGGCAAATCGGTGCTCGTTCACGCGAGTGACAATCACACAGTGTGAATTATCAAAGACGCCATCTGAGAGAATTGCCGATGAGTCGGACCTGTCGGCGATTCACAATCAAGCTTTGTGAATGTGTTCTGACTGAAAACTACATCGGCGATGACCTACAGCCAATAAGAGAGCAAGAAACAGGACAGCGGGATGTTTGGGGAGGAGGTAGACCAGAATATCAGTATTTTAGTAGATATATTTACAATTATATCAAACAGAAACAAACAACAAACATTTGCTTGACCAACAGCAGCACATTGCAAAATTATTTATTTACCCCCAACTCTCTTTGCAGAACACACAGTCATTGCTCCCCTCGTCTCCCCAACCATTTCCTCCTGCATAATCTGTTTTTCTTTTCTCCTCTACGCTGCAAATCAGCCCACAGACAATTTGGATCACAATCTTCTTGCAGGCTATCATTTTTAATAACAATTTCAGTCTCGCACGAGAACTCCGGTTGTTTTGGTTGTGAAACGTAGTTTACGGACCAGACAGAAGTTGTCGGTGAATATTTCTTTTGTAAAGTCATGCAGTGTGAAACCTCCTGGCGCTGATCCATCGTGCAGTGTGCACACACCAGCAACTGAATGTTACCCCAGATAGTCGTGCAGTGTGAAAAGAACAGTGACCTTACTACTTTGAAAATCGTGCAGTGTGAACTCGGCATTATTGAAGCTCTGAGACTGGCAAGAGCAGCTTCCAAATCCTCAGTACTCATCTTGCTGGATTTGTCTGCTGCTTTTGACACAGTTAACTACCAGTTTCTCCTGTCAACCCTTATGACAAAGGGCATCTTAGGAACCGCACTCCAGTTGTTCAAGTCTTACCTCTCAGGTACAGTAGGTCCTTCAGAGAGTCTTGGAGGGGTGAGGTGTCTTAGTCAAGTCAAGTCAAGTCATCTTCATTTATATAGCGCTTTTAACAATGTAGATTGTTTCAAAGCAGCTTTACAGAGATAAACGTATAATTTATGGTAACAGAGATTGTTTTGGCTTTATAGCAGTTCTTTAATAAAGTTGTAAAGTTATTAAAGTTATTAGTCACAACATCTAGCTACTGGAGTGCCCCAGGGCTCATTGCTTAGACCGCTTCTCTTCTCCATCCACGTTATCACTAGGATCTGTCATTCAGAAACATGGTCTTTCCAATCACTGCTGTGCCGATGACACAAAACACTACCTCTCATTTCAGCCAGACGATCAGACAGTAGCTGCTCGCATCTCAGCCTGCCTGACAGACATTTCTTGCTAAATGAAGGACCACCACTATCAACTCAACCTTGCAAAGACAGAACTGCTTGTGGTCTCATCCAACCCAACACTTCCTAACCCATTCAGCTAGGTTCATCAACCGTAACTCCATCCAGGACAGCCAGGAACCTTGGAGTTGTAATCGATGATCAGTTAAACTTCACAGACCACATTACTAGAACTGCCCGGTCCTGCAGATTTGCCTTATACAACATTAGGAAGATCAGGCCCTTCTTAGCTGAGCATGCTACACAATTCCTTGTCCAAGTGCTTGTTCTATCCAGACTGGACTATTGTAATGCTCTTTTGGCAGGCCTTTCAGCATGTATACTGTCAAACCTCTTCAACTGATCCAGAATGCTGCGGCAGGAGTGGTCTTTAACAAGCCGAAGAGAACGGACGTCACACCTCTCTTCATAAACTTGCACTGCTTGTCAAATGTCGCTCACAACAAATTCAAGGCACTGATGTTTTCCTACAGAAACGACTGGCCCTGCACAACTATAACTTAAACTCACTACTTCAGACCTACGTGCCCTCCAGAAGCTTGCATTCTGCAAGTGAACAGTGTCTTGTGATGCCATCCCAAAGGGGCACACAATCAATTTCACGGACCTTTACCTGAACTGTTCCCTGCTGATGTTCTGCCTAAACCAACCCAAGCTGCTTAGGCTTTTCAGTTTCAAGAAATGGCTAAAGATGCATCTTTTTTTGTCTACAATTGAACCATTAATACTAATACTTACTATTCTATTTATATTCTGTTCATTTTTTTATTTTTATTTTAAAAACGTGCTATGTGTACTGTGCTAGACTGATACTTGTCACAGTACATATATATATTTTTGCCTTGTTGGTTTGATTGCTTCTATTGTTCTCCTCATTTGTAAGTCGCTTTGGATAAACGTGTCTTCTAAATGATTAAATATTAATGTAACTAGATAAATGTTTTTATAAAACATTGAAAAAATAATGCCAGAACTATTGTTAGTTAACAAAAATCAGGGGGCAATCAGGGGAATGTTATATGTATATTAATAGACAAATAAAAAAAAAAATCATTAAATAAATAACAAATGTTAGTAGCAGCCCTTAATTCACAGTGTCTTGTCTTGCTATACTTCATCTGAAACTATTTTAAGCATTTTATGCATAACAATTACAACCCGATAAAAAAACACAATTTGACAAGGGATGCCGTAAATGGTGCCAACTCGAACTTTCCTGCCAAGAAAGGAGGGCCATTAGAGTCATTAATCCTTCAAGAGTGCATCCATTATCTTCATTACCCCATAGCCTGTACAGATTGATATAGTTTCTCACCCTCACACCCAGCTCCACATTCTCTCCTCCGTAAATCTCCATGCCTTCATCCAGCAGACCGATCTCTGCAAAGTACTGCCTGTCCACCACAAAGCAGCCAATCAGGGCAGGACTCCTAAAGATTTATATTACATAATTACATTCATTGAATATATATTTATATCAGCCAAATCAGAAAATTTCCAAATAAATGAATACATACATACAGAAATAAATACATACAGAAATAAATGGATGGCTGGATGGATGTGCATTCTAAAATATATTTAACACAATACCTGATTGGAGCAGTGCTGTTGTTCAAGTTCCACCAGGATTTTGGTGGGTTCAGATATCGGCACCACAGTTCCCAGTCATAGCCCTGAGCAGAGAGTGGGTACTCCTCAATCTCAAATGTGTCATATTTGATATTGTCAAAAGATGGGGATATAATTCTGGTTCTGTCTTCTTTGATCCTTTGGAGAATAGGCTCTGCCCTGTAGACATAACAATAAAAACGTTTACCACGCAGTGAACATGCTTTGTTCCAAAAAATTTTTTGAGTATGACACGCGAGCCTGAACAGGCAGTGTGTTCTCAACATGATTAAAAAGAGACAAACAGACAGAGCCTATTCAGTCAGTTCATCCTCTGTACTATTTTAGGACTATTTTAGACTCTTCTAGAGAGATGCAAATTGAGCAGTACAGTACAGCTTTAAAATCACATCAAAGCTGATTAAAGGCAGAAAAATTCTGGGTGTTATTCAAATTGCACTGACATATCTGGGTCAGACTGTTATGAGTCAAACCATGGTGTGCCAACTGTAAGATCCAGAAATTCTTTTGATGATGAAGGGCATCTATATGATCTGAGTTCTAAAAGAACCAGGATAGTTAATAGAATCGTTCATCCAAGAATGAACTTGAGTTTGAAAATGAAGCATGAATGAAATTTGAAAGCTAGTGATATATGTTCCCTATGTCTTCTTTAGGACTTTTTTGGTTACTTCCTGTCCCGAGTGCCTCGTTTGTTGTTCGTTGTAGTTTTCCCAGGTGTGTCTTGTTAGTTTGTTATTCACGTCATGTTGCAAATCCCCTAATTACGATATTTCAACCTTTAAAAGCCTCTCATGTCCTTGTAGAGCATGTAACTTGTGAGCTTGGAATTTCCTGAGAGATCCTACTTGTACCACCTGACTGCTGCAGATTCATTTAGGCGTTGATAGTGTCGCTGTAGAATTACATAATTCCTAATTGTCAAATGACGTGAAAAGCTCGTCACATGATGTCATCTCGAAATTACAGTAATTACGGCATGGCGTGAACGCAGCATATAGCTCTTGTATTTCTCATGCTCAGGGTCTGGTGTTGTCCTGTTTAAGCAGTTTCGTGCCATGTGTTCCAGTTCTGTTCCTGGTTCAGGGTGTTCCCTGTTTTGAGTGTTTTACTCCTTACTCCTTTTGAGTGTTTATTTCCTTTAATAAATATTCTTTACTGCATTTGGATCCTACTCTCCCTGTCTTCTCTGCATCCTCATCACGTTATAGCTAGAGAGGACTTTCAGTTTCAGTCTGTTCTTCACATTTACAACCCAAAATCATTAGAAAAATGTGCCTGTGGTAACATTTCTCTAGAGAGTAAACAAAAGTCGGCACACTGCCACTGCTGCTTCCAAAGAATCAATTTATTGAACGATACAATGTTTCGACCCAAAGTTCTTCATCAGGCATAAAAACAAGTACACAGCAAGGATACCTTTATATCAACGTAATCTGTCTGATTAAACAACTCATTATCCCAAAATAAACTGAGAGAAAAAAATACAAAATAGCCACATATATATATTAAAATAAAATAAAATACAAAATGGTAACCAACATTCAGATCAGGTGTGACGGATTATGTTGATATAAATCATACCTTGCTGTGTACTTGTTTTTATGCCTGACAAAGACGAAACATTGTATAGTTCAATAAATTGATTCTTTGGAAGCAGTGTGCCAAATTTAGTTTACCCTCTAGTGAATTGCTTGATCTGATCGCGCACCTGCCTGAAGTTTTCTGGATGTGCGCATACTACCACTTTGAATGTGGTGACATTTCTGCAAAATGATTTTAAGTTGCCTCTTGCATGTTTTGAGACACTTTCAAAGTGAAATATCCAGTGAGTGGTTAATGCTATATTGCTTTTATAAATAATGTACCACTTACACTAAACCTAACCGATAGAGTTTAAAAAAGTGAGATAAAATGTGAGAGAAAAATGCACTTGCTGAAGCAACCGTGCCATTTTAACTTGCTTCTACAAGTCTTTGAGCTCTTTTATCGTGACTCGTGGACTCGTGCACTCATGGGACTCGTACCCAAGCGCTCGCATCACAAGCGCAATGCTGTACCAGTTGAGCTACCGAGCAATATATATACAGTGCTATGCATAAGTTTAGACACCCATGCTAAAGTTGACTAAAAAGAGGAATAAAAAATCATCTTTTGGAAATTGAACTTAATGCCTTAATTAAAAAAATTAAGAAAAATCCAACCTTTAAGGACACCAATTTTCTTTGTGAATGAATAATGTATCGTAAATAAATACATGTTCTTCCTTAAAATACAGGGTGCATAAGTCTGGACACCCCTATGTTAAATTCCCATATAGAGGCAGGCAGATTTTTATTTTTAAAGGCCATTACTTCATGGATCCAGGATACTATGCATCCTGATAAAGTTCCCTTGGCCTTTGGAATTAAAATAGCCCCACATCATCACATAGCCTTCACCATACCTAGAGATTGGCATGGTTTTATTTCAGTTAGCCTAATAGCTGGTTTGATTTGCATTGAGAGATGATCTTATGGAAAGTACTCCATGCCAATCTCTAGGTATGGTGAAGGCTATGTGATGATGTGGGGCTATTTTAATTCCAAAGGCCAAGGGAACTTTATCAGGATGCATAGTATCCTGGATCCATGAAGTAACTGGCCTTTAAATAAAAATCTGCCTGCCTCTATGGGAATTTAACATAGGGGTGTCCAGACTTATGCACCCTGTATTTTAAGGAAGAACATTTATTTATTTATGATACATTATTCATTCACAAAGAAAATTATTTTTTTTAATTAAGGCATTAAGTTCAATTTCCAAAAGATGATTTTTTATTCCTCTTTTTAGTTAACTTTAGCATGGGTGTCTAAACTTATGCATAGCACTGTATAGCACACAGCTGATGCTAATTCTCTGATGCGATTATTTGCTCCAAGTGAGAATGTTACTGTGAAATTAAATACAATACAGTATATGCCAATGTTGTTTTCAATAAAAAAAACATTTGCACAAAGCAAGCCAATCCACTTTTCCATGTTGATAAGAGCATTAAAATGAGACAAAATAATGGGACAAAAAGAAATCAAGAGACATTTAGAATAGATAAAAATTTGCGATTAATTGCAAGTTAACTATGACATTAATGCGAGTAATCGCGATTAAATATTTTAGCACTAATATATATATATATATATATATATATATATATATATATATATATATATATATATATATATATATATATATATATATATATATATGGGCAGTCTACCTTTGCTCTATAGAGAAGAGTAAAGTGAACACTCAAAATTCCTTTTTTGTTCCACGGAGGAAAGAAACATACGGGTTTGGAACAACATGAAAATAAGAGAAAAATTTTGAAAGGCTGAAATTCTTTTCAAACCCTTTTAGGAAAAATGCCTGTCATTGCTTGAACAAGAACACTGATGCTTTATACAATTCGATTGAAAGAAGCAGTAATTACAGTCTGTCCGTGAAGCACTAGGAATAGCCAGAGTTCTCATATCACCCACCAGCCAGTGTTGAACTCTACGTGGGCGTCAAACAGGGCCACCACAGGGGCAGAGGCAGCTCTCCAGCCACTCACACGCGAGCGGATCAGGCCCTCCTGCTTACTGTGCCGCACCATTTTAATGAAACCCGGCTGCTTGGAGTTGGTCTCCTTCACAAAGTCCTGTAATTTCTCCTTTAACTCGTCTGAAAGGAAAAGAGAGAGAGAGAGAGAGAGAGAGAGAGAGAGAGAGAGAGAGAGTCTGTTCACACTGCCACCAGGATATCGAAACAGAATTACATTTCCTATGTACATGTCCCAAATATGAAGACTTAAGAACCAAATATTTCCAAAAATTTGAAAAACATATACCAGGCTTCACTACCTACACTGAGGACAAAAAGCTTCCTTTTTTATTAGGGGAAGATAAAAGCACAGCATGGCTAGCAGCTAAATATGTCTTCTCCTGCCACAATACAAGGCTAAATTAATAGAAAATTGTTTAAGAGGTATTTATACAAGTTATGTATTATATATATGTATATTTATATATATATTTTTTTTGTTATTATCTTGTTTGTCTGTATTCTCTTCTTTTTTTTATGTACATATATATATGTGTATATGTATGTATGTATGTTTGTGTATATATATATATATGTATGTGTATGTGTATGTGTGTATATATATATATATATATATTATTGTTTCAATGTACCCTTTGAGGGACATGCACAGAATGTGTTTAGTATCTGCATCTACATCATAATTATCCTGTTTACTTGTACTATATCAGATGTATTAACTCCTTGTTGTTGTTTATATTTGTTCTTATGCTTTGGCAACACAGATGCATTTTTTTTGTCATGCCAATAAAGCAACATGAAATTGAAATTGAAAATTGAAAATTGAAATTGAGAGAGAGAGAGAGAGAGAGAGAGAGAGAGAGAGAGAGAGAGAGAGAGAGAGAGAGAGAGAGAGAGAGAGAGAGAGATAACATTACAATGGCTCCTAAAGGACTGTCCTCATTATCCCTGGTCACAGCAAAGAGGATGTTGTTTCTGTGTATGTGTGTGTGTGTGTGTGTGTGTGTGTGTGTGTGTGTGTGTGTGTGTGTGTGTGTGTGTGAGTGTGTGCGTCAATATGGACTCTTGTGTCTGCCAATCTTCTTCAACTTGAGTAAAACACTGTGCTCTCACACCAAACAATACAACATACTGAGTTAAGCACGCCTGACCTCGCTCCATTCAGCACCTAAACAATGTACTGTGTGTACAAAGATATAAATAAAATAACTGATCTGGTGACCAATTAATATTATTATTACATAACTGGTGCTCAATCATTAATAATGGTTCTTATTATCATCAATGGTTTTGCTGCAAACAGTTTTGCAGCTTAAAGGAGAACTCATAGTCGGTCAAAGTCCATAGTAATCGATTGTCGAGTTCACGCGCATTGGTTTAGAACCTATGATCATGTGCGTGAACTCGACAATCGATTACTGTGGACTTTGACCTAAAACAGGATGTAAATACAGGTATTTGCGCTGGCTTAAATAACATCATTTTTATCCATATCTTGCACATCTACTGCAGTCAGATTGACCCGCGTTCACTCCGAAGGAATCACTCACATGACCTGTGCACTTGTAATGACACATCAAGGATGTTAAGAGGCTAAAAGCAGGTTTAAAACTTGCCCCATTGAAGTCAACAGGGTGCAAATTTTAAAAAGAGGATAACACGGTGTAGGCAACACCGATTTTTGTCGTTGTTCTCTGTATTGACAGCACTCCAAATGTACAAAAAAATGAGCTCAATGTTAAAATTGACCTGAGTTCTCCTTTAATTAAATTAAATTAATACTTATAAACGTTCAATTAAATATTTTGTAACATAAATGAATTTACTGTCACTTCTGATCAATCGAATGCATCATTGCTGAATAAACGTTTAACAAATAAATGTTTATAAGTATTAATTTAAGTATTAATTTAATTTAATTAAGCTGCAAAACTGTTTGCAACATTGATTTCAAAGACTTTCTTGATGTTTCTTGAGCACCAATTCAAAATATTAGAATGATTTCTGAAGGATCATGTGCCACTGATGATT
This sequence comes from Squalius cephalus, assembly GCF_949319135.1. NCBI lineage: Eukaryota > Metazoa > Chordata > Actinopteri > Cypriniformes > Leuciscidae > Squalius > Squalius cephalus. Next base: position 55,280,433 of record NC_137124.1, on the reverse strand, counting down.
GGACTAATGATGCTGAAAATTCAGCTTTGACATTACAGGGATATTTATATAGAAAACAGTTATTTTAAATTGTTATAATATTTTGCAGTATTGTTGTTTTACTGTATTTATGATTAAAAAAATGCAGCATTGGTGAGCATAAGATACTTATTTTAAAACATATTGTTAAAAAAATTATTCCACACTTTTGACCGGCAGTATATAACTAGAAGTGCAAATGTGAAGCATGTGATTGTATATCACCAATAAGGAAATTTTAACCACAATGTCAACGCCACTAACATCTACAATACTGATAAAACTTTAACAAGCTGGCAAAAAGTCAAAATGAAGGTGCCTTACATGAATATATAATGCAAACCAAGACGCAGTGTCATTAAGTTTTCATTTTGGTCCTCTCATGTCTTACGCTTCACTGTTAAATTGAATTCCTATGATTTATTTTTAATTTCACCTTTTTCTCCTTCTCAGAGAAGAAACTGGTGGAAGAGAAGATGAGATCTTGGAGAGTTGATGTGAAAAGGATAAAGACAGACTCTTTCACATTCCATACAATGTATTCATTACTGTAAGTCATAAATTGCTGGTGTACAGACTGCAATGAATCTATTTTCAAATGGATTCCTCTAAAACAGGGGTATTCAATTAAAGTTCCAAGATGTCCGGTCTCTATATTCCCTTCCCAGGGGATGTCCGGACAATACTTGTTTGGAACAGTTACACATTTCCATCAGGGCAGCCGTAGTAAAAGAAAAAAACCCTAAACACTAAAAACAGTCATCAAGGATGAGAATCATGGGCTCCGAGAGCCAAAGCAGTCCACGCTAAGATTTTTTTACCAATATTTACCAAAAAAAGGAAATATTTCTCCCAACTGGATATGAATATAAAAAGGTAAAATCAGATGTTTTATTAGGCTATTATTATTATTATTATTATTCGTATTAATATTATACTATTATTATACATACTATTATTATTACATTTAGACACTTGAATCCGTTCTGGATGTAGTCTTTGACAAAAACGTGATTTTCTTAGCTTTTTATGTTGCTTTTTTTTTATGAAACTTACCCACATTCAAGTGTTGATAAAAAAGAATGCATGAGGCTAGAACAAAAGAGTTTTTTAAAGGGTCATATTATACCCTTTTATAAAGCCTTGATTTTGTTTTTGGGGTGTACTAGAATATGCTTTCATGCTTGATTGTTCAAAAAAACACATTATTTTTCACGTTTTATGGTATTATAGCACCTCTCTCTGTCCCGAACGCGCCATCTAGTTCCTCTTTCGATGAAGCCCCTCCTTCAAATGCTGTGATTGGGTAGCTGGCCCAATGTGTTGTGATTGGCACCACTTAGTGCATGTTCGGCCCTTACCATAACTGCAATTTTCATCTGCTCGGATGAAACTATTAAGGATGGCGTCAATTTCAAACCATTTCAATCCTGATTCTGACTTAAGAATGTTAACAAACAAGAGGATTGTCCAGAACGAAATTCATGCACGGATTTTGCAAGCACGGATTTCACAGGACGTTTCAGAGTGGTATGTTTTCCTGTAATTTTCTTTTTAGAAACATTTTAGATAAGTTATACACAATTTAATCATGATATTTGTCAGAAGACTATGGTAATACAAACAGTGATCGATAACAAATCCATGGTTATTCCTAAGAGGCGGTGAACCGTCTTACGAAAGCAAGAGCTTACAAATGCAACAGTAAACACTACATCAACACTAATGTTGGCAAGTAGGTGAGCGGAGGCAAGCAGCTTTGCCCTTTATTTACATCATAGCAACTATAAAACACAGATAAACATGTGGGATATGATGTTCAGGAACATTGTTTAAAACACATTTTAACCACTCTAAGTTTGTCAGCCATAGGAAGGTCAAACAGAAGGACAAAACAGAAGAGATCAGTTCTCTTTGACATACAGTAGCAGCAGCTCATTTGCATATTCCGTGGGCGGAGATATAGTTTTTGGAAAGTGAATTCCGTTAAATACAATATTTCCCATTGGAGTGAACTTTGAGCCATTTGAATACCGCTGCTCTAGAACATTCTTGAAATCTCAATCTACGTAAGGAACTTCCAATGACATTACATTTCTTTGTTACCTTTTTCTTTTTTAGGAACTGCTAAAATGGTATTGCCATGTTTTTTTAATTTTTTTTTTATATGTTTGAATACCAAGTATCCAAATAAGGTAATGTGAATCATTTAGTCAAAAAACCATGGTAATACACCTTAGAGCATCACTGATACCATGTTACTTTTTGGTAAGAATTTGTGTAGTTTATTCAGTCGACAGCCTAATCTTCTTATTCCCTGTTTGCTGAGGCTAAATTGACTTTCTATTAAGTTTGCATGATAAACATGTTTGATGATTTTGCAGATGGTATAGCCACAGGACAGGGAGATTAATGAATAACATCAACTCAATTATCTGTTGCTGGTATAACAAATAAATGACCACAAAGACTTCAAAAACAAAAACTCATCCAGACAAGGCTATAAGTTGTGACATCAATTCTGTTATCTGAGTTTCAAATCAGGTACAACTATAACAAACATTATGTCACTTTCAGATCTATCCTAAAGCCCTTTAAAAATATATATTTGTATTTTTTACAGACAAAAACTCTAAATGCTACAGTAAAACCTGTTATTGGTTAACTGTAAGTTCCCTTTCGGATAGGAACTTCAACGCTGCATCATGGCGTTGATGCTATTGGAACGCTTCCGTGTGAGCACGGCCTTGATATGGGGTCCTTCAGAGTTGTTGAATTGTTTTAGTCTATTCAACAAGCATCTGTGCAAGTGTTGCACAACTTTGATAGGTAAGCACCCCCATCAGCGTGGCGATGTTGTTATTGTCGTTTCCATAGCTTTAACGCCATGGCGCAGCATCAAAATTTCTATTCAAAAGAGAACGTCTCTGGTTACGTTTGTATCCCGGTTCCCTAAGAAGGAACGAAGCATTGCGTCCTTCATACAACAGAATCTGGTGGCATGCTTTTCAGGCATCATTTATAGTCTTGTTGTCTCGCTATGTAGCGACCACACTCCAGCTAATAAAGAACTAGCGTGTTTACACACGTGCTTCAGACACCGGCTCACTGTAAGCATTCCCATTCGCTATGACGCTGCGTCTCGTTCCCTCTCAGGGAACCGGGTTACATATGTAACCGTACCATACAACGGGAAGACCTTCAAATGGTTTAACATAGCATTATATTTAGTTTTACTGTAAAATTTTGTCAAACTATAAAATTACCTTATAATTTACGGTAGGGAAAAAAATCTGTTTTTTGTTGTTTAGTTCAAGTAGATTGGTATATTAACTTTATATTAGTTATCAGCTTTCCCGTAATACCTGAAACAACATCAAACATTTTTTTAATTTCTGCCAACCAGAATATTTCAGGATGTTTTTAGGGGCATATATGCGACGAATTAAATCCCTGATTGAAAGAGATGATGGTGTAACTAAGTATGTTCTTCACACAGAATGATTCCAGGAGGTGAAGATTGACTAAACGTGTAATACTGTAATACCAATTGCAGTGATTGTTATCTGACAGTTGTTTTTTCTCAATTTTCTTGCCATTAATGTTCATAACACTGGCCACAGGTATGACAGAAGCTAAAGGTCACTTCTTTTTGCCACAATGCAATTCACCTTGCCCTTGAGTGGGATGTTGTGTTCAGCCAAGCTCATGCCTACAGAGTTTATCCTTGAGCGATCACTGTCCCTCATCGATCACTGAGATTACACGAGTGAACGTGAACAGAATGTCTCTTTCAAAAGCCAGAGAACATTGGATATGAACAGCTTGTGGCTCGACAAATTGCTCTAATGCTTTACCCCCGCCTGCAAATATGAGTTTTATGATTGAACCGGGAGACACTAAACGAAATCTGTCTTCTGATTTTATTTGACAGAAAGAATTCTCCCTTTATCTTCAACCTCACCAAAAACTTTCTTCAAAGCTTATTAGAACAGAACTTTCATCTCTGTCAAAAATTCCTGATTGAAAACATGAACAAATAGCAACTGATTGGGGGGGGGGGGGGGGGGGATGGTGAAGACTACTATCATAATAAAACAAAAGCATAACAGGTCCATTATCTCAGAACTGTTCATGACTGAAAGCATCAATCTTTCATCACCATTATCTCAAGTGCATTTCTTGTTTCAGTCGATAGAAAACACTAAGCTTGTCTGAATCTACAACTACTAGCCATTTTAATATTAAGGAAGACTGGCCAGATAAAGGTGTGTAAGCAATCTTATTGGGTATCAAAGCTTTAGAGGAAACATTTTAATTAAGTTATAGGTGTTAAATGACTTAAACCGATCTTTTGTCTTTCCCTCTGCTGAGATAAGCAAGTGTTTTTGTAGGGTTTGGTGAAACCTAAGAATTGACTCTCTTTTCATTTAGTTGGAATTTGAATTGTATTGGCCAATGCAGTATAGTATAGATCCATCCATCCATCCATCCATCCATCGATACATCCATCCATTTAATACATCTCTTGAAGGACAACCTGTCTTCTCTGTCAATCTTATAGAGACCCATTGTTTTATGGGTTGCCTCTTGGAAGATGTCCTCATTTTCCTTAGGCTTAGAAAGAGAATAATTTAATCTTTGCGTATGTCAATATAGACTCTGGGATGGCTAAGCTGTATTGAACTGAATGTGAAGCTCTCAACCAATATAATACAACATTCATGAAATCGATCAATCACTCCTTCTAACGGCTCAAATCCCACAATGCCCAGCCAGGACAGCCTTACAAAAAAAGTACAGTGGCAGTTCTTTTGGCTGCATGTACAGATGGTTCCATTATTCCAGATTTGCGCAAAACTTTTGCGATATTTTCTAAATGTCGATAAAAAACTATTGTGAAATGAAGGCATTTCAATTAACGTTATGCCACTAAAACATAATTTTTTCCTCTCACCACACTAGCTGTTATTTGTAATCGAAGGAGGCGTATGCGTGTTATCCAAGCATGAATGGCAAGGAAAGCCCCTTATACTTGGCAGCGGCCACGTATGAGGTGTTTCTGGGTGTCTCTCCCTCATATCTGCTTCGAGGTCTTGATAAATTGTGGCATTTCTTTGTTGTTTAGAATTCAGTATTCCTGTAATTATTTCGTCTTCTGTCTAAACATCTTTAAAGAATTATCATGTGTCATTTACGTAAGCCAGGTTTCCATTGCAGTTTTGCTAAATATTCCTTTTTCAAATTGCCTGAAAAACCACCTCTTGCGAGCATAAAAACTTTTGTGCAATATATGGGAGTTTTCGCAAAATTTACGTGTTTCCATTGGGCACATTTTCAATTCGCAATTTCAACTTGCGTAATTTGAAGGGTAATGGAAACGCAGCTAATGACACCTTGACACATGCAGTCATGAAATCTGTGACTCTCATGCTACACTAACTGAAAAACATCTATAATGAAAAATAAACTTAATTCAGTATATATACTCTCTGAAAACAAGTCGCATTTTTGTATGCAGTTCTGCTTCTAAATTTATCTTTCATTTTTGTATTAATTTTGCTTAATATTTGAAATCACAACTATCTACAAAAATACATTTACTTGATGTATTCTATGAAAATACATCTAAATAAATTATGCAATTTTGCTCATCCTCTCTTTCTCTCTCTCTCTCTCTCTCTCTCTCTCTCTCTCTCTCTCTCTCTCTCTCTCTGATGATAAGTTGGTTATTCATCAGTCGTCAGCTGAAGAGGAAAAAGAATTTCTGTCAGCTCATTCTCAGGTTTTGAGAAGAACGAGATTCAATTTTCTTTGGCCTTCACTGAAGGTTGACAGATTTTCTGTTGGTCTCACTGTTGACATAAAGTCTCATGTTGAGTGTAAAGATAAAACTGTCAAAATTCACATGATTATTCCAGCTGAAAGAGTGATGCTCAAAATGGTACAATTAGTGAGGAGTCACCTGGGTCACTTTACTCTCTTTCTCTTCATGTCAGTCATTGTGTCTGCAGCACTATAATATAGTGTAAGCTGAACCCAGAAGTGGCTCTCACATTAAGAAGCAACGTCGAGAGATACTCAACTTAAAGAACCAGGCAGCCTCTACAGAGCCGTGGGGGTGACGACAGCTAGAGGCGATAAGACCACCTATTCTAGCCGTGATGACGAAAGTAAATCAGTTTCAGCTGACACACTATGCCCTGACACACAGGATGGAATGACACTATATGTCAAAGACAGCATGTTTATTTTATGTTATTTCTTTTTTTTTTTTGGAAGAAGATGATTTTTAGGGATAATGTATTCTTGCAGATAATATAATATTAATGAAATAAAAGGCCACTTAACTGTACTGTTAAGTATACTTTCATTCACACACTTTTAAAAACGCACTTTGTAGTTTTCAAATTAAAAGTTTTATATTAAAGTACATGTTGTCATGCTTTAAAGTATTATTGACTAATACTAAAGCACATGCAAAATACTTAATTTTAACTGTTTTGTGCTACTTGATATTTCATTTAAAGTACATTTTAGTACTTTATTATAGTAATTATTAAATTACATATAATGATGTACTTAAGTCCTACTTAAGTGGGTCAAAACATCACTCTAAAGTTCAGCTAACTACATGTCTTTCCCGCCAACGTTTTTTTTTTTTTTTAAAGTTTTTTTTTTAATCATTTTCACAAGTTTCATGGCCCCCAGAATATTTTGTTGTATGAATATTTGACCATGCAATATATCAGAAGAAAGAACAGACCTTTTGCTTTTAAACAAACAAACAAAAAAATAATAATAAAGTTTTATTCTAGTTTCATGCATTAATTTTTTTTATAAACACTTGAATGTGGCTAAGTTTCATAAAAAAAGTAACATTTTGAGCAAAAAGCTGAGAAAATCACGTTTCTGTCAAAGACTAGATTAGTAGATTGAGTCCATCAACACCCCTAATGCTTGCACAGTCCTATAGCTCGTCCTGAATCCACATTTTATTTAGTAACATTAGGCAGTTTTGATTTATATGCTGTTTAATGTTGATGATCGCGTTATTTTACATATGCTTATGATAACACATGAAATCGCTTGTTTCTGCGTCTTCTTCGTACGTGTTTTGATCAGAAGATTCAATACTCTTTCAGAAGATGCGTCATAGCGCCCCCTATCGTAAAACAGTGAAAACACAGAAAGCAGCAAATTTCCGTCAATGGCAGAGAAGCGTTTTTTCACAAATGGCGGAAATTTTCATCAATGGCAGGGGAAAAAGTGAATCTCATTTTAAGAACCAATGTCTTTGCTGCTGACCTTCGATGATCCAAATCCACAATACGAATAAGCAAACCTGACTTTAGTTAAACATCACATTTGTGTTTCTTTTTTTTTTTTTTTATCGCATAAAAGGGTGTCCTATTCTTCTGCGATCCAGAATGGCAGCACAGCTGAGAGGTTTGTTTGAGCTGCGCCCTCTACTGTACAAACGTGAATTTGCATTTCCTGCACATTATTCATTTCACTTTGGTGTGAAAGGGCCTTTACATTTGCCAAAAATGTCACGTTTGGGAGTGTATGGATAAACATTAAAGTGAGTGGTGGTTGACCGAGATTTTAACCACTGAAAGTAGAAGACAGCTGATATAATTTAGTAATAAGAATTATAGAATAATTTAGAATTAATAATATAACTCAACTCATTGATAAATTGTGAAATGACTTTCATAACATTGCTGAAATTAATACTTATTTCACACAATATTAACATAAAATAATTGGACAATTGATAAAGAAAAAAAAAAGGATTGGTGGAAATAATGCAACACGGAGCAAGAAACCTATAATATGCTTTCTACTAAGGGCTAGCAGATAAATCCACTAAATGCATCATTAGTCCAGAGCATGAGGCACATGGTGTCGGGGAAACAAAGCAATTCATCACGTTTCTTAGGTTTAATCTTTCTGGGGTAAATATTTCTCAGTTTTCAGCTGATTAGTATTCTTTCACCAATCACTTTAATCCAATGAGTAGAGCAGCTAATTAAGCAGACGGAAGGGTTAGATTAAAGACAGAATGTTGAGAAGCCATACAGCGCTAATAACTAAGACTATAAGCCCCACACTGAGAACTAGCTAGTCCAACACAAGAGAAAACTAAAAGGAAATTAATGTTGTTGCCGCAGCTTAAATTTGTTCCACTCTCACAGGAAGTAGTTACACCAATGCTTCTCATTAATGGCAAACATAATACAACCAACAAACATGTTAAGCGATTTGTGCTGTGTGTAAACCTACCGTTATTGCTGTTGTCATCTACCAGTACGATCTCTTTGAGCAGGTGCTGGGGGGTTCGGTTCATGGCCGAATGGATGGAGCGTAGGATGACAGAGAGCGCCTCATTCACAAAGATGAAGACTATACTAACCTGCGGGAGGTTGGACGGGTAAGACATGTTTTTGCACCTGCGGGAACAGATGAAAGAAAAATGTTAATATGTGAAGAAATTGGTGTCATGTTGGTTTTTAAAACACAAATCCCATGGAAGATTTGTTTAATAAAGCATTACTAAAATGAAGCAAGCTAGTTTTAAATACATCAAATATATTTCTGGCCAGTCTCGCCTTAGAGGTCTTGACTTGCTCAAATGTATCCAACAATTAAAACTATTTATAATAACAATTTAGAAAATCTATTATTAAATAATCTAATTAATTTGATCATCCATTCAACCCTGTTTTACCAAGTTATTTTAACTGGGGGTAACATGATCAATAATTTTAATCATATTAATAATATTCCTTTATTTTGTGGGAAATATAAGTTTATCAATAAGTACAAACCAGTATTTTAGTCCCAACTTACCCATTTTTAATATGTATACTTCTTAAAGGGATAGTTCACCCAAAACATTAAAATAACTCTATGATTTATTCACCCCTCAAGCCATCCTAGGTGTATATGACATTATTCTTTCAGACGAATGCAATCGGAGTTATATTAAAAAATGTCCTGGCTAATCCAAGCTTTATAATGGGAGTGAATGACTGGTGAAAATTTTAAGCACAAAAAATGGTGCATCCATCCATTATAAAAATATTTCACATGGCTCCAGGGGGTTAAAGGGATAGTTCACCCAAAAATGAAAATTCTGTCATCATTTACTCACCCTCAAGTTGTTTCAAACCTGTAAGAATTTCGTTTTTCTGCTGAACACAAAAGAAGATATTTTGAAAAATGTCTGTAACCAAACAGTTGATGGACCCCATTGACTTCCATAGTAGGAAAAAAAAAAATACTATGGAAGTCAATGGGGTCCATCAGCTGTTTGGTTACAGACATTTTTCAAAATATCTTCTTTTGTGTTCAGCAGAAAAAAGAAATTCTTACAGGTTTGAAACAACTTGAGGGTGAGTAAATGATGACAGAATTTTCATTTTTGGGTGAACTATCCCTTTAATAAAGGCTTTCTGAAGCGAAGCCATGGGTTTTTGTAAGAAAAATATATTCTGTATAAATGTATAATCTAAATTAACGACCATACGCATACTAGGCAAGTCGACTTGCGCCACGAGAGTAACCCGTGACGTGTGTATGACTTACGATGTAGGAGTATCGTAAGCTTAGACGCCTCTCAAATAGAGCATGCAACAAACTGAAGCTCCTCTTCTATTATATAGAAATCCTCAGACATTTCTCTTCAAAATTTCTAATTCGCGACCGGTGCGTTTTGTTTTCCTCTTTCCTCTGAGCCTCCGCATTCGTCAATACGTTGTGCGTCGTGGTCAGTGCGTACGACCGTCTGCAGGAAGCTAATATGGGTATTTTCCTTACACAAACTCATGGTTTAACTTCAGAAAGCCTTTATTAATCCCCTGGAGCCATATGGATTACTTTTATAATGGATGGATGCAATTTTTTGGCAAATTTTCACCAGCCGTTCACTCCCATTATAAAGCTTGGAAATAAAAAAAAAACAAAAAACAACAACTATATTTTCAATATAACTCAGATTGTATTCATCTGAAAGAAGAATGTCATACACACCTAGGATGGCTTGAGGGTAAGTATTTAATTTCTGTTCATTTAAAAATGATTGCTAGAAAATAACAAAATCACACAAATCAGCATTTGAAACTGTATTTAGACATCTCCCAAATTTTAGTGAGAGTTGCAGAACTGCAAACCTTATGCAAAATGTATTTTAAAAATAAATGCAACAGCCCATATAATATTTAGTTTGACCTCCTGAGGTTTACAATCAGCATTTTATTTCTTTGCTGACCACTTGTTTAAAAATGACTATGTTTAAGAGTTTCAGGCCCTATTCTGTTTCCTTTACGTGGAAAACGCAGAGAAATACAAATGAAAAAGACAAAAGGCAATTAGAAAAACAAGACCTTTTTGGTAAATATGGAAGTCTTTTACAATAATAGGCAATGTTTTGATGTTCTTGGCAGACTGGAGTTTATAACAAGTGGGTTTTCAACGTTTTCAGACCCAGGTACTCAATAGCAATTTGGCACCACGGAGAGAAAAGAACAGATGTGATCAGATGTGAAGGAGTTCTTTATGTTGCTGCCAGCAAGACACATCCAGTAATTACAGGCTATGGAGTAATTATGTTTTTCCACACACACCTCTTTCAAAGCCTGTCAAAATAGAGTCGGTTGGTGTAAACTGTATGTTGCCATGCTTTCAACGCATAACAGACTGAAAAAAACAGTTACAGTTCACATACAGAAACAGTACAGTGTATATATATATATCATACACAAAGTAGTTGCCAAAAGTTATGTCCAGCCTAGGAAATTTGACATCTTCACCTTTTATTTAAATAAATAAAAAGATTTTGTAAGCATATTGCGTAGCTGTATCACGTACAGGCTTAGACACAATGACGAGAGAGAGACGGATCAGTTTGAACAGGTGAGTTTATTAGTGAAGCAGCAGGAACGCAGTCGAAGTCACAGGTAAGATGATCAATATACTGTAGAGAGAAGTGCATCTCTGGTAGTCTTGATAGTAATGTTGACCGTGTCCTACAGGTTTACTGATCACACACACACACACACACACACAAGGGAGGAGACGAGGATTGACTGGATGACAGGACCGCGGTTACAACTGTAGTAGAGAATCACATGACGTTTTAGCAGGTAATTAGCAAGGTAAATGAGTCTGTTGAATAAGACGAGGCCAGAGAAAGTCTGAGGTTGTGTGTGTGCTACTTATAGTGCTGGTGATGAGGGCAGGTGTGTGTCAGGTGTGTGTGATTAATTCACCAGTGTGGGAGGGAGAGCCTGGCGTGATGTGACAAGTTGTGCTTGGGGTCTGTTGTTTTATTTGTGATAATGCAATGAAACATGCCAAATTGCGTGGACATAATTGTTCACCAGGCTGTCATACAAAGAAATTATGCACACAGGCAAAAACAAGAGAGAACCAATTAAACATTAATAATTGCTGTAGTCAATATATGTTTGGTTTTTTTTTTTCTGTGAGTTTTTTGTTTTTCTATGCATTTGTATGTATAGTAAAATAAAACCTGTAGCTGTAGTTTGCTTTTTTTTTTTTTTAAGATAAATAACTTAACCAAGTTTTGTGCTTTGTTTTTCCTTCATATATTAAATATTTAAAAAAATATGAAATATTTTCCTCATATTTTGACCGTTTAATCGACCTTGTAGCAAACAAATATCCCCTCCGGACATCAGTACTGTCTCTGTATGTGAACTGTACATGAAAAAAGAAAAACGATATATATTTTCTTATCTATTGGCAACTGTTTTTAAGCATTAACATAATGACTGCAACTATAGATTTGTTGTGCTCAACAATCACATTGGTTTGCACAGGCATTTGCTGCGACAGTGAGTAAAGGCCCGATATATTTCAAGCAACAAAATCAGGAAAAAACGAACTTCGTTTGGACTTGGTTTCTGGAGTTCACAACAGCTTTCTAAAGCGAACTTTCTGGAAAAGTTTGCTCTGATTAGAAAACACCTTCGAACTACATCTGGTCCATGGCGATGATGTAATAGGTGGGTGTGGCTCTGAGGCTCCGCCTTCTTTAACATGGAAATCTTCTCCGGTTAATTTCTTCTGTTCAGTCCTTCGAGGTCAGACGTCCGCGAGTGAAAACATAAACACTGGAGAGCTGCTTTATAGTAGAAATCAAAGTGTAATTCTAATAGAAAGAAACACTGGCCCTGTTTTTTCATGTTCAACACTGTAAAGCTGTTTGGTTTAAAGCAAACTATTGTATAAATAGTGGAGCGGCTAAGTGCTTATGTTTGGCAGAATCATTCAGTTTATGATACAAGCGTGAAAATTGGCATGAGCAGTCTCCATGGGTCACTTGACAAGAAAATTGTCCGAGCCACTTGAAATTTCAAGATGGCGGCTATTTTTCAAGATGGCCGACACCTTAGTGGAGCAGTTAAGTGATATAGTGGTTTATTTGGTGATACAAGCATGAAAATTGGCATGAGCAGTCTCTGTGGGTCACTTGACAATAAGCCACCCACAGCTACTTGAAATTTCAAGATGGCGGCCATTTTTCAAGATGGCCGACACCTTAGTGGAGCAGTTAAGTGATATAGTGGTTTATTTGGTGATACAAGCATGAAAATTGGCATGAGCAGTCTCTGATGGTCACTTGACAATAAGCCACCTACAGCTACTTGAAATTTCAAGATGGCGGCCATTTTTCAAGATGGCCACCACCTTAGTGGAGCAATTAGGCTTAAGAAATCATTTAGTTGGTGATACAAGCATGAAAATTGCCATGAGCCTAATTGCTCCACTAAGGTGATGGCCATCTTGAAAAATGGCCACCATCTTGAAATTTCAAGTAGCTGTGGGTGGCTTATTGTCTAGTGACCATCAGAGACTGCTCATGCCAATTTTCATGTTTGTATCACCAAATAAACCACTATATCACTTAACTGCTCCACTAAGGTGTCGGCCATCTTGAAAAATGGCTGCCATCTTGAAATTTCAAGTAGCTGTGGGTGGCTTATTGTCTAGTGACCATCAGAGACTGCTCATGCCAATTTTCATGCTTGTATCACCAAATAAACCACTATATCACTTAGCCGCTCCACTAAAAGTGCTATAAAAATAAACGTGATGTGACTTTACTGGAGTACTGAATTGCAGAGCTGGTTCAAAGATCCAAATGGCTATGATCCGATGCTTTCTTAACTGCTGTTTTCTCACTGTCATTTTAGTTGTGTTTTTATTTTGTTATTAAGAGGAAAGCGCGCAGCACATAATTACATATTTATCTAAACGCTGCTCTCAGCCGTGTGGGCGGCGTTGGGATGTCCGCCAAAAGTATGTCGCTGCAAAAGTATTTCGAACTTCTTTCTATGCCTAAACAAAGAACGAAAAAGAACTTCAAGACAGACAGGTAGTCTTAAGTCTTGACTGCAATACACTCACCCATTAGGCCTGTAGTCTGGGATGGGTCTGTCCATGGAGAGGCGGTCACTGAGATAACCGTTGTAGCCGTAATACTGAAACATCTTGAGGGCCACTCGACGGCTCTCTGGTCCCAGATCCTGGCCCCAGTGGTTGAACAAGGACGAGTCGGCAAAAGATCGATCTTCTTGATTGTCATCTCCTTTCAGCGGGGACTCTGTGAGGGTCAGACAGAGAGATGGTTGGCAATCCCCTGATAGTCAAACATGTCAGAGTCTATAAAAGGAAAATAACACTGAGTCCATTTACATGCATAGTCTTATGCACCTATTGTGCTAAACAAACCGTCAACGTGTTTCAATGCCTTCACTGGTGGTTAAACCCTTTATGGACAAAGAAGTATGCTTAGTATTAAAATCATAAATGTATAATTAAAAAAAAACTGTACAAATAATATAACATTAATGAAATACTTATGAAATACACTTTCATGGCTGTTTAACACATTTAAGTACATTTTTAAATAGTGCATATTTTATTAATGTCAAATTAAAAGTTTTATTTAAGGTACACTTATTTTGATGTGTTGACTACTAAAGCACATGTAAAGTACTTGGTTATAATTTGAAATGTAGTGTGTTATTCAGTATTCAGTTTTAAAAGTATGCTAAAGAGCACTTTTTCTTTTTGAAAGAAAATTCAAAATCCATTCAACGCACATAGATTTTTGCCATAACTCTGTTTTCTTTTCACTTTGATGTAAACACAAGTGCTGTTGGGGATTCTTTCATTCTACCATCTTTCTAAACTGGAGGTTGAGATTGGTTCAAACCAGTGAATTAGTGTCTAAGAACCACATCTGTTGGTTTTGTTGTTTTCATTGTGTATGTTCGTGTTTCTTTCTAGTTATCTCCCCCATGCTACTGATGGCTGGTTCGTGGCTTCAGGGGCATAACTTACACACCTCTCTCTTTCTATCGTTCTCAATTTCTCTAGTTTTTATTTGGTGATATAATAAATATTTTTTATTTTTTATTTGACCCAACTTGTTTTCAACTCTGTATATACAGGGCATGACATTGTTAATGATCATTTCAAGTCTCTAAATTTAACTAATCTGGACAGTCGTACTACTTTGTTGTGCTTTAAAAAAAAAAAAAAAAAAAAATTGGGATGCACCGATATGAACATTTTGTCTGATACCGATAACCGATAATTATTTATATTCGAAAGCCGATAACCGATACTTGATCATATCTCAGCTGTAGGAAATAATCCATTATTTATCAGCTGTAATATATCGGCCAAATTTTCTTATCGGGCCAATAAAGATAAGGTATTGGCCGATACCGATATGGTGACCAATATATCGTGCATCCCTATATGCAATCTTATATGCCCCCATCCTATATAAAAAATTTAAAAATCCTGAACCCTCTGTTTTTTAAATAAATAAATAAAACTCAATTTCAGTGTGGTCTCAGACTTTTGTAAACCACTGTATACATGTATAGCTTCATTGACACATTGAAGGTAATAATTACAAAGTGCCAATCCAGTGCAGAAGAAACCATCCCTAGAGTATAATAGAATAACTGCTGCAAAAGAACAATGATTTGCAAACCTGAAAGACAAAATAATCTACATAAAAATGAAAACAAAATCTCAGGAGAGATTATATTGAGGGAAAACAATGTTCCACAGAAAAAATATCCTTACATAACACTCCCATTGTGAATGTCGTATCAATGTCACTTTGATTGACCTTTGTGTTTGACTGTCAGTTGCGACCTTTCCATGTCTAGCAGCACTAACCACACACTAACATGCAACAGTTTATAGATATAAAATAGAAATCAGAGCTGCATAAATACCAATATTTTATTTACAGCAACTATATTAAAAACAAATAATTACACATTTAACTGCCACTATTATTCTATTTTAAAAGTTCCTAATTTGTTTTGGAGATCTCCTACCATAGATTTACATTCATCCAAAGTAAGAAAAAAAAAATTCCCCTCATAATATACATTGTACATCACCTCATTAGTAGGGGTGTAACGAGACACTTAACTCACGAGACGAGACGAGACGAGACGAGACACGAGATTGGGTTCACGAGAACGAGACGAGATTTTTGCACAATATTTTATAGAAATCCTCAATGACAAAATTCATGACTGGAAAAATAGTCTGCAGGTGCATTTTAAAATGTTTTAACTAATAATCTTGTAATGAATTTCATTTCAGTTCTACTTTTGAGAATTATCAAATGCATTGAAATACAACAATATACAAGCACTGTAAAAGGTTTTGCCACAAACTCAACAGACTGGCTTCTCTCCTGTATGATTTCACATGAGTCTCTTCAGACCTTACTGTACATTAATTATGAGCTTCCAGAACTTCTGATTGAGGCTGTGTGTGAACTCCTAATGGAACTCCTTTCCACAAATTGAACATAGAAATAAAAACAGTATAAATAACAGAAAACTAAAAAGTCTTATTAAGTGCAAACAATAAGTGCAAGTGCAACCATAATCAAAGAACTGTAGCGCACAGACTCTTTATTATTGTTGTGAAATTGCTGTTTCATTTTGCACCGGCAATTATAGGGTTAAGGCGGTGAGTTCTGAAAAAGGCCGGGAAGAGAGAAACGAGCGAGTGAGTTAGGCTGGTGCGTTTGTGTACAGTTGTTTGCGTTCTGATTAAAAGTTCAGAAACGGAGGCTCCCTTGTCTGTCGTTCTTCAGACCTTAGAGTGCTGGATGAGCAGAGCAGATGTTTACATTACTTTACAATGGTTTTTATTTGATAAAAACAGCAAAACGACAGTGGAGGTGACATATTCTATGCAAATTTCATCCTCACGCTCTCCATCATGGCGATATCACGAGACAGCTTTTCACTCGACGAGAAATCTCTTCACATTTAGATCTCGCAGCATGAGGTCTCGTCACACACCACTCATTACTCAAAGAGAAGTTCTAATGAAGATTCAGTCTCTCTAAACCCATACTTTGTGCGAGCCTACTCTGCTCTGATTGGTCAGACACCTCTGTCTGTTGTGATTGGTCTACTCTAATCTGATTGGTCAGATGGGCCAGTCTGTTGTGATTGGTCTACTCTGCTCTGATTGGTCAGATGACCCAGTATGTTGTGATTGGTCAACTCTGCTCTGATTGGTCAGATGGCCCAGTCTGTTGTGATTGGTCAACTCTGCTCTGATTGGTCAGATGACCCAGTCTGTTGTGACTGGTTTACTCTGCTCTGATTGGTCAGATGGCCCAGTCTGTTGTGATTGGTCTACTCTGCTCTGAATTCAGCGCGTCGAAAACAAAACCTCCATTACCATATCTGAATTTCAACTCCAGAGGCTTCCTTAGCACTTGTACATTGATACGAACAGCAATGATAGTGTTGGGTTTTCCGTATCAATTCCAGCGCAAGTCCGCATCCTTTAGAAATGCAATCAAAGTGGATTCATAGTGCAACTCTTCCAGGCCTCAGCTACAGCTACAGTCTTTGAGGGGCGGACAATCATAGACTGGCATTATGCAAAATTGTTACATTGTTACATAGGTATGTAACAGGAAGTGAGACTAATTTCAGACCGTTCAGAATCGATTCTTTCTTTTAGGAGATAATAATTTTATTTGTCGTGCACTATTCACAACAACTACAACGATAACTATATTATCGTTCTCCATCGATGCATGATAACTTTCCATTTATGATAAGCGTGCTGCAGTTTTGTCGCCTGCCGCTTTAAATGCTCGAGCTCTTGAAGCAGGATGGATTCTGATTGGCTATCAGTGTTTTTATCATTCATCAGCTGGAAAAAAAAAAAATTATTCTGAAAGTAATTCCAATGATGTTGTTTCTCTGTGCCAGTATCATTATACTTGTGGTGTGGAATCTGCTATTATTTTACATTTAGAATGATTTTTAAAACTTTATCTTTATTGTTATAGTTATCATCCTTGGTGTGAATGGCCTTTATACTCACACAGGCCTCTTATTTCAACTCAAGTCCCTATCTCAAATAATGTTCACACTCCTCCTTAAAAACATCCCTTCTACAATATTTTAGGCTGTGGGAACTGATCGCAAGAGGATAGATTGAATGGGGAAGTGGCATTGTTGGGAGCAACAGCATTGCAACCTGGACCTGTGTGAAATCATGACTACAGAGTCCCCAGTCAGAAAACTGATACTGAAGGGGTCAGTCTGGATCACTGATGGAATCAAATACGGCTCTGTTGGATACACCCACCCAAATGGCAGCTCTGAATAAACACTGGAGCCGTGCTGCTAACACGCCACAGACTGCAGCGTGTTTTAAGCACTAGTGCAGGAATGTGATTTATTGGACCCTGTCCACAAACACGCAGCATCTGACTGCTGAGATGGAATATCAATATTCTGTATTTCTACTTGCTGATTGAAAATGAATTCTGTTTCATGTATTTCACTTTTGCCAATTTTCCATATTAAGGCCTTTTGATATAATTCTCTTAAGACATTATAAAAGGGATCTCAAAATCAATCTCAAATGACCTGGGGATGCAAGGCAGGGGGTGTTCTCAACAAATTCAAGAGGTTTTACAACCATGAATTTAACCATTTGCAGCTATTGGTGGAGTTATAGTTGTTGATACTTGGACAGGCCTTTTTCAAACATAACAAATGCGGAAAATTAAAATGATTTGTAGCTACTCTATCCTAAGGGGCCACAAGTTTAAGACCCCTGAAGGTCGTATACTAGCACTTAGATACCAGTTCCACAATCCTATTATCCCTTGTGAAAAAGAAGATGACTTTATCATACTTGAGTACTTGGTTTCAGTTTATTTTAATTGTCCCTTCAACACATTATAGAGAAAGTTACAGTCACAGTAAAGTTACCGAGCACATTACAGAAATAATACTTAAAAATAACACACATTAGTGCAAACTGAATGTAATGTTATCAGACACTTAACTGCATGTTATTTCCAATTAAATGAAAATAGTTTAATAGTTTAAATCTATATAAAATGTGATTATTTGAACTAAAGAGTGATTTTTGACCCATTTAAGGTGCAGTAAGCGATTTCTGAGAAACGCTGTTGATATGTGAAATCAGCACAAACACACACACCCCTCCCTTCATTGCTCCACCCCTAAAATGCACGAACACTCAATGCAAGAGTGGATGTGTCTTTATGTCAGTCATCTCTCTTTCTAAAGTCTTCAAATCTCCCTCTTGCTCATTCTCTCTCTCCATGGATGGACACGCCCCCTACTACTGATTGGCTACTGCTGATGGTGCTAGGTTCGATTCACTTTCAACAGCATTTCTCAGAAATCACTTACTGCACCTTAAAGTACGACTTATGTACATCTTTATATGTAATTGAATAAGTATATTGCCTTTGGAATATGATTAGAGTGTACTGCTGAGTGTAATGACAAGTATTTTTGATAAACAAAAATATACTTTAATGTAATTTCTATTTAAACTTGTATGTCAAGTATTTAAACATAATAAACACATTTGAAATTGAACTTGAAATTAAGCACATTCAAAAATACCTAGTAAAATATCAAATAACACACCACAGATAGAATTATAACCAAGATCTTCACATGTGCTTTAGTATATTAGTCAACATAAAATAAGTGTATACAGTACTTCTTTAAAGCATGACAAGATTATTGAAACAATGATTTGAAATGTACATCAAAGTACACTTTTTAAGTGTAAGAAACAGTCATGAAAGTGTCCTCCAAGTACACTTTTATTTCATTATTATTATATTATTATTTTTAAGTGCACTAAGTGTTCATTCAAATACAATTGAGCACACTTCTTTTTCACAAGAGATAACTGCTTTGTAAGACACTGTGTGCTTGTCAACAGATCAGGGCTGTGTTTCCCAAAAGCATCGTGTGCCGAAGTTGATTGTAGAACAATCGCCACAAATGGTGTCTACGATCAACTTGGCTCACAATGCTTTTGGGAAACGCAGCCCAGATTGGGAAATCAATTCAGGAATAACAAAGGAGTACAATATACATCAATAAATGGCTTGCATTTAGGTGACACATAGCTAATTTATCTGAGCTCTCAAACTGGATGGTAACATCTGCTGCTATAATGTGCTGGCTAATAAAATGCGCAACTGTCATTTGGCAAATGTATGATTTGGCTATTTATGCATTATTCTCTCAGCAGAGTAATTGCTTTGACAACCAAAATAATAGATGACAGGCCTTGTTCTGAGAAATATGCTACGTGCCATGAAACCAGAAGCAGCATGAACACAATGCCTTGTTAAAATGCTTTTCACCTGGATTGCAAATTTATTTTGGCAGTGTTTGGTGTAAAAGATGGACAAAATGGAGAAATGGTCATTTTAAAAGCAGTCTTTGCACACCGAGCGTGAAACAAAAAAGCCTGTTTGTTAGGCAGCTTTAATGAAAGATACAAGCCATATTAAAGTAACATTTATATAAATAATATTTCATGACATTATAGCATGTTTAGCCAATGCCTGATTCTTTCTGAAGACTCTTAAAAGCACAAAATTCACTATTTGTCCCTGCCTTTCATGTTACAATGTTCATGACCAATCATAAATTTTAATAAAATATGATTTTATTATTTATTATTATTTGAATGATAATTTTGGAATGGTGCTAAAATAGTCAAATAAACTATAAATGTACAAATGTATGATATTGCCACATCAAATCATGTTGCCCAGAGCCTTTTTCGAAAGTTACAAGAACCTGCCAAAATGAAAAGAAAAAAAAACTTCATCAATTACTCACCCTCCTCGTGTCTCTTCAGAAGGCTTGGATTAAACTGTTTATAGATGTTTTTTTTTTTTTTTTTTTACAATCTCTATGAATGTTTTAAAGCATCATATTTAGAGGTGAACATACTTGCAATGGGGGGACGGAAATCACTCAGATTTCATTCAAAACATGAAGATGAACAAAAGACTTATGGTTTTATAGGTAATGATAAAATTATTTTATTTTTGCGTGAACTATCCCTTTAAAGGCCCACTGAAGTGCCTTGAAACGCGCAGCATTATTCAATGTGTTTACATATCTTCCACTGAAACAGGAAGACAGGGCGGCCCATATTGACCAGCTCCTCCTCTTTTTTAGAATAGCCAATAGCCTTTCATTTACGTCACAGCTCGGCCAGAGCCATTGAGCTCAGTAAAGCCGCAGTTTCCTCCTAATCTCTAACCGTTTCTCCTCTAATCTCCTCCATATCGCTTTAAAATACAGCATTCTGTGCAGAATTCAAATGGGTCCGATACGTTCTCTGGTCTGACTCGTGTATATGATCCGCTCTGTGCTATCGTGTCTCTGGACTGGACCTGCGGTGGTTCGCGTGACACTAACATGAAACCAGACTTCAATGGAATGCATATTTACACTCTATGAATTGTTCCCTATCCCCTATATAATGCACTATGTGCCATTCACCATAGAAAATAGTAAATGTGTGACTGATTTCAGCCACAGCTTCAGCGTCTCTGTATAATGTAGAGGGCAGGGCTTCAGAATCTACACTGAAAAAAAAGTAAATTTTTAAGTAAATTTCACATATGGAATTAAGTAAACTCTACTTAACTAAGTTAAGTAAAGTTGACAAAGAAATATGTCATTTTAACTTGGCCAGTAAAGGTTGAGTAATATCTATTTAGTTGAAGTTTCCTTTGCTCAAACAATATAACATTGAATTAAACCACACTTTTTAAATATATGCTTTACTTAGAAACGTCTAACCAAGTAATACAATATATATTGTGTGAGACTCCATATCTACATATCAGAAGTAGCAGCATCTGAACACAGAGACCTCAATACACAATATAAAATGACGGTAACATTTGATGGATCGTTTTTGTGTATGAATGAGCCATTTTGAGTAGAAAATGAACTCAAAATGTCACAAAATGGCAAGTTACTTATCCTAACAACAAAAGCAATGATAAAACAGTGTAAATACAGCTGGAAAACAGTGAAAAATCAAACTCATTAATTATTCAAGGCCCAGTGCATGATGGGAACATCATTGTACTTAATAACATTTTACTTAATTTTATAACATTGATATTTACGCTTTAATTGAGTACCAATATAGAATTTACTTAGTTTTTTATTATTATTATTATTATTATTATTCTTGCCTGAACTAACTTTTTCATGTAGAAATTACATTGGATTTTTCTGTAGTATTTACTTCACCACAAAATCATTTTTATCAGTGTAGAGAGCATTTGATTGGACAGAAAATCTGATTAGAAGCTGAAGTGCAGAGTGATGTCATCAAAATCATGGATTCATATTGGCGGAAGTTAGAGTGAATGCTTATATCGTCTAAATGCCATTGTTTTTGGAGCACACCAGATTATAGATAACATATTCTAACAAACATTGTTTGATGGGGACATTAAATGAGAATATTTTAATAATGACACGATCATAAGCATACACATCCCCATTATATGTGCCTGAGGGTCAGTGATGTGACAGTATGTCTGGCTATTAATTAGAAACCACGCTGGTACGGTCAGGGGTGGCTTTAGTAGACTTCGTAACCTAGGCAACATCTAGTGGCTCAGTCTGCTCAGCATGTTGTCCCAACGGCTCTTTGTTGATAGAGGAATTCAGTCCGCAAGCATGCAGGCCAGCTATCAGAGCCTTTCTACTCAACAAAAGAGACATAGGGCTTCAAGTAATGGAAGTCCTTTCACAGATATTAAATACAGCTCTGAGAAATGGCAGAATTTCATAAGCAGTCTGAGAATGACCCTACATCAGTGTGTGCTGGGCGCATCACAGCAAGTACACATGAAAAGGTCAGGAGTTCTGCCGCAGCCAATATGCTGCATGACAGCGATGAATTCTTGAGGATAAAATCAACGTTAACTGGCTTTCACATCCCATTTCACTTCATAATGTAATGAAAATGGATCTTTTACTCTGGGGAAAAATAAGTTGGACAGGCTGTAGGTCAAGTTATGAGCTCGTTATTTGCTTTTATCGCCACTTCATTGATTACATTAACGTTATGTTGTTAAATTACTGCATTCACTGCTGCCATTTATTTCTACAGGCTAAAATCAACCTACACTACTAGTCGAAAGTTTGGAATTATTACGATTTTTTTTGTTTGTTTTTGAAACAAGTCTCCAACGCTCACCAAGGCTGAATTTATTTGATCAAAACTACAGTAAAAACTATTGTAAAAAATATTGTGAAACATTATTACAATTCCAAATGACTTTTTTCTCTTTTAACATATTTTAAAGGGGTGGTTGATTATGATTTGTCTTTTCTATCTTTAGTTAGTGTGTAATGTTGCTGTTTGAGCATAAACAACATCTGCAAAGTTACAACGCTCAAAGTTCAAAGCAAAGGGAGATCTTTTCTTTTAAAGAAATTGCTTTTTAAGGACTTCAACAAACGGCTGGTAGAGACTACACGACATTCCTCCCAGGTTAGTGACATCATAAACCTTAAAATTTACATAAACCCCGCCCCCGGGAAAGCAATTTACAGATTATCATGACAGAATATGCTAATCAATGACTAGAAGATAACTACACATAAGCTACATAACCATTCAGAAATGTCCTGTTTAGGGGTGTGACGGTTAGTATATAACCGTGAGACCGACGGTTATAGTTGAACACCGTCATTAGAACTCTATAACCGCCAAAACCGTGTTATTAAAATATTTTTTACAAACATTTTTTTATCAGAATGTTTAAATACTAATTAAAAACAATTGCTAACAGTCTGTGTTATTAGTGATCTACGTCGTTTCCAACTGTATTTGACTCTTTGCCAAGTACCCCCTGACCGACCGCCAATCATTTGAGATAGAAATAAAAGCTATGACTATGATATAGTGATGTGCCATCATTATGAGATTTATTAAACAAATGAAAAACATTTGCAATAATAAACATTAGCAATAAACATTTGCAATAATAAAAAATGTATCATTACCGTGATCGTGCAGTTTAATTAGCCCTTGACTGGCCCCAAACATGTTTGATAAAAGAAACATATACAGTGTGTGTGTGTATATATATATATATATATATATATATATATATATATATATATATATATATATATATATATATATATATATGATGTGTATTACATTTTAGCTCAAAAAACAATTGTAATAAAAGATAGGATCATAAGATGCGCAATATTTCGGGAGATATGGTTTTTACCACTTAATGAAGTTTTGTAAATCATCAGACATGATTTTTACCACTTCATTCACTTTGTAGAAAGCCTTTCTTTAAAGCGAATTTCGTTTTGTACAAATTGTATTTTAATTTTAATAAATGTTTCATTTCAACCAATTGCATGTATTTAATAAATAAAAAGCAAATATAACAGACATTATAATAACCGTGACATTGAGGCGACGGCGTGCCGCGTTCACTTGCATTGCATTGTTAAGAGCCTTTCTTTAAAGCGAATTTCGTTTTGTACAAATTGTATCTTAATTTTAATAAATGTTTCATCAACCAATTGCATGTATTTAATAAATAAAAAGCAAACATAGTAGACAATATAATAACCGCGACATGCAGGCGCGGGCGTGCCGCGTTCACTTGCATTGCATTGCATTGTGAACTAGAGCGCATCTCATCGTAAATGAATGAAACTCAGCGTAGGCCTATGCCTCATACATAAGCATTAAATATCTTTGCTGCATCCTTTCTAGAACAGACAAGGGCTTTCTTGCGGCTCGCATCAGCAGAGCATTGCATCGTCCATAGACCGCAAAACAATCAGCGGATGGCGGGCGGGTGCAGCTTTGAAAAAAAAAAACGTTGGTGCGGATGATGAGATATTAATTTTATTTGTTTAATAGGCGACCAAGTAGCTAATCAGTGTCTGCTCGTTTATTCAAACTAAGTTGTCCTATAACAGACGACCGTCGCAACGCCCACGACAATACACACACGACACGCTCCTGTGAGCGAGTAAGACAGCGAGTAAGCGAGTATTGCTGTACAATATAGCGTACATGAATTACACGTAGCAGATCTAAACAGGTGGAGCTGGGGAAGGTGGACGGTTTCTGAAAGTGTGCTGCACTAAATGCTAACCAGTATTTGAAGGTTGAGCAGCGAGTTCATTGGCTACTGATACAGCAGGAGCCAATGAGCTATGGCCTATAGAGAATGATGTGATTGCAAGCAGTTTGAGTTAGTGACCTAACAGCCTGTGCCATCTAGAACTTTGTATTTCACTATATTCTTCAAACACTTTTAAAAGTGTAAAAATAATAATAATAATAATAATAAAAATAAAAAAACACCTATATCTTGACATATACTTGCACTGTGATGTAAAATTAGTCACTCTCTATTAATTGTCTTTGTTTAGTATTTAGTATTTCAAGACACTTTATATAAAGAGGCTCAAAAACTACTAGTACAGTTATATAAGATGTTGGTCATGCCATCCACCTCCCAGAATGCACATCCTTGATCCTCAGATAAACAGAGCCCAGCCCTTCCTGAAGAAGGCGGGACACAGGCACTGAACGAGGCCCAGAGGAAGCCAATGAAATGAATGTGACTTCCTGAATCAGAGTATGGAAACAATAAGAACCGTTTCACAGATGGAGGAAGAAAGTGTGTGAGACATAAAACAAAAGAAGACAAAGAAAGAAATTATGAAATGAATATTTATAGATACTGTAGATCAAGGATAATTTCTGCAGTATGAAATTACACCACAGTGAAGGACCAGTTCATATCTGAGCTCCTGTGACTGCTCTGCGGTGTCAATCACATTTCCACACTGATGGCTTCTCTTGTTCTAGCATGTTGTTAAGCCCCGGTGGCTCTAAACACATGCTCTCTGTGAAGTACATTATCAAACACGGTCAGGTGGGCTGAAACAAGATGAACTCCTGCATAAAGAGACATGTCTGATGAATGGGTGCCTTCCCACAAAAAATGTGCTCACAAAAGAAAAATCCATTGTTTAAAAAAAAAATCCTATTCCACACCTAAATATAATAAATCATATGAATTATATTAAACAGTGTTTTCATTTTTTATTTTATTTTTTACTTCACAGTAATCCATTCAAATTTATTTTTGTTTAGCTGGCCATAAATATCCATATATCTGTGTACTTTACTGCAGGTAAACAAGAAACAATATTGTCAACTTTTTAAAATTTTATTCGCATAATGACTTCAGTGAATTCGTTTTGAAAATAGTTCAAAAGTTTGGACATGACTTGATTTTAACCAGAAGATATTTAATAATGTTTTTTATCGCTCTGAAAAAAAAAAAAAAAAAAGATATATATACCCATACTGATTATTGCCTGACAGATTTAATTTATTAGTGATCAATATTGTATGTATTACAGTCAATATTGGATATCTGATTGTGCATGTTTATTTTCCGTTTACATTTACATTAACTTCGCACCACCTACATTACACTCACCTACATAACAAAGATTAAAGTTAATCTTTAAAAAAAAACACTAATAGTTTATTAATATTGCTAAATGTACTCTAAACTGTAATCTAATCTAATCTGTAAAACATTTTCACAATTAACATTCATTATAATGTTGAGAAGCCTAAATTCACTTTTAAAATCAACCATTTTGTGAATGATCTGATTATTGGCTTATCATATGGCCCAGAATGTTCATATCAGTGCTTTCCTATTAATTGTTACTTTCTCCTCTCATATGCATCAGTGGACAGTATAAATGTATCACTGTGAGGCATTAAATTAACAGTGGGAAAAATGTATATACGGTGAATTTGGGTTGGTTGGAAGACTTCCAAGTCTTCAATCCAAGTCATCTCAAATGCAAAATGTGTCCCGATACTCTGAGTTCACCCTAGCTAGAGAATGAACATTTGTACCAGTGCATGGCCTCTTCCTGCGAATGTTTCACACTGGAAACACAGAAGCAGACAGCGGGATGGTACAGACAGGTGCAGGACAGTTTAGCTGAAAGAGGTGTCAGGGTGCAGGGAACACAGCGGCTGGTGTAGTCGTTCTGCAGGAACATGTGACCAACTTCATGTAACCAATAATAAGCACACACAAAGCATGCTGCCAGATCACTTCCCACACAGGCGTATTAATAACATCTGCTGTGCAGGGAGCGTTTTATACTGAGCTGCGAAAACAAAGGCATCCGTCAATGTTCCAACACGTTCATCATACCTGGTTCACAAACGAGAATGAGAAGAATGCAAGCCCACCCCCAACGCTCTCTCTCACTCTCTTTTCCAAATGTCCTTCCCTCACTCTTTTCCAGTGAAAGGAAAGACAAGGACGTGATTTTTACATGCGCTCTCGATAGCCTCTCTTCCGTTCAATGACACATGAAATGAATGCTTATACAATGTTCAGGATAATGCCGAAAGAGCTTCTGTACTGTAATATAAATGAATAATGTACAAACTATAGTCTAACATAACCAGATCTATATAGTCTATAGTCTCAACTATACTTTATAATCAAACTATCATAATAGTGTAATTTCAATTACCTCAACAGTCCATTGTGCTGCTTGATGTTGGAACTTGGTATTTATTATCATATAATGGTAATTCATTATCGTATATAAACACTGGTTCGTTGCACAAATTATTTTATCGTGTATTGAACCATTTCTGCTAATAAATCGAATGTCTAGCACATTCGCAGAAAAGAGTTTAATTCTGCATTGAAAAATAAGATGGATGATATCTTACATATGTTTCATAACGTCTTTATTATTTCCCTATTAGAACATGAACTGTGTGCATCTTAGAGCTAAATTTTAGTTCATGCATATTTCACAGATCAGCCATATACATGGATCCATATTGCACATCTGTCACAACAAGTCCACTTAAGGAAAAGAAAATGCAGCAGTTTTGCAGGTGTTCAGGAAAGTGCTGGAGTGGTTTTAGTGTTTTAGGAGAAAATAACATGGAATGAGGCTTTTACACCCGATGCCCTTTAACCCCACTGTACCCTATAATATAGAATGGCATGTGTGAGGGGCTAAATCTTATCTGTAGAAACTATTTTGTAGAAAAAAAAAATTGGTCAAATTTTACAAAAATAATTTAAAGATTTTCTAATCTTTACCAAAAACAAGTCAAAAATGGCACAAAGGCAACTATTTTAAATAAGCCTACAGCAAGAACCATACAAAACCATTATAATAATGATCATATCGTCACTGTCGGGCAGAAATCTTCTATGTCCAAAACTGCTACTTTTCAGGAAATGGGAAAAACTTATTTTCTAAATAATGTGGTTTTATATATGGTCAAACACTTGCATGTGTCTTATATTAACAAATCACCCAAATCAAGCTTAAACGAAGTGGGGTAAGCCCTATGTTCCCACAGCCCTATGTTCCCACGGCCCTATGTTCTCACATTTCTAAGTTTGTTTTTTTTTTTACTGAAAATTTTGAAAATTAGGCCCCATGTTCCCACAGCCCTATGTTCCCACAACCATAGGTTCCCACATCCCTATGTTCCCACAGTCCTATGTTCTCTCATTTAACTATGTCCCCTATGAAGGGTAGGTTTTAGTGCTTGTGCTGGTACAGGGATAGCCCAATAACATCCCAGACAAGTCTCTCTCCTGTGAGGGGTAGTTTTAGGTATGTTAGGGTTAGGGTTAGGGTTAGGGCTGTGGGAACATAGGGCTGTGGGAACATAGACATGCTCCCAATGAAGTTACAGTAATAACTCGTTTTCATCAACTAACAGGTTATAAAGTTTACGGTAGCTACAGATACTGTACAGCACTTTTTATCTGTAATTTGGCCAAAATCTCATGTTATAAAAGATGAAGTGTTTTGCACAGACTATTTAAGACAGTCTTGGCTTTGACTCGACAACACATGCTAGACTCTTCTCCGCTCCTTAAATACTTTAGCCTTTATATAGTGTTTCTCGAGTAAAGACAACAGTTCATTTTTCCACTTCGATGCTTATGATTCATTAAATTATAAATAATTGCAATCATCAATGTAATAAAACACTTAGACTAAATCTGTGATGGCGACAAAAACAAAAACAGGTAAAAACATTTGCTATTAATGGATTTTTCTCATTAAATGTGAAATACAAGACTGACTGCACTTGATAACTTCTTTAACAAGGCCATTGTGTGCAGCAAGTATTAGGAAAAAACACAAATATAGTCAAATTGTGTGTCGCAGCATGTAAATAGTGTTTCAAAATAATGAGCAGTAACAATCCTCAACAGAGCAGCCAGTAAACTAATACAGTAAGACTCCACTCAGGATCATTACTTATCATTTCTAAATAAGGGTTTTCTGCATGCCTACACACATATACATGACAGCACACGCTATGTAACAGTTAAGAAGCAATTAGCATGTTGCAAGGACTGAGGTTGTGCATTCATTTACTCAGAGGCCAAGCACTGAGAAACTGTGTACTAGGGTAATCTTTAAAGGAACCGTTCATCCAACATGTAATTCTGTTATTTAATCACCATAATGTTGTTGAAACAATTTTATTTTTATAAAAAACAAAAGGAGAAATTAGTTTCTGCCTCAGAACAAAACTTCTCGCAGTTTCACTTTTTATCGCAACACAATTGTGATTCTATAACTTACAATGTGACTAATTCTCACAATGTGACTACAATGAAGACTTTATCTGAGACTTCAATATCAGATTGCGACTTCATAACACAATTTTGTGAATTTGTCGAAATTTGTCTTTACATCTTACAATGTCTTTTTTTACACTGAGGCAAAAACGGGCTTCCATCTTACACAGATATTGTCGGTAACACTTCACAATAAGGTCTCATTTTTTAACATTATTTAATGTGCTAACTAACATAAACTAACAATGAGAAATACATTTGTTACAGTATTTATGAATCTTTGTTGATGTTTCTTAATAAAAATCCAGCTGTTCATTGATTGTTAATGTTAGTTCACTGCATTTACTAATGTTCAAAAATTCAACATTTGATTTTAATAACGTATTAGTAAATGTTGAAATTAAAGATTAATAAATGCTGTACAAGTATTTTTCATGTTAACTAAATTTGTTAACTAATGAAACCTTATTGTAAAGTGTTACCATAGTCCATTCAAACACAGATTAGTGAACACAAGCTCCAAAAGACAAAAAAGGTAACCTTTAAAGAACCATAAAAGCAGCGTGTGCATTATATTCCAAGTCTTCTGAAACCCTGATAGCTTTGTGTGAGGAACAGAAAGAAAATGAAACCATTTTTCACAGAAAAAGGCTCCTTCTAAATGCGACGTGCCAGTTAGAAAACGCATAACGAAGAATGGCATTTGAGATCTGAAGCAATCTCAGATTTTCAGTAATAAATCAGCCCGATTTTACCTTGTTACTCACATGAAGCTATCGTATGACTCCAAATATAGTCGTATAGACTATTTACAATGTTCATTTGTCCTCTTCAGAGCTTGACAAGCCCTGGTCACTATGAACTATGAATGCCATTATACTGAAAAGAGCATGAAGATTTAAAAAAATTCCTCTTTTGTGTTCCACAGAAAAAAATAGCAGTGAGTAAATAATGACATACATATCTAATCTTTTGCAGAAGACATTTTTCTGAGCATGGTTGGAGAGAGTGTCGTCTGTGCCAGAAAGAGGAAATCAGAAGGAATTTAGTTGTAACGCTCTGTTTTTCCTCATTAAAAGAGCAAAAATTAGTGCCTTCAAAGGTAAGAACTCATAATACAATTCCCTTGCTTTCTATATTTGGGCCAGTTCATTCTCTCCAGCTCAGAACACAAGGAGCAAAGCACAGGGCGGATGTGGGTGGTCTTCAAGGTCTATTTTCCCTCTGTCCAAAGGCAAAACACCCACTTCAAATCAGATTTTGTTCTAGTACTCAGTGTTACAGTTTTTCCTCAGCATGGACAATTGTTTTCCAAAGATCT
The DNA here is from genome assembly GCF_949319135.1 of Squalius cephalus. Lineage (NCBI taxonomy): Eukaryota > Metazoa > Chordata > Actinopteri > Cypriniformes > Leuciscidae > Squalius > Squalius cephalus. The sequence continues at coordinate 55,249,993 of NC_137124.1, read as the reverse complement.
TTTAAAAGCCGAGTTCCCTTTGAATGCTGTGATCGCCTAAAGCTCGTGTGAGGGGCAAACTCTGGGAGATGCTTAAAAGGTTGCCGCTTTCTTTCTTCCCAGTGCATGCATTTTCCTTTAGGGCTTTTGTCTTTGTAAGCAGGGCCAAAGATATGGTCAGTTTATGACGGAGAGACCGTAAGAAACCAATCAAAATTTCCTAGCAGTGCCCTGGAGGGAAACTTCCTTCTCTTTCCGCACTGTTTTGCTGACAAGACATCACACTGACACCGGCTCATCTCATTAGCTCAGAGAGATGCCTTTCAGAGAGAAAATCTCTCAGCTCATCTGCATGGACAAAACCTGACAAACATGATTATAATGCTATTAAACCCATTCATTAAAACAGATCAAATGAGGCAGATCAAAAGAACGATATAAAACAGCATATTTTACTGCACTTGCCTTGCCTGATGTTTTTTAAATAATTGAATATTTATGAGATGTAATATAACGTCATTCCTGGATTCAAAAACAGCTGGAGAAACAGCCATATTTTACAAAGTCTTGATTTTGTTTTCATGCTTTTTTCATTATTTTTCACATTTTACATTGTTGCAGCACCTCTCTTCCTAGTCTGTCAGAAACGCTCTGAGGTGTGTGTCCTGTACAATGGCATAACTCGCTGATTAACTACCATAGTATGATGCATAATTGAAGAAATCAACTAGCTAGTCACAACTGTTTCCTGAAACCGTGCTATCACAAATTTGTCATTCAACCATGTTGGTGTATGATGTCACGCAGGTTGTGGAGTAATAACTTGTTTTTGATTAATCCGTCTGAGACCAAATTAATGCCAGATTTTTGCTATAAGTTACGGACATGGGAGTTGGGGACTAATTCTCATTTTTCTCAATTTCGCTTTATTTAGATTCAATCGTACTTACGTACTAAAGAACGTTCGCACATGCGCACAAAATCTCTTGACAAACTAAAAGACGTAAATGACATTATAAAAATATAAAAAAATCAGTAATCATGCAGTGCAAAATCTCCACACATTTGACACAAACTTTACATTTGAGTTTGCACATTCGGGCAGGTGTACATTCACAAAGATGTTGAGTTAAATATGAGTGAAAATGACAAACATCCTAAAAGTGCATAGTCATAGGAGAGCTAACTTATATATCCATGTGGAAGATCAGCAACATTAACACGGGCTAATTAATATTCATGAACTCAGCCTTCACCACGGCACGTCCATCTTTGACCCCTCCACCGTCACAGCCACAGTCAGGCTCCATTAAAATGAGAATGAAATAAATTTGCAGAAGATTCACTTTGTTCTTGTGTTTTTCAACTGTAACGTTTATAAGCATGTTTTATTTCAAACCTCGATTTTAATTGGGTACAAGTTAAAACTTCATCAACTTATCATCTAATGAACCTTGTATGCCATTGAAAATTCAGTGTAAATTGGATGCAAAAATTGTCACTTTTGTCAAACATGGCACACAAAAAAAAAGTGTGCAAAAACTAAAATCTAAAAGTATGCTTTAAAAACAGCTTAAAACAGATTTTTTTTCTCTTAGTTGATCTCCCAGCCAAGTCTGTTTTGTTGGTTTTAAAGAGAACTTGTCTGCTGATCAAACTGAGAGACCAGCTTGGCTAACTAGTAACACTCAAAACCGACTAGTCCATTAGTGTTTGTTTGGGCTAGCACATTACAACAAGCTTCCATTTGTTATCATTAGCAAACTAAATACTGTAACTAATGTATTCCTAATTGTTAGTTTTAAAACATTATTTCTTCTTATATATTTGTTGTTTTGATGCTTTCACTGGCATGCAAACGGTGTGCTCTGCTTTAACTGTTAGACAGTTTGCATGGCAAAACTCACTCAGAAAAGTTGCGTCTTCAATTCATCCCCTTTAAAGCATATTTGGCTGTTGCCTCTCTTGTTTTTTAAGTGCCCTGGCACGAGTGTTGCATAAAAATGTCAAGTTGAACAGGAGACACCTACTTTCTAATCAATTTCATCTAGCTGTTTTCCGACCGCAAGAACACGCATTACGTAAACGGTCCCCAGAAACGTGTCCAATTGCCAACCTAATTATACAGTGCTTTCTGACGACTGCAAACCACAGACTAGTTGATTTGAATATATTTGTGTTCATCCTGTTGTACTGTATGTGGACATGCAGTGTCCTTCACAACTGAAAATCTTGATGGATGTGGAGAATGGGAACGCTCATCACAGAGCAGTTATTTCAACTTGTACTGCCTCCCATAAATAATTCACGAGCAGAGACCGTTTCAACCTTTATGAGGGCGAGAGCTGTTGAGATTCTGCAGGTCAATCGGAGCTCAAGATGCAAGCGTCACATTTATGAAATAAGCCTCTCACTGTGCAATGCACCCTTGGCCATGAATCACCTCAAATGCATTACATAAGACAGAGGAGACGGCAAGTCATTCTTTTGAACCTGCTTCTGTAGAAGGTGGCGGCAAAAACAGCTATTCCTTTCTTTATCTACTGATGGGTTTTGCCTCGTTTAGTCCTTAGAACCGAGCACTTATCAGCACTGATGTCACTTCGAAAGCCATTTCATTTAGATGAATTGCGCTGATTAACCTAATTTACCACAAGAATGAAAGATCCACTCAAATGTAATCTTAGAGCTTTCTTCTCCCCAAGTACAGGAACAAGGAGGCCCTCCGAAATAACCTTGAACAGGTATGAAGTTTGCAATCGTGTAAATCTAATTTCTCGGCTTGAGCCCTGAAAGGCTGTCTAAGTCTACCAAATGGATCTTGAAGCGAGTAGGACAATCTGAGCCCTTTAAATGAGCTTTCCATCCTCCCAATGTCACATTGAGCTAGCAGGAAACGCTCTGGTGGCTGTGGATGCTCCCCTGGGAAGGCCCATGAGCACTTCCATTTTCCCAGATGAATCCTCCTGCTTTCCTCAATGAGTTCGCTATCTGCACTCGGAGAGGCCATTAACTCTGTGGTCGGTGACGATGGGAGGACGAGTAGTTAAGGATGGGCATTACCTCATGCAGACCTCACTGAGCATGCTCGATGTGGCAGAACCTCATGATTTCCCTTGCTTGAGCAGTCTGGAGATGTCCACACACACCAAACCTCCACCATTACACGGCCCAGAGATTTAGCATCAGAAAACTGCAGCATGCATCTTAGCAAAAATAAGTGTGAGATGATAAAAATTGTTGAGGCCTGAAATTATGTAGGCTTGTTTTCAGCACAGAGTTTACAACAACAACAATATATATATTTATATATATATATATATATATATATATATATATATATATATATATATATATATATATATATATAATATATATATACAAAAATCTCACATTTTCCTTTTTTTTAAATTAATTATAAATTATATAAGCCAATTGCAGGTTTATACAGTATAATTGTGAGATATAAACTCAGAATTATGAGTTTATATCATGAAATTCTGACTTTTTTCTCAGAATTGTGAAATATAAACTCGTAATTGCAAGTTATAAAGTCTGAATTGTGAGATATAAACTCGCAATTCTGAGAAAATTGTGAGATATAAACTTGCAATTGTGAGGAAAAAAAGTCAGAGTTGCGAGTTATAAACTCAGAATTGCAGGAAATAAAGTCAGAATTGCGAGATGCAAACTCGCAATTGCGAGAAAAATCTCAGAATTGTGAGTTTATATCTCGCAATGCTGACTTTTTCTCAGATCGAAAGTCCGAACTGAGATACAAACTCGCAATTCTGAGAAAAACTGTCAGAATTGTGGGATATGAACTCGCAATTGCAATGAAAAAAAGGCAGAATTGTGAAATTACAAAGTCAGGAAAAAAAAACATGAAAATGTTGCATACAAACGCTAATAAGTGCTAATAAGTCTTTGATTTTTTCAATACATGGATGAATATATTAAATAAAAAAGTCAATACTGTATAAAGATGTGCAAAAAGACTGTAACAGTCAAATATTTAAAAAAAAAAAAAAAAAATTATTGGCCAGCATTCTCATCATCATCATTGGAATAAAAAGTTTATGAAAATATGGATGTTGGTCAGAAATGGTGTCCATTCAACTGATGTCAAAGATGATGAAATCTTAGGGATAGTTCACCCAAAAATGGAAATTCTGTCAACAATTACCCACTGTATGGTCTTAAGAACACAAATGAAGATATTTTTCAATGATCGCTTTTTATGATGAATGGATAAGTGGGACAGCAATGGGCTCGAATTTTGCCCCTAACTATGCCAATTTATTTATGGGTTTTGTTGAGGAGAGTTATGTATTGAATACAGAAAATAATCCTTTCTATTCACAGATCATCAAGTGGTATAGATACATTGACGATATATTTTGTATTTTTTTGGGTGATCACGATGAGGCTCGAGAATTTGTGACATATTTGAATAACTTGGTTGACGACTTAGAATTTACTTCTGAAATTAATTCGTCTAGAGTACACTTCCTCGATATGTGGGTACAGAAGAACGAAGGCAGTTTGACTACAACTTTGTTTACAAAAGAGACTGATCGTAACACACTTTTACTTGCTACCAGTTTTCATCCGACTTTTTTAAAAAAAGGACTGCCTAAGAGTCAGTTCTACAGATTGAGGAGGATTTGTTATTCTGATTCCGATTTTATTGAGAAATCGAAAATCATGAAAAATACATTTTTGAACAGAGGTTATCCTTTGGATTGGGTCGAGGAAGGATACAATACAGCTTTTAAAAAGACACGGTCTGAATTGCTAAAAAAGAAGACAAAGAAAACAAGAAAGTATTCTTTTGCTTGTATTACAACACATTCACCTAAGTCCTACATGATAAAATCAATTTTTAAAAAACACTGGCATTTATTGTCTTCTGATCCGGAGTTGAACGATATTTTTAGACATCCTCCTTTGATTGTATATAAACGCGCCAGGAATTTAAAAGATAGCTTGGTACATGCTCGTTTTCAGAGCATTAGTCCTCGTGCATCTCAGAGTTTACTTAGTCCTATACAGAAGGGCATTTATCGTTGTGGGAATTGTGCTCAGTGTAATAATACTTTTAAAACATCATTTTTTTGTCATCCTAGAACTGGTAAAAAATATAGCATCAAATCTGTGATTACTTGTGTTTCCACTCATGTTGTGTACTTGATCCGTTGTCCTTGTGGTATAGGCTATGTGGGAAAAACGTCACGTCAATTGAAACAAAGAATTAGTGAACATAAGAGTTCGATCAGAAGAAAAGATATGAATTATCCAGTTGGGGTACACTTTTTAAATTTGAATCACGATGTTACCTCTTTACGTTTCTGTGGGACTGAGAAAGTAACTTTGCCACCTAGAGGTGGAGACATTGAATTACTTCTACAGAGACGCGAACTGTTCTGGATTTACACCCTTCAAACTTTATTACCTATGGGTATGAACGATGAAGCACCATTTAATGTAATGTTATAGTGATGTAATTGTTTTGAATGATGTGTTGTTTCTACTATGTATTCACAATGAGTTTGAGTGGCTATGGAGCCTGACTGATTGTTGTAACAATTTGATGCTGTTTGATGACGACATGTTGATTATGTGTTTTAGATGATCTTGTTAACCTACAGTGGGATCTTTATTGATTGTTGTAACTATCATAATCTGTAACTGTTTATGATGTGATGCTAATTTTATATTCCTAATGAGCTTAATTGTTTACAGATGGAGCTTTGTTAATTGGTCATGTGTTTATCTTAAAAGAGATGAATTTGAACATTTGTATACTCCTGATGAAGGTCGTGTGACCGAAACGTTGTGTGAATAAATATTACTTCTTTGCAAGTTACGATAGTGTGCGGGAATTGCTTGTCTGTTGAAACGATCCACCTGGTTGGTCTTATTATCCTACGCACCTATCACTTGCAGGTGTGCGATGGAGTTTGTTCACTATGATGAATGGATAAAATTGAGGCCTGTATTCACATATAAACAAACATTGGTTAATGCACATCCAGTATGGTAAATGCAAGTTCAAAGGTGCTTGCTTGATGTGCGAGAAACATTGAAGTTTGTCCTCAAGTCACACCAGGATGTTTGAGCTTCTGCAAGAACCAGTGAGATTTGTTCTTGCATGTCAAGCAAGTACGATTGAACTTTCATATACCATATTTGATCTCTTCAAAAGACTTGGATTAAGCAGAAGGCTGCACTCACTTTCTTATAAGACACATCATGAAGGAATAACTTGTGCATGCTGTTCTTTAGAAGAAGCAGATGAACTTAGGAACAATTTTCATGCACATGGATGTTGTAAAAATTGTTCATAGAAACATTATAATATATGTTCATAATTAGGATGAGTATACATACTCTATTGCCCCTTTATTAGAAGAAAAAAAAAAAAAGCAAATAGATACTGCCACAAACACAAAATGCTAAATGCAGTTTTTAAGGGACAGTTCTGAGAATCATGGAGAATGCAAACGTAGCACAATTCAGCCTTTAGTGTTCGATAAATAATCCTCCTATCCTCCTAAATAATCAATCTGCCAAGCACTTTCGACTTCCTTAAAAAGTTCTTACATTGCTTTTTGACAGTTTCACAGACACGTGTAGTTTTTCTTCCAGCACATCACAAATGCTGATAGTGCTGATGGCATATCAGACACGGTGTCTATCAGCTCTACAGAGCAGAGCGCGAGTGTAGAAAAGATGAATGAAAACATTGGATTATGCTAGGATGACAGAAATATTCTACTAATATTCTTTTCTTCTTGGCACAGAAATGGAAGAGTCAATGTCTAAGGTTAGATCTAAAGTAAAAAAAAAAAAAATGCTTGATTCTGCAGAAAAAACTTAAGTGCCTTAGATTTGACAAATTAAAATCGACATAGTGAGAGAGAGGATTGGAAGAACGTCAGTTTGCCATTGGCTAAGTGGATGGGAGTAAATACATTTAAAAGAGTACTCAGTAATTTATTGATTTTTAAAGTTTTATGCTTGCAGAAATATATATATATATTTTCATGTGAGCTCTACAATGAGTTCGGAAGTATTTAGACATTAAATACATAAAAAGAAGTATCCCTTGAAGAATTTGTTTTTATGTTAATTTTATAAAGTGGATCTTGTGATATTTTTTACTATTATTATACAGACCCTTTCCAAAAAATTAGAATATCATGGAAAAGTTTATTTATTTCCATAATTCCATTCAAAATGTTAAACTTCCATAGATTATAGATTCAGGGCCCACAACTTAAACGATTTCAAGTATTTAGTTGTTTATTTGTACATAATTTGGGCTTCCAGCTCATAAAACCCACGAAAACAGGATTTCAAAAAATTAGAATATTACATGAAGTCACACAGTAATTACACAGTAATACCATGGTCATTGAACCAGGTTTTGGTTCTTTTGGCAGTGTGGGCAGGTGCAAATCCTGCTGGAAAATGAAGGAAGCATGAAGTGCTCTGGAAATGTCCTGGTAACTTTTCCATGATATTCTAATTTTTTGGAAAGGGTCTGTATATATTTTTTCTTCTTCAAAATGATAAATTTCCCAGTTGGGTATTAATGAATGGATAGTATTGTATAAGTGCAGTCCCTTCACTAGCATGCATTTAATTTATATTTTAAGAATGGAAAACTGTAACAAAGATGTGTTTTTTTCTGTTATGTAATTTTTATTGTTGGACTTTGTTTAGAGGACAGTGCAGGAAACATTTGCACTGTAGTTAAAGCAGGCTTGATCCGGTCCTGCTTCTCCATCAGTGTGGATTCACCAAACCATGTAACACAGTTATGATCACGGCCTTGCAAACCGTACTGCTTTCCAGGCACTGCCAAGTTACAAAACAGCCGCACACCTACAAAGCTCTGTGTTCTCTCAAGCTACTGCCTCACAGACCCAATGCATTATGTTTCTATAAAAGAAATCTAGAGAGAATCATTTTAGTACTTTGAAAAATAATGTGCCGTACACCCTGGAGCTATTCATTTAAGCAAGTCCTTCCCTTAACATTATTACCAGCTTGTTTTCACTCTGCTATCAGGCTTGCTATATGCGCACAATGTGATTTAGCCAAGTAGGACATGTTCCTGAATCAAAATCATTACCTGTTCCTGCGACAACAATCATATTGAATAATTATAGCCCAACCGCTATTCCCAACCCTAATCTGCAGCCCTAAGTGTACACATAAGCCTTCTTCGAAAATATGGTCAACTGATATATTGGTGATGCTGATGAATTGGCCAATATGTGGGATATTTTCTAACTCAGCCCAATAAAGTTTTGCAAGTCAGACCTTTGATGGCACAAAAAACCATCTGGACGTGAACAAATGTGTAAACCAACACCAAAAAAATAAATAAAAAAATAGCAGTGTAGACTAACCCTGAATCAAACCCTAATCTACCCTATACCAAGTAAAGTTGTGCCCGGCTGTTAACTGAAAGTGACTTGCACTAACATATCTTAATGTATCAGGGCCATTGTTTTGTCTCAAGATGAACACCAGTCATTTTATTTATTTATTTTCTAAGGCACTTTTACAAAAGCTGCTTAAATGTCCTAATTTAACTAAATCCTGGCTTAATCTAAACCCTGTCTGTAAAACCGGGCCATAGTTAATTAATTAATATTACTCAGTACTTAAATGTATAAATACACTGTAACACGGATACCTTAAAATAAGGGGTTGAACTTTATTTTAAGGTGTCATTGTACAGTGTAATTATATACTGAAGTACTGAGTGATTAAGCAACTACATGTACTTACTATAGGGTTAGGATTTGGTTGAGGGTTAGTTGCATGTAATTATGCATAATGTACTGTTATTACTATGGTAAGTACATGTAACAAGGACACTGTAAAATAAAGTGTAACCAAATAAGATGTAACCAAAAAATCTATAAAAATTATGCAAACCAGGCTCATTAGAAAAAAACGTACTGTTACTGAATGTAATGAATCATGTGACGTACCTGTGGCAACATTTCTGCAAAGTGATATTAAATTGCGACGTGCACGTTTTGCGACAGTTTCAAAGTGAAATGTCCATTGAGTGGCGCTAAGATTGTGAATCTGCAATGATGTATTGGTAGGTTTTTTGCATTTTGCAAAAATGTTGCAACAGATACGTTTTTCCAATAAGCCTGTTGTGCAATTATTGTCTCATTTATCCTATTTAAATAAAATAAATGTCAAATGTAACTCCACACACATCCAGTGAGATCTTATGAAAAGCACATTGTATCAGCCCGAAGCAAACCTGTGTCCCTCTTAAATATTGTGTGACGGTCCAACTGTGAGACTGACAGCCGCTCATCTGAGATATGGTCCTCGCTGAATATACACCAGTATAGCAGACTACTTAAATAACATACATATAAATATCAGTTGTCACTCTATATCTCCCAATAATGGTCCTAGCAAGATTATATGTAAATGCTTATTTTTATGATCAAAGCTCTATAGTATTTAATGTGTGGGGGCAAAACATATAATGCAATGCAATACAATGATGATTAAATAAATAAACGCTCCTCAAAAGCCTAATGTATCAGATTTAATACTTACATTTTAACAAGATTTTTCTGAAAATGGTGTCCAGTAAGTGTTCACCTAGACATATTACTAACAATATAATAGTATTTAATACATTTAGTCTTTAGTTACACTTTATTTTACAGTATGTACTTACAGTGTACTTACTGTAGAATGTAAGGTAACTACATAGGTTAAGGTTAGGTTTAGGGATAGGTTCAGGGTTAGTATCTAGTTATAACCCAGTTATTGTAATTGCTATAATAAGTAAGTTCAGGACCAACAAGGATGTTTATCCAGAAATGTGTCATACTTGTCACATTAAGCATGTCAGATCCAATTTTATTGTGCTTTATGTTGTAGTTCTTCAGTAATGTTGCAATTATATTCAAGAAGTCCAAGGAAATAAATGACAAACAAGCGGTACATCAATGAGGCGGAGTTTTGTGTGAGGTATACGTTGGTGATTCATGGCTTTGTTGAAGAAAAGAGGTGGCATCTTCTGAGTTCAGATGTAATTAAGCATGAAAGATGTATCACAGATGTCAGCCCTCCCTGTAAAGATATGTCAGCTGTTTCTTCAAATTTGCTAGCACGAAAAATGAGGCCAATTTCTAAACAGAAACACAAACACTGATATTATCCCCAATGCTAAAACTGTTTATTTTAGAGGCCTCCGTGTTTCAGCGGAGGAGCTGCGGTGCAAAAAACAAACAGCATTTAAGCATCTTTTTGGTGAATACTTAATGTACTCCACTCACAGCATCGGAAACATGAAGTGATGTCTATTTTTATGTTTAGATTTGCATTCTAAGGGCAGAGAGGGGTTGTAGGAGGCGTCGATTCCACATGGACCTGCTGCCTGCCTTGACTTCAACTGCAGTGACCTTTTTGAGTCAAGCACGATTCAGAGTGTAAAGTAGAGCTGTCGGCTATATGCAAAAGCAAAGTAAAGAGAAAGAAGGATGAAAAAAGAAGGCATTAAGCAAACTTAAAGATTGTGATGTGGGTGTATCGGTTTGCCTACAAGATTTTGTTGCATAAAAACATTTGTGCAGCGCTACAAACCCATTGAAAAAAATGAGCAGTCTCGCTATCTGCTGTCTACATAGACAGCCCTCATTAGAGACTTATTGGAAATGTTTTCCACGACACACTCACATGACATTCATAAGAAAATCTGTTAGGGTTCTGCCCTGGCAGCCTTGTCTGTTTTGTCTTTGTTTCATGTTTCTATGTTTGTCTTGTGTTTGAGCACATGGCTCTGTCTTTGTTTGTGTTTGCCATGTGCTCCTCTTGTTCTGCCTCCTTGTTTAGTCCACGTCCTCACTAATCGTGCTCACCTGATCCTCATGTGCTCTGGTCCCTTTATATTGTGCCTCTTTCCCTCATGTCTTTGCTGGTTCATTTTGTGCGTTGTCTGCATTCATTGTGTGCATGCATTCTTGCTTCACTGTGCCCTCGACCTGCCTGTTCTCCAGTTGTGCCCTCGGCCTGCCTGTTCTCCAGTTGTGTGCCCTGCCCTATTGTTTGGACTGTTCCTGCCTGTGTTTTGTCTTTGTCAATAAAATTCACTCCCCGTTCATTCTGCGCCTGGGTCCTCTCTTCTCTGAATCCTGACAAAATCAACTCTTACAGCTGATTCTAATAGTTTGCTGTTAGCATGTTGCTAAGTTAACAATGCCATGCAAGCACAATACACAGACAGAGTACACTGGATTAAATATTTTTAGACTTCAATATAAATATGTTTGTAATCACTGTTTATCTGTCTAGCTTCTTTTTTTTTCTTCAGTTTGGCATTCTGGTATTTTAAGTCCCCCTGTAGTCAATAATTGTATAAACTCATCTTTGATCACCAAAATGACATATTTCAAAGTTTTTTCCTTGAAAAAAATGTCATGCCTTAAAATAGCTTGAATGTAACAATACACCCATGCCTCATTTAGTATAAGTGAATATGCAAATTATTTTGCTTTATTTGATGTTTGATTCATTGTGGATTCCCTCTTACGCCATACTCCAGGGTTCCCTTATGCATTTGCGCTAGGGCTGAACGATATTCTGTTTTAACATCGACATCGCGATGTGCGAATGAGCGATAGTCACATCGCCGGAACATGCGATGTGAAGGGTAACGTTAGTAGTACCCATAAGAGAACGGTAGCACACAGTAAACACGAGTTTGTTGTATGGCTTTTTGCTGGGGTGACATACGCGTTCTGCGTGCCTGCACAGTGATTGGTTCGCTGTGCCGCAGCTCACCGCGCTCACAGCCAACATTCAAAAATGCGCGACGAAGAGGATCCGCCGCAAAAAAAAGTCAAAATCAGCTATTTGGGACTAGCCTATTTCGTCTACAAAAAGGAGGATGTTGACCAAAAAGAGGTAGGCTACTTTGCTGGAGTGTTATAAAGTTGTGGATGGTTGTCTTTTTTAAACATTCGTTTATTTTTCGTGTTTGCATTTATGAGGAAAAAACAATGTTACGTGATATTACGGACGCGACCGTTATGAAAGCGACACTAAAAGACTGCTTTAAAACTTTCACAGAGACCTCAAACAGAAAGCACAAAGCCTTTCTTTAAAACGAATTTCGTTTTGTATTAATTGTATCTTAATTTTAATCAGTATTTCATTATCCAATTTCCTGGATTTAATAATGATTAATAATAATTAAATATAGCAGCCAGCGCCTGAACCCGAGATTAAGCTATGATCCATGAACCGAAACTCAGCGTAAAAGGTAGCCTACTCGCCTCACACACCTAAAAAAAAAAAAAAAAAAGAAAGAAAGAAATATATCTATTATCTACAGAAATCTCTACTTTTAAACAGAACCATTAAAAAAAATATAGCTATATTTAATCTGTATGAAAAGTGCATTTCTCCCGATCACTGCTGCGAAGATCGCGAGTCAGTATATTGTCAACTTCATCTTTACAGAAAACACTTGTTTATTAATAAACAATTAAAATGTCTCATTGTAATATTTTACATATTATTAATCATTACTTTTGCTGGGTCTAGGTGCCGTTTACATGAACACGTCACTGAATCAGCACAGAAAACATAATTTTTCAGGTCCTAGAACCCGAAGAACGTTAGGTCCTGCGTAGAACGTTCACCGAATTCTGAGAGAAATATGTTTCTGGAATAAAATATTAAGTGGCCTTTTTGTTACTTGTAATGAAGCTTGCTTATTAGTGAAATTATTAATAACATGGAATGGTAATTATTGACTTTAGCCTGGATTGATGGCTCGCAATATCGCGATATATAGCCTATCGTTGGGAAAAAAATATCGCAATGTAATTTTTTTTCCAATATCGTGCAGCCCTAATTTGCGCACATGCATACTCTTCAAAAACGGTGTTTATTGTAGACACACTAAAATATATCATTTGAAATGTATATTTATTTAAATGGAATTAAAAGATATGGAATGTTAGCTTGGTTATAGTGCCCAACAGAAGGGTCTATTTGAGTTCATATGTCATACTATCAAAAAATCTATGCTTTTAACCACATGTCGACAGCTGTAGTTCTGTTTGCCATTTTTTTGTTGGAACTATGGTTTTGAGAAACACTGAATATTGGTAATGACAGAACTTGTAGCCCTAGTTGGCTAACAATGCTTTTGGGAAATGCACCTCTGGTCAGGCTTTGGGCATTAGTTGGTCTGGTTGGAAAAGCAAAAGCCTGGCCAGACTGTGAAACAACAAAACAACATCTGAAGAACAGTTTGGCTAGGCTGGGAGACCATCTTAAACCAACTAAGACCAGTAAACCAACTTAGCAACTTAGGTTGTGTTTTTAACAGGAAATTGAGATATCTTATAAGCATGATTTATAATGTTAGAAATAGTCTGTGTGTCAATAACAATGCTTAAAAATGTTGTCTAGGTAGGTAGCTCACTAAAGTTTGGAACGCAGCCATGGTGAGAACCTAATATTCTGCAAACTGTGCCACTTTCCATTCACTTCCCTTAGCTTTCTCAGTGTATTATAGAAAAGAGCTTGTTTCAACCTCAACCCCTATTCAATGTAAATGTGACCTGTGTCAGTCAAGGAGGCTTAGGGGAATTGATGGATCACCTGGATACCTGCCATTGGAGACAAATCCAGAGTATACTGAGGTGTAGGACAACTGGTTGCAAGTCACAGATTTGCAGCTACATTTTTCTTTCATTCATTTCTAGAGAGTATCAGTAGTGGGAAATTTATACTGACCATGCACTCACTTTCATGCACATTCATAATAAAAAAAACATGAATCTGTTGAAATCAAAATCTGAGATGCATGAGTTGTACTTTCGGCTGCTCTCAGAAAATAGCTCCAGAAAGACTCAGTAACAGTCGTGCAATATTTCACACTTATAAATGTGATTATGCAAACACGCTCACAATCCGAGTGGAACTGATGCAACTAAAGTGAAACGTTGTGGCTTCAAAAGGCTGTTTATCAGCTCCTCACTTAATAGTTTGGCACTTATACATGTATTAAAAAATTGCTTTTTGATAACATTCCATGCCAAGCTAGCTTCTGTCACTTAACTAGAATGGACATGATGGACAGATGCTCTGCAGTGCTGAATAACAAAGTGTTCTCATATTAAAACCACTTCAAAATCTGGAAAATAAAACAAACAAAAGATTAAAGTGGAGGAAAAAGAGGCATTCGCAGATCTTAAAAGTACTGTATTTTAGAATCAGCCATTAAAGGGATGGTTCGGAGTAAAATCAACCTAGGGTCCTTTGCACCATGACCTCGAGCCAAACACCCACCATAAGCCTTTTTTTTTCCCTTGGTCGAACATTATTAAAGTTAGAGCTTATTTAGAGATATCAGCCGAATGGCTTAGTGCAGGCGCTAATGGATCCAAGGTTGTATCTTGTAAATTACCCCACTAATAATTCCCAGAATGGTACCAAACTTATACGGTAGTACAAATAGGTTCTGTACTCATAAAACAAGGCATTGGAAAGTTTGTAAGTACACCAGGAGTTTATTTAAATAACACTTGCCTGGCGGCTCATGCTACCGCTAACCCGGACGTCGAGGTCACTTCAGTGATTTGGGAAAAGCATGTAAAAGTCCTGGCAGAAAGCGATGCATAAGGATGTAGTGTAACGACGCCCAGTTCCAGGAATGCAGTAATATTTTGTTGGTAGTACAAGTTTGCAAGTTGTCAACACTTCGGAAAAAATAATAATTCGTCGTTACACTACATCCTTATGCATCGCTTTCTGCCAGGACTTTTACAGGCTTTTCCCAAATCATGGAAGTGACCTCGACGTCCGGGTATAAGCCGTCAGGCAAGTGTTATTTAAATAAACCCCTGATGTACTTACACACTTTCCAATGCCTCGTTTTATGAGTACAGAACCTATTTGTACTACTGTAGAAGTTTGGTACCATTCTGGGCATTATTAGTGGGGTAATTTATGAGATACATCCTTGGATCCATTAGCGCCTGCACTAAGCCATTCGGCTGATATCTCTAAATTAGCTCTAACTTTAATAATGTTTGACCAAGGGAAAAAAGGCTTCGGGGGGGGGGGGGGGGGGTGTTTGGCTCGAGGTCATGGTGCAAAGGACCGTAGGTTGATTTTACTCCGAACCATCCCTTTAATGAAACAACTAGTTTTAAGAAGATTTATTAAAAATTAAACAAAAAGTTCTATGCAAATTGTTCATTTTTATGGTTTTAAGTTGTTTAGTATTACATGCTTCATCTCATTTTTTCATCGGCTTCATTTTTGTGCCTGCTGGGATGAGAGAGAATGAGACTGAAGAACAAAACGGTCTTCTTTCTTTTTTTACAGTGTAGGCGTATTTGAACTCAAAAAAATTCCTTCATCCAACTCAAGTTCTCTACATGTTGGTTCGACTAAATCAAGGGATAACCTTATAAAACCTACACTGTTTTCCAAAGAACTTGCAAAAATCAAGGTAATATATGGTTATTTTCAGCATTTTTTACTTGATCTAGGAATCTTTTTATTTAAAACAGAAATGTCATTCAAGCTAAAATAACTAAAGCACATTTATCCCTGAAGCGCCAAGAGCCTCTAGATATCTAATCACAAACAGCTGTAATGAGGTTGGAAAACAGTCTATGAAGCAATTCCCACTTGGACTCAAAACAGAGATGCTCAGAGAGATTGGCATCATTCTGTTTGGTGAATACACTTTGTGGAAAAGCTGATAAGACATCTCAAGCGATTATGTTGTATTCTCGGTAGGTAAACATAACCATGCCTAAAATGTTTATTTGTTTTTGTAGGCGCTTTGCTGAAAACTTTAAGATTTTAAGACATTAAGAGACACAGATGCTTCACTATGAAACTGTTATTATTCACAAATAACATTCAATAGATTCTGAACATTCTACAAACCACACTACAATGTAGTCCATCTATTATATATTTAGATCATTCTCATTAAATGAATGTACATAGTATTGTTTCATGAACTAAATCAAAGAGGACAGAAAGCATCTTAAAATCTTGTAACGTGGGTTTTTGGAAATCACTACTCGAGTATATTTTCATGCTCCAGGATGTTCAACGCCTTCACTGTAATTTCAAAACAGGCAGTTGAATTGTCATCAAACAGTGTAAACCTGTGGGTGATCATCACGCCTATTTACAGCTTTCATAGTCTTTCCTGATGAGTCACAAGACAACCCTAATCTTCATTTTGATTTAAAGGCATAAGCAGCCAAACAGCCATAAAGTGACATGCTTCTGAGGAAATGGATAAACCAAAATAGTTTTAAAGGTTAAAGCACAAAAGCTGCATATGAAAAACTGCTTGAAAGGAATAATGCTAGGGTTTCTGTCAATAACAACTTCAATTTCCTTCTGTTCCACACACAAAGTTACCGTATGGTACATATAGAGCAGTGGTTCTCAACTACAGTCCTCGGGACCCACTGCTCTGCACATTTTGTATGTCTCCCTTATTTAACACACCTGAATCAGATCATCAGCTCGTTAAGAGAGACTCCATCCATGAACTGAACTGAGTGTGTCAGATAAGAGAGACATACAAAATGTGCAGAGCAACGGGTCCCGAGGACTGGAGTTGAGAACCACTGATATAGAGGACATGGTGCATTTGTTGTCATCTCTGACCTTGGCGCCCCAGATCCCCATTCAATTAATTTAATTTATTTATAAAGCACAAATAAACACAACAATAATTAACCATTGTGCTGTACAGAAGAGAAGTCCTAAGATCTCACAGATAAGGGAAGACTGTTCCATAATAGGTCATATAGGTCTGGCATCAGAAATCACAGTCACCTCTCAACTTCAATCTTGATCTCGGAACAGAGTTTTTCCTGTGGATCGCAAGCATCTGACCGGCTTATTCAAATTTAAAAGATCTGACAAATAAGAAAGTGCCAGACCATTTAGGGATTTAAAAACAAGCAACAGTAATTTAAAATCCACTCTATAAAGCACCGACAACCAATTGCGAGACATTAAAATCAGAGTAATGTGTTCACATTTACGGACCCCATAAATCTGGTGCTGCAGGTTGAACTATTTAAAGCCGTGAGATAGAGGACTGGGAAATTCCAATATATAAGGAATTACAAAAGTCCAAACGAGGTAAGACAAAATGAATGACACTTTTAAGTTCTTTAGACAAAAGTTTTAAATGTAATAAGCTTGACTTACAGTATTAATATGTATTAATATGTTGGTCAAATTTAAGGGAGGAATCAAAAATAACTCCCAAATTTTGGTTTGACGTTTTTAAACGGAATTTAAGTTGCCAAAAATAAAGTTAGGTTTTACTTTACCCAGAGAGAGAGCCCAAAAGCAATTGCTTCCGACTTACTCTCATGTAAGTGTAAGAAATCCAAAGACATCCAAGATCTTATATCAGCTAAACATCCAAGCAAGGTTTCTAAACCTTTATTGTCAGGTCATGTTTTAAAGGCAAATAGATTTGGGTGTCATCTGCATAAAAATGAAAAGACACTCAATGCTTCCTAAAAAATGAACCTAATGGAAGGATGCACAGAGAAAACAAGGTAGGAGCCAAAATGGAGCCTTGAGGAACACCACAGGTAAAGGGGCTATGGATGAAACAGAGCGTCCAATGACGACTGAAGTTTATGTTACTAAGATAGGATTTAAACCAGCTAAGGGCACTTCCTCTGATGTCCACACACTATGCAAGGCGTGAAATAAGAATGCAATGGTCAACAGTGTTGAATGCTGCACTCAAATTTAAAAGTACTAAAATTACTGAGTCGACAGATAGCAAAAAGTTATTTAATAGAGCAGACTCAGTATGTTTACAATGAGCTGGAACAGACCCAGAGAAAAGGCTCTTGTTTACAATCGATAGGATCCATGTCCCAACACTATTGAATATCTTATTAAAACCTAACAATATCAAGAGAAGAAGTGGTAGGCTTCAACTAAGCAACTATATACAAGGCACAGTAATCGGCTCGAAAGAATTAAAACAACTGGTGGAAATCAGAAGGGAGGGATCATCAGTTGAAAGCGCAATGGACTGTCTAATTGCCACTATTTTATCCACAAAGAATCAAAAAAAAAAAAAAAAAATCACACAAAGTGGAAGATTCAGCAAGATTGCCTGTAGGATTAAAACAAATATTAAACAGAGTCCGACACAGATAAATAGAATGATAAACAGATCAATATATAAATAAAACAAAAGACAGACAGATGGATGGATGGATGGATGGATAGGGAAAATCACTTATTACATATAAATTAATAGCTAAAAATAAAAAGATGAGACAATCTGATAATCAAGCATATCTGTATCAAGTGCATTCCTTCCCTTCCAGCTGCACAGCGGTGAATAACGCCACATGAGCCTGTGCAACAGACAATGAGCTCATTCCACGCGTATGTCTCTTAAATTCAAAGAGTGACTGACTTCCTTTAGCTGTGCTTACTCAGAGATACTGCGCTCCGCTTGGCTCTGTTTTAATTAATGACTAATTACATCCCATTGCTTCTAATTAGAATCACAAATTCAAGAGTGCCGAGGACAGAAAGCGAGTCTGAATCACAGGCATCATCTGCCTCTCCTCTTTTTCTTTCTCATACAAAAAAAAATAAGGCACGGGCAGGAAAACGTGCTCCGTGATATTCTCCTTTTTGCTTGTTTAGACAATGCCAGAAGATAAACTCAGGACTAAAAATAAGACTAAATTATAAAGAGGGATATGATGGAATAATAATACATTTCTTTAAATTATAAAATAACAAAAGACATAAGCCACTCAAGGCCAAGGGTTACCATCATTTTTCTACAGTAGGTTGAGGTGGTTTTAGGCACTTTGAGTCATACTTAACAACACCCCTAAGCCGTAGTAAAGTCACGGTTACGCACAGTTGCTAATAGTGTTTATAAAATGCAACGAGAGCAATATTTTAAAAGACTTTGGATTATTCAGCCATTACTTCTGTATCACAACCTTTAGAAATCATTCAAATATGCTGATTTGGTGCTCATTTATACTCAATTATTAATAATAGTTCTAACTATTATCAATTTTGAAAACAGCTTAATGTTTTTGTGAAAATCATGATGCGTTTTTTAAGGATTCTTTGATAAATAGAAAGTTCAAAAGAAAAGTATTTATTTGAAATATATATCTTTTGTAACATTATAACTGGCATTTGTAAGGCTTTTAATTAATTGAATGCATCCTTGCTGAATAAAAGTATTATTTTCTTAATATACTTTTTTTAGTGTAACTGTTTGCACAGAAATATGAATCAAGAAAAAACTCTTTTCAACATTGATAACAGTAAGTATCATGTGACACTGAAAACTTAATAATGATGCAGAAAATTCAGCTTTGATCAAAGGAAAAAAATTACATTGTAAAATATATTCAGATAGAAAACAGTCATTTTAAATTGTAATAATATTTAACACACATAGGGCCAGATTTACTAACAGCTTGCGCCAGCGCAAACCCTCTTTTGGTGTTTGAAACTAAAAAAAAAACTATTGTCAGGACTGTCACACACAGTGAAAAATTTGCGCTGAAAAGGCATTGACAGGGTTATTACTGGCGCTGACCTTATTGCATATGCATTTGTAGGAGTTTCCCTTTCAGACACAAAATTTATGTGAGAAGAGTATTTAAAGGGTTAGTTCACCCAAAAATGAAAATTCTGTCAGTAATTACTCACCCTCATGTTGTTCCAACCCCGTAAGACTTTCGTTCATCTTCAGAACACAAATTAAGATATTTTTGATTAAATCTGAGAGCTGGATCACTCCTCCATTAGGCTTCTATGTAATTGAAACTTGCCGGCCCAGAAAGTTAGTAAAGACAATGTTTAAATTAGTCCAAGTGACTACAGTGGCTCAACCATAATTTTATCAGGCGACGAGAATACTTTTTGTGCGCAAAAAAAATAAAAAAATTACAACTTTATTCAACTATTAATTTGTGTGGGCCTGAGTGAGTTCACATAGTGTAACAGCACAGCGCTTCTGGGTTGCACGGCAGAACGTAGGCTCACTGTGAGCCTACGTTCTGATGTACAACCAAGAAGTTACTAATGATGTCTTTACTAACTTTCTGGCAGGCAAGTTTCAATAACATAGAAGGGTTAGTAATTACTGACAGAATTTTCATTTTTGGGTGAACTAACCCTTTAAATGAATCACGCAACACGATTTACTAAGGTTTGCGCTAGTCAATTTATTTGGTGTTTGCGCTGTTATTTAATGCCCCAAAATTTCTTAAACCAGATCTTAATTTGCGCTGCTCTTGGTAGATTGCGTTGGTCATTATGGAAATGATCCGGCTGCGTCTGTGTTCTTTCATTTGCATGTCGTCTTTTGCAGAACTTTATAGAAATGGATAGAAATGTTCCGTCATGGTTCCATTGAGATGATCGCTCAGAACATCTCTATACTGATTTGCAGTGACCCTTCCCTTTGAAGGGACAAGTGTGGATCCAAACCATGCCAGCCTGATGCTGCTAAATCCAACTTTAGTCATCTGGCTCAGTGCCATGACAAGAAAAATATTTATAGTTATGATGTCTTTCCTCACAGCACTCTCAAAGGCAGGCAGGCGGTGACTGTGCTATATAGTGAAACATGACCTCAATTTGCTCCAGTGTGCCAACTGTTCCTCCTGCACCTTTAGGAGTTCAGATACAAATTCCTAAATAAGAAAATTTGCACTTGTGCATTTTTCGCAGTGTGGCGGACCCTGATATCAGCAGGTTACTTTCTCTATTAGAGATTCAGTCGACATTGCAAAATAAGGTTGACTACTGTGATACCATGTTTTGACTCCCCTTAAGCTTTCCAAGCATAACATCTACTGTATGAAGGTTTTGAACATGGATAAATATTTAATGAACTGTATTTTTTTTTTTTCTAGTCCATACCAAAAAACTGCTGTTGTTAAATCTGGGTTAAACAGATATGCAAATCCACTTACTCTAGAACGCTATAATTAATGCAAATTTTTATTTTGTTTGCATCAAGGTATGTTTACCCTGTCCTATTTTTTGTAGTTAGGTCAAATAGTTTATTCCATGAAAGTTAGATGCATGGCACAAAACAAGCAGGCATTCACATTGTGCTGCTTTAATTCTAACCTATTCAAATCATCTCAGCATGAAAGCTTTTGAGATACTGTAGCATTAACTTCCATTGTGCATGAGTGTGCACTCAGCATGAAGAGCAGGAATATAGTGTGTTATTGTCTTTACAGAACTGAACCAGGAGACAAGCAGACTAAAAGCATTTGTCTTGCACAATACAATCAAAACTAAACAACTAAATTACTGTTGTAGTTATGGCTACAGATGCAAAAAAAAAAAACCCATTTAAGGCTTATACCCCTGAATGACCTCTTTTAAAAGGGTAACAGATCAGCCGAATAAAATGGTATGTTTGATTTTTTTTACTGCAAAGCTCAAGGCAACGAACAGAGGAAATGAAGCAAGCAATTCTATTCATGAAGTCTTAATGTGTCGCTCTAACACCCAATTACAGCCAAGCGTGGCTTCTGATTATATTAGATATAAAGTACTGGCTATTTGGTTGTTTTTTCATTCTGTTAGCAACCTTCTCTGATTTAAATGTTCATTATCATGGACTTTTAGTTTGCTATGTATCATATCCTACTGTCTTTGTTTTAGTTTCCCGCTCTCTTTAGAGACTTTTAGTTTGTTGTCAGTGTGTTCCTTGTTTCCTCAGTTCAGTGTTGGTTGTTGTTTGTGTGTATTATGCACAATTTTGTATTATGCACATGTGTATTATGTTACTTTATCCTGTGTTTATTCTTTTATTAAAACCTTCGTGTTGGAAATCTCTCTATCATTTTCGTCTTTGGAACCTCTAGATCTGTGACCATTTTTAAGGCTCCTAATGTTGTTCTGGAGTCTCAAACAAGAGGTTTACATGCATCTAAGGTCAAAAAACACTTTAATTTTCTCATTCTTTTCTCACAGTGACTGAAACAGCTCGATAAGAGAGCGTCCTCTGCTCTGATTGGTCAGATGGCCCAGTCTGTTGTGATTGGTCTACTACTTACAGCGCGTGTCGGAAAGGAAACAGCCATGGTAATCTGAATTTCAGCTCTGAATCTTCCTCAGCACCTGTGATACGAACAGTAACGTTGGCATCGGTTTTACCATTTCAATTCCAATGCTAGTCCTCATCCTTTGGAAATGCATGCAAAGTAGATTCACAGCACTGAAAACAGCCGAGAACATGTCGACAACACAAACCAAGGCCTCAGCTACAGTGTTTGAGGAAGGGTCAAATTATATGTTGTTTGCGGGCAGCCAGTGAAGACCAGCTGAGCAAATGTTATGCACATTTTTCCCAAACCTAGCTATATTACACACTGGATGAAAGGTAAAATTCAAAAAAGCAAAATACACTTTAAAGTGTCTTAGTTACAGTGTAATTATACTTTTAAGTTCTCAGTAGTATCAATTAACAACATGTACTTACTATAGGGTAAAGGTTTGGTTTAGGTTAGTTGCATGTAATTATGCATACAGTAATTTACTGTTGTTGTTATTATTATAGCAAGTACATGTGTAACAAAGACACTTTGTTAAAAATGAATACCAAGTGTTACCAATTTTTTTGGCCAATTTACATATAATTTACTTAAGAGTATACTTAACAATGTTGCTAAATTATTCATATTTTTAAAGATCAGTTTCATTGTCAGTGAGCATTAAATTGCCACTAAATGTAATACACATGCAAAAATAGGAGAAATGAGCAGCACAATTAAATATACAGTATCGACCAATAAGGATCGATTTCAAGAGCTACTGCAACTACTTGCTAGTTGAAACTGAGTTTTAGAATATGTTGCTGTCAATGCATCTGAATTTAACAAGGCCAGATTTAGCATATGGGTATTTGGGCACCATACAGGGTTGAATAAATATTTTCAAATAGCATTAGATACGGCATAATGGCCAAAGTCATCGCCTGCTGAGGCACAATGCCTGCTGAGTCCACCAATCCAACATTGCACAGAGACCAGGGGTTTCACAGACGGGGTGTCCAGAGGAACAGCGACACTTTATTACACTGAATAAGCCTATGGTACTTCATCATGCTAAGTTACAGAACATTGACTACAAAACACACCGAGAGACTACAGTATAGAACTTAGTTACTACCCAACTACTTTTTTTCAAGTGCTAAGTGAGTTAAAACACTATAAATGCATGTCGTATGTGAGCTGTACTGATTAATAGCCTGTCTTTCTGGATCAGGGGCTTTGCCGTGTCTTTGTTTAACAGAGCTCATTGTGATTATCACAGGATAAACCCTCCAGCGAGGCCATAAATCAGCCAGGCCGAGGCTCCTCGCGCACACAGCCATCTGTCAGTCAAAAGGCCAGATGAGGGCAACTTGAAAAATTTCTAGTCTCTTCCGAGGTGTGCCAAGTACAGCATCTCTGCTGTGTTTCCATGCCTTTCTGTTGAGGTAATTAACCCCAACCCGCTGCTTATTAGAGGAGACTCACAGGGAGCGGAGGATGAGAGGAAATGAGAAATCACAGCTTCTTGAAAGAGCAAACGCAGTCCTTGGAGACGGTGTCATCCGTTTGACTCTTCACAGATCACTCTGCCTTCAAACCAAATATTCCATAACATATATTCCTTCTGACTACATCACAGTTAGGTAACGTTCATAAATAGGTCATACAGTTCAACATTTCTCACCTATGCCACTAAAATATAATAAACAATAGAGAAACATCAGTTTGCAGTCATTCGTACCTTTCAACACACTTTTACATTAACCTCAATAATAATACTGACTGCACATCATTACCATAACATCATAACTTCACAAATGAGCTCCAATGCGACCTGCAGCTTTTCTGCTGGCGCTCATGTCCATTACATTTCTGTTGTAACAAGGCTTTTTTAATGAGCAAAATGTAAAAATAATAGTGTGTTCCCTCGGGTTCTTTAAAAGTTTTAAAAACGTGTTTCTGATAACCAAACAAACTAACCTAGCTGACATATTCATAGTCTAAGAGAGACTTGAATTAATAACTGTTTTTATCAATTGCTTACTATAACTTACTACTTATAAAGTGGTAATACCATAACTAACTTCTAGACAAATTCTGTCCATTGTGTTCACAGTTTACGCACTTGAAATCAGAACGGATGAACCGGAAAAATGAAACAATGAATAAAGAATATACAATGGTGAGAATTCCTCATCTAGCCAACAAACTGTCTGAACAAGTGCACTAAAGTTCAATAGCCAAGTACAAATATGCAAGGAATGTTTCGGTAACACTTTACAATAAGGTCACATTATCGAATTTTATGTTGACTTTTAAACAGTTGACAGTTAAAAAGTGAATACTTCTTTTCTCTATTTCAAAGAGTGTTTGTCATAACCAATAGCAGGATCTAGAAAAAATGAAAATCCTATTCCACAGCAGCACTTTCTATTCCTGCATCCTTCAGCTCCCATGAAATGCTGTTTTCTTGATTTGTTTAAATGTGGCGCAGTACTTTGCATAAAAGCTAAATGCAAATGGTATGAGAGCAGATAAACAATGTAATGAGCTGAGAATATGTCCGCTTCACTTCGCTCCTCTACACAATGTAACTACACAATTGAAAGAGGGACTAAGTGATTCTGTTGTTCTTTCTCGTTGGCTTTCAGCAGAAAATCCACTACAGCGCTAAAGAGCTGCTGTGCAGAAGCGTGCTGCATTTTCATCAACTTGAGGATGACAGGGAGATCAGGCAGGCCATCCTCCAGGCTGTTTGTACCAGGTGGTGGAGCCACAGCTGGCATGTACCTCTTCCACATAAATCATTCATTCTGGAAAACACTTGTATGTTACAGAGAGAGAAGCGACGTAATGTCTGGGACCATGAAGTTTAGAGCAACCTTTGTTGCCACTGTATTGTAAGATACAGATTTGGTGCTTAAAAGTGGACTAAAGTCATTCTGCCCTTTGCAAGATGAATGCAGATAAAGCAATATTCTGGTAAAGTTAAGCTCAATCAACAGCATTTGTAGCATAATGTTAATTACCACTCACCATTACCATCTCTAATTTTCTCTGAGGCAATGAGGCACTTACAATGGAAGTCAATGGTGCCAAATGTTAAGCAGAAATGTGAAGCGTTAAAATATTTCTCACATTAAAGGGGTCATGTTTTTTTTTTTTTTTTTTTATATGTTCCTTGAGGTTCACTGTTAATACAAATTCACAAAATAACAAATATAGTCTGACTTTCTGTCTGAAATGATCAGTTTTTAAGGGGCGGCTCCTTTAAGGGTTGTTGCTAAACGGCCACTGTTAGGCTTGGCTAACGTCATTGCGTAGGAAACATTATGGACGCCCACTCGCTATTGCATGTGAGTAAGTGTTTTGAAAACATTATCATATAAAACCGTCCTTTACTAACAAAGCATTATGAAATCATTTACTTACGGTTCGTGATGCAGCTGCTGTCAGATCCAATACAATTGGCTTCATCTGCCATCAAAAGTTTCTGATGTGATGTGATGCAACGCTCACAGTCAGGCAAATGTCATTCGTTAAGCAACTGAACACCAGAGGTGCGTCAATATCCTGCTCTGGACCAAGTCATAAACAAATGTTTTTGCCTGTGTGATGTCACAAATCCCACAATATCAAAATGAGCCATTTGTCAGACACATTGATTGAAACTTGCAGGATGTTTTAAAGGGGTGATGAACTGAGAAATCAAAATTTCCTTGAGCTTTTGACATATAAGAGATCATCATAGTATAATAATATCCTGTAAGTTTCAGAACTGAAAACTACCTTGTTAGTCCAATAAAAGCTTTTATAGACATCAGGCTCAGCAAACGACTCGTTTTTCAAAGTGGGGAACTATGACGTCAAAGAGGATAAAACACCGCCTTCACAAAAGAAGATCAACGCCTACTTCAACACGGCCTGTTTAGCCCCGCCCACCGATTCGCCCAAACATGCTAAATAACATAGGACGACATGATGATTGCTAAACCGGCTACTTACAAGCAATAAACATGCTGTTGACTAAATATTGTGCAGCGCCTGTTTGTGGAAGAAGACAGTCTGCATAAGCTTCCTTCGGATTCCAGCATGGTTAAACTTTATTAAATCAGTCAATCACAATTTCCCGACACGGATCTGCCAGCAACATGTAAGTAACCATGTGTATTCTAATGCCTGATCTGCGATCAGTGATCTCGGTGTAATTATTCAAGTTCAGATATTTCTCTTAAAATCGTTCAATACTGTTTATGCATCAGTGACTAAACGATCAACTTCACATCATTTCTCGTAGTATTATGAAAATAATCTTTTTTAAACTGTTATTAAATTATATACAGAAAGCGATCAAAGAACGATCCCTTTCAATCGCCCAAGCTGTCAATAAAACAGCACAGCGCGAGCCGCGAGAGCTTATCTGGACACTTGCCAAACTCGTGATGAAATAATGACACTGTTACACTACACAACGAAGCTCTTACTGTGTATTCACATCGTGTTTGCATTGTGATTTGGTGTAAGCATTTGTGAGAGTGCAAAAATTACGTTGCAATGATAAGATCTTTATTCACGCGATCAACAGACTGTCTGTCATCTGCTCAGTCAGTGCTCATCATGCTGCAACCTTTCATGTGATAATGGAATAGATTTAAATATAATGCTTTAAACGATACTTTTCACGATTTGTTAATCTCGATAGCTGTAATAGTAAAAACGTAGTAAAAGTTTTGGAGAGAGTTCATGTAATACTAGCTATTTTATATGCAAGCATGTCAGCCAATCACAGCAGTGGGCGTTTACACTGCAGTCTCACAGCAGACACGCCCCTTAAAACGGAGCGTTCAAATCTGAGGCAGAAATCAGGCTTGGAAAAATGGCTTTTATTTATAAATTATGACAATTTTTGATGTAAAAATAATACTAACATTATAAGGACACCCCAGGCAACATTATAAAATAATAAAACAATCCAGTTCATGACCCCTTTAATGGTACAAAGGCTTCTTATATGTCTAAAGCTCAAGGCTAATTTGATTTCTCTTGTCATGACCCCTTTAATTCTTTTGTGAAAACGTGTGCATTGTTTGAGCTGTAAAGTTGTTCTGACCATTTTTACAGTCTTTTTAGGGGTTTAGGCATTGCGTTGTCACAACAAAGAAGTTGTAAAAGTGGATATGGCTTTACATAGAAAACATCAGTAAGTGATTTAAGTAGTTCTGTTTAAAGGACAATTCCGGTATTTAACACTTTGAGTCTATTTTGTAGTTTGTTTTGGATGAACAAGAGTGGTGGACAAAGAAATTTTGTCAATGGTTCCTGTCGCGACTTTTTGACTATTTTAGAATTGCCCATGACCGCATTAGAATGGGAGTCAATGGCCATGCACAAACATGTCCTTAAAACAACCCTTAACGTTCGTTTTCAAAACTGTGCTACTCACCGAGTGGTTAGTGGTGTTCGTTGATGATTAAAAACAAATATATCGGCGCAATGTATGATTTCAATCCGTTTATTTTTCTATAGTGGAACTATTTTTTCAGATACCTCACAACCGCGTATAAACTTCCGAAACTTCCGTTGCTCTGCTCACGCTAGCCTTCTGAGGCGAGCATAGGCAAGGCAAGGCAAGGCAAGGCAAGTTTATTTATATAGCACATTTCATACACAATGGTAATTCAAAGTGCTTTACATACTATTAAAAATAATCAGAAGAAATAAGAATATATAAAACAGTTTAAAATAAAGAAACGAGAAAGAACTAAAAATAATGAAAACAGTTTAGAATAAAGAACAGTTTAAAATAAAGAAACAAGAAAGAACTAAAAATAATTAAAACAGTTTAGAATAAAGACTAAAATAAGACACAGTATAAACAGTCGGACAAACAGTGACACAGTGCTCATTCATTCAAAGTTAAACAGAAGTGTTTTGAGTCTGGATTTGAATGTGACTACTGTAGGAGCACGTCTGATGCATAGCTTTTTTTTTTTTTTTTTCAAGAATTATTATAGTTTTTACTAGTTTAATTCTTATCAGGAATTCGTAGGATTTCAGCGTTGAGGCGAGCATAGCTTCTGAGAGACAGGAAACCGAGCGGAAAGACCTAAAAGACTACAATCAAATGTAAACAGCATCCTTTCCGTTTCCGTTAGCGCAGTAATATCAACGAGCAATTAGTCCTCCAATGGAAATCAATGGATTTTACAAAATGCCAAATAAAACACGACAGAAACTGTATTTCGCTACGCTACTTGTTTTGGAACATCAACGAACACCACTAACCACTCGGTGAGTTGCACAGTTTTGAAAACGAACGTTAAGGGTTGTTTTAAGGACATGTTTGTGCATGGCCATTGACTCCCATTCTAATGCGGTCATGGGCAATTCTAAAATAGTCAAAAAGTCGCGACAGGACCCATTGACAAAATTTCTTTGTCCACCACTCTTGTTCATCCAAAACAAACTATAAAATAGACTCAAAGTGTTAAATACCGGAATTGTCCTTTAAGTTGCTCAAACAGTAGAGCATGTAGTAGCTCAAATAGTAACTACTGTTTAAGTAGCTCAAGCATGGTGCTTGGTGCAAGGTTTGATTCCCAGGAAAAGCTGTCTGGTAAAAGTATTAGTGTAAAGGTAAATTTGTTTACATTAAAATCATGTAAACACATGTTTATGTATAGGGGAAAACTATTGCAAGCGGGCATGAAAAAGAAGTTGCGAAGTTGTGATAGTCTTTTCTTCACTATTGTCATGTATATCTGAGTGAAACAGCTTTTCAAACAAAAAATAAATGCAGGGCAGGAATTGAATTTGTCCATGGGGAATATAGTGCTGAAGGGATGATGTCAAAACACAGAAGAATAATTCGCCAGTGGTTCACTCGAGATATTCCTATGCTTTTATAATGGGGTTATTCAGTTTATGAGTGAAATAAGATCTGTGGTAAGTATGACTTGACGATACTTTAACACTTTTTACTGTTTACACCTGATATTAAGCCGCGTTTTGGTTGATCGGATCACAAGTAGACGAGGGAGACACATTCCCGTTTAATCCACCTCTTTTGTCCACTTTCAACCACTTCTGTCCCGATTTCTTCGAAGGGAGGGTCTATGGGTGGGTAAATGTGGGGGCTTTTTCAGATCTTTCGATCTAATGGACAAAATAAGCTCACTCAATTTACATATGTACGCAACCAGAGACGGCAGAAAAACACATGGAGAGACGGAGAGAAGACGGCCTTTTGTGGCATTCGACCACATG
Source organism: Squalius cephalus (assembly GCF_949319135.1). NCBI lineage: Eukaryota > Metazoa > Chordata > Actinopteri > Cypriniformes > Leuciscidae > Squalius > Squalius cephalus. The sequence continues at coordinate 55,220,612 of NC_137124.1, read as the reverse complement.
AGCGTTTACACTACGAAAGCAATCCGGTGGAATGTGGGGGTTTATTTCACTACCTCTGGAAGTAGTCAAAAGTGGACAAGCTCAAAACGTTTTAGACCCTGTTTACACCTAGTATTAAAGGGGTGGTTGATTATGATTTCACTTTTCTAACTTTAGTTAGTGTGTAATGTTGCTGTTTGAGCATAAACAACATCTGCAAAGTTACAATGCTCAAAGTTCAAAGCAAAGGGAGATATTTTATTTTAAAGAAATAGCTTTTTAAGGACTACAACAAACGGGTGGTAGGGACTACACAACATTCCAAAATTAACATAAACCCCGCCCCCGGAACATGATTTATAGATTATCAAGACAGAATATGCTAATCAATGACTAGAAGATAACTACTAGGGATGGGCATAATTAATCGACGATCGATAATTGATCGTTAAGAATTTCGTCGATCACGTTTATTTGTTATCGATTAAACTAATGCAGGTTGCGTTGCGTAGTGTGAGTCTTGAAGCAATGGAATTAATTTTAGCGCGGAGGTACCTGTGCATCCCGGCAACGTCAGTCCCCTCAGAGCGGGTGTTTTCGGCGGCTGGACTGGCTGTCACCAGGTTGCGGTCGCGTCTGATCCCAGATCATGTCAACATGCTTATCTTTCTCAACAGAAATCAGTAGACTGGTGCAGAAGTTCTATGGGAACTTCATGCGTTTTCTCAGATCGGATAGCTATCTGATTTATCAAAACGATTCCATTTACACCTGGTCACATAAATGTGTTTTTGCAAAACGGATATAAATCCGATCTTGAATTCCCGCGCTATATGCATATTTAAATTGTTGCACGTCACCGAAAGCAACTGATATGAGCTGCATTTTATTGATCATCAGCGAACATTTCTAAATCAAAGACCGCAACAAGATATTGCGGCAACAGCCCCGGTAAGATTTCGGTTCTTTACTTTTAATGAAGATGATTGTGTGTTGATGAATGACTTTCACTTTGATTTGCGATAGTTTGCACGTTGGCTTGATGAATAGATGCTCATCTGTGGTGATGCGTGTTGAAGTAGCGTCGTCATATCTGGCTATAACATGACATATAGCCTATAACACGCTCTCACACGTTTATTTCTTAGCATTTTTGGGATAAGTCAAATTTACATATGTGGTTTCAACAACCAGATGCATTTACTCTTGTCCAGTTTCGTCTGGAATGCGTCTCAGATCTCCTCCTGAAGTGGTTTGAGCGATCGGATTTAAATCCGTCTCGAATGCGTTTCGGAGGGCATTTACATTTGGTCTTTTCACGATCGGATAGCTATCCGATCACAGAAAACGGATGAAGTGGCCATGGGTCTCTGTTTAAGAACGCCGGCTCGCAGCTGCAGGTTCCGCTGAGCACCGCAGGGCATATCTTCAAGTCTACCGAACATCCAGTTTCACTGCCACAAGTTGATCTTCTTGTAATAAAGATCTCATCGAGGACAAACAAACTGTATTTTTGTATTTTCATTGCATTTTTAATTTATAAAAAGTTAAAGAAATAATGAATTTCAATATAAAAATATTAATGATTAATCGATAGTCGATCGTTAATTCTCCCGACGATCGACTAAGAAAATTTAATCGAATGCCCAATGCCCATCCCTAATAACTACACATAAGCTACCTAAATTCATCAACTAACCATTCAGAAACGTCTTGTTGCTTCTACATGTTGTCACTTCTTCTTGAGTCTCTCCATCATTGTCTGAAAATAAAAGCCTAAAAGTTTTTGAAATTTTCAGTGCATGTCTGTGTGAGTGCAAGCTGTTGAAGCTCCACCCTCTGTGCCGGGAGCAGCAGCTCATTTGCATTTAAAGGAACACACACAAAATTGACAATTTTAACATGCTATATAAAAATATCTGTGGGGTGTTTTGAGCTAAAACTTCACATGCACACTCTGGAGACATCAAAGACTTATTTTACATCTTGTGAAAAGCGCATTATACAGTACCACCCCTTTAAGAAGCATTTTGGTTGATGGGATCACAAGTGTACAAGGCTAAATACAGGTGTAAACGGGGTCTAAAACGTTTTCAGCTTGTCTTTTATTGCATGTTAACCCATTGACTTCCATTATAAAAAATCATTACTAAACTGAAAACGTCAACAATCCATGCCATGCAACAAAAGATCAAGTGTTGAAACCAAAAAATGCTCACTAATGCTCTTCTCCAAGCCCATTCCTGAAGCCCACAGCCGTTGCCAAACAGCTCAACGTGTCTGCGGCTGTAGCTCGGGAATGTTTGCTCTAGTTCTCATCTGTAGCCGCCTCTCAGCTCAGCGAGGTTTGTTTGCACCCTTGGCTCAGTTTGAGCGCTACACTGCCTGTCAGCAACCCATATCAACAGTTAGTAAGTACGACATAATCATCTCTCTAACAATGAAGTGTGTCTTTTATAACAAAGCACAAAAGGATGCCATTAATAAAATTATATTGCAGACTTTCTTGAACAGCACAAGATTTCTATTCATAAGATATTCAGTGAAGCAGACAAATCATGCTGTGCATGTTGTAGACTAATAAACCAGAAACAGAACAGCAAATTGCTTGTGTTCTCTCAGATCTGCAACAAATTAGTACTTTCCGAAGTAGCTGAAAACGAATCCGGAATAAAGCTTGCGCAACAGTGAGAAACTACAAATGCTTTATTGTTTATTTGGCAGATGCTTTACGGGGAAGGTGGGTTAGGCAGTATTGCAAGAGGAAGAATCCACCATTTGCTTTTGCACAAATATGATAAAGATCAAGCAATATATTCACAAACGACCAAATTTTGACCTCAAACATGTAATTGAAGTATCCTACACTCTTAAAAGGCCAAAGAACCTTTTGGTGAAAAGTTCTTAAAAAGAATAGTTTTCTCAGTGTGAAGAATATTTAATTAATCCGAAGAACCTTTTTCCACTATAAAGAACGTATAAAGTGCAATGGATAGGTTCCGTTGAGCTTAAAGGTTCTTCATTGAACCCTACATGCCAATTAAGAACACTTATTTATAAGAGCGTATCAAATAAACAAATGCATTAATGATGAAAAAAAGAAAAAAGAAATTTTGTGTGCTGAGAAGTGCTGAAAAATCTAAACTATCTGTTCAGACAGAAGCAATCAGTCACTTTTCATAATTAATGTTCAGCCAGTGCCAAGTTCATTAAACAAGAGTCTCTGAAGAGAGAAGGAGAGGAGTTTGCAATCATCAGTGGTCTTTGTGAAGCCGCCAGATCACGAGTGGAGGTCACACCTGCATAAAAGTGCCATTAAAGAGGACGCAAGGTGCAATCAACCTGATCTGAATAGGACAGGACAAATGTTCAATTGATATTCAGGTCATGATGATGAAATTCCATAGATTCTTCTGTTTATCAGGAAGAAACTCTCCACAATGGACTGCTATTTCAGAGCAACCCTCTCTCCAGGTCATATATTGACTATGGTAACCACAGTGTCTAGCAAAATACTTATTTTACTATAGTTACAGTTACAAAAACAAAACATGTATGTTTACAAACTTGTCATATATATTTGTCATTGTAAAGAATACATTTTTCAAAGACCAAATGTTGCTCAAAAACAGAACAAAAAGTCCCTGAAAGCTTCATGCACACGGTTTTAGTACAATAAATGCAATACATTTCGCAGGTAACTGTGGTTACCATGATACGTCTTTGTAAGGGTGAAAATTCAGTTGAATGTTCAATGAAAGGTTTATATATATATAGGCCTATATATATATAATGTTAACATAAGTTACATAATATATTTTTTGCTGAATTGTTGGTCCTCAGCTATATATTTCATTTTCTCATAGGAAAATAATCCATAAAAGGGATATAAGATATGATATAATGCTTAATAGCATGAAAATAATTTTAAATCTATGAGCATTTTGGCCAGTCTCACCAGAAGTCTTTGATTATTTATAACAGTTCTATAGCTTGGTTGAAAACAAATAAACAATCTGATTTTCTCAGTTTTTACACAAACTGAAGTGTTGACTGCATTAATCGAGCTCAACTATTACCCTAGATATTGTTAGCAAATAAAAACTGTTCTTTAATGTATTATTTATTTATTTGGTCCAAAACTAGTTAGCCCGTGCTGTGAGACAGATTAATCTAGGTTGCATATACAAATTTGTATTTTATTTATTTTATACTAATGTTTATCTAAACACCCCTTCCGATCACCATTTGTTTAATAAAAAGATCTTCTATTCGTGGAAAGTGGCATTTAACTTATTTTTGGCACGTATTTTTGCTGAATTTGTGGTTGTCAGCTGTATTTCTCATTGTGAACATTTTTTGACGTCACATTTGTATGCACAATTATTAACCACACATTCGTCTTACCTTGTATATGCTGATTAACTACATTCTCCAGTCGATCCAGTCGCTCTATAATCCGCAGAGTTTCTCCTTTCCTGTCGCCTTCCAACTTTTTGGCTGGGACAGGCATCGGCACTTTGATGTACACATTAGCGATGTAATTAGTCACCCATCCGACGTACAAAAGACACACTATGTTGGTCATGCCACTTAGTATCACACATGTAGACACCAAAGTTTTGGTTCTCCTGGTGCAAGCCATTCCGACATCCCTCCATATAGAGTCCGAGATACAGCGGACAAGTGCGCCTGTCCTCAACTCTGTATGCGCTCCGATGGAGAATCACGCGCTAGTTCGGTCCTCGCGACTGACGCAAACACTACAGCACGTGCTGCATTCTGCCACAGATTCCAACGACTTGAAATGTGCAACTATCGTCTTGTTCCAACACGACTCGCCGCGTCCTCCATCCGCAGCGGTACAGAAAGGAGAGTGAAGGTGCGCCAGTGTGTGTGTGATTTGATCCTGAGCCTGTTGACCAATGAGACGAGCTGTAATCTATGGGACCAATTGCACAATGATCCAGTAACAGTAAGGAGGTGCTTTATGAAGACAGAATCTCCCAAATGTTTCATAAAAAATTTATGAAACATTTGATAATATATATATATATATATATATATATGGTTCCACAATGTGTAACATTTAAATGAATCATTTCACACAAATCCCTTTGTGTAGCTACATACATGTTTTTACTTTTTACATTGTAAAAAGTAATTTTTTTTTTTTTTTTAAATGCCTGCATGTAATTATAGTATTAATTAATGTAATTACATCTATAATTAAGCTCTTGACCCTTCCCTTACACATTAAAGGAATAGTGGTAACACTTTATTATGCAGTGTCCTTGTTACAAATATTACATGAACTCACCATAGCAATAACAGTAAATCATGCATAATTACATGCAACTAACCCAGACCCTAATCCTACCCTCTCCCTATAGTAAGTACATGTAGTTAATCAATATTGCCCAGTACTTAATGATTACACTGTAACAATGACACCTTAAAATAAAGTGTACTCGGAATAGTTCACTCAAAAATGAAAATTCTGTGTTATACTACTTTATTTTAAGGTGTCTTTGTTACATTGTAATTATACATTTAAGTGCTGAGTAATTATAATTAACTTAATGTACCTACTATAGGGTTAGGATTAGGGGTTAGTTGCATGTAATTATGCATCATTTTATAGTTTTTACTATATTAACTACATGTAACATGTAACAAGGACACTGTAAAATTAAAAAGAGTTACCAAAATCCCTGAGTTTTCCCTGTCTTGTGTTCGTCGTCGTTAATGGTAATTGTGTGGTATGCTTCTGTGTTATGTTCGGTGCATATTCTTGGTCGTTTATTCTGCTTCTTACATCTTCTTTGGAATCTTCTGCTTCTTACTTCTTCTTTCTTCTCCAGCAGGTGGCGACAAGTGGAGTAAGTCACTGAATCATTCACTCCTCATTGGTTCATTAAAATAATGAACCTTTTTTTTTTTCGGGAACAACACTGGGGATGGCATAATAATTTGATTTGCACAATAGATGACAAACTTTGATCAAATTGCAAGTGTCCATGTTTTAGGTTGTAACAACAGCAGTCTTTATGCTTGACATTTATTTACACAGTTTAAGAACAAGCTGTTTATTTCTTGACTTTATATATATATATTACTTTATTGTAGCTGATAAATATAGGAATATTATATCAACACTTGAGACACATATCACAAAAAAATACTGAATTCAGATCCTGAAACAAAACACAAGTGTTACTTAGATAAAAACATTGTACAACAGAGGGAACATAATCATATAACAAACAGGATTTTGGCACTTAGGAAGTGTTGGGTTGAAGGAAATCATTATTTGTACAAGAAGCCAAGCTAAAGTTCATAGTGCACACTTGTAAGCAACAATATATGTAATTGTCTGTATAGAAGCCAGTATCATTAGCCCCATCTTCAGATTGTGCCCATATTTATATGGATACAATTTGCCAAATTATTTAGATTTTAGAATTACATTTTCCATGCTTCTATTCTTGTTTTGTTGAAATCATTTAATAATAATAAAATGTAAGTATGTAAAATGTAAAATAATAATGTACATGTGTGTGTATGTGTATGTGGCCAAAGCTATCAGCAGACGCAAAAAAAGAAAAAAAAGAAAAATGCAGTAAAGGAATAAAGATCCCTCAAAGGCCTGTATTTTATGTCCACCCCATGGGTACAGTCTCAGGAAACTCACAAAGAAGCAATATGGATTTTATCTCATTATATAAATACATAGATACATATGAGCAAATAATGTTTGATTCTACTGGGACATGAATAGTGGTGCTCGTGCCACGAATAGCTTCAGATGAATGAGATACCATCAAAAATCATAGACAATGCAACATTTACAATATCACTTTAAGCAACAACAAAAAATAGCAACAACAAGAAATGTATGGAGAATTGATTTACATAAGCCATAAGTTTCATGTTGCATATATACACTGCAAATCCACTTTTGTGGTGCTACCCAAGCTTCACAGCAGTATGTGAATGTTGCTTTTACAATTAATGTTATAATCACCAGTCAACAGAGTGTTTCACAGAGGACCTGCTGCGGCTCAGGATCTCTGCTCTATAAATCAATCAGTAAAACGTGATTCCTCGTTAAAAAAAAAAAAAAAAAGAAGTAGATAGATACTGAAAGTAAATTGGAAGAGCTATGCAAATTATTTGACTTTTTGGTTTAAAACTGCCAAAAGCTCTAAAAATGAGTAAGATCATGATCATGTTTGATCACACTCACTTAAAATTCACAGCAGGACACGTCTAAAAATTCCAATCATAGTCTACTTAAAGATATCTTGGTGAATACAATTATAGCTATATTATATATGACAAAAACAATTAAATAAATTACAGGTTGTCCCAAAGGTAGCCATTGGTGATTGAGAGTTAGCTTACATGAAGATGCTATTTATTTATTTTTTATCTTTGGATGGCTACAAAATGGCAGCATATGGTCAAACCTAAGTATTGAAGATATTTATATTTCACCCTGATGTTCACTTAAATGTAATATTTTGATCAAATAAATCTGAGATGAGTTTCTGTGAGTATGTGAGTGAGTATGGACTATAGAGTATGGAGTGGGTGCTGGTGCTGGTGCACAACATCTCATCTTTCACCATCAGCCCCTCAGAGGGTGACGTCATCACCAGTCCCACTCCAGGATCCCCAGAGACCAGCCATTCACCACCTGCGAGCGATCAATGGAGATGTTGCATGTGCCCACCACAAACCGTGGGGACCGGCCTGCCGCGATGGACGAGTCTGAACCGAGGAAGAGGTTGCAACAGACCCCATTTCACAGCATATACCTGTGTCAGCTTTGAGGATAGCCCTGCCCACACTCCCATTGCTGTGAGTGAGTTGAGCCTGGCCTGTGGATATCTGAGGATATGTGGAGGAACTTAGAGACCTTTCTGAGGAGGAACTGGTTTGGAGAGGTGAAACCCTATGCCCCCAAATCTCCAGCACCCCCTGTATCTCCATCATGCCCACCCAACCTCCCTCTCCCACCTCCTCATACAGCCAGTTCCTCAGCCCCACCTTCACTGATGTCCATCTGCCCCTCTGCATCTCCAACATGCAGCAGGGATCTGCCAAGTGTCTTCAGGCCACCAGCTCCACCTAGCCTAGACGATCCCTTGGCTACGCCACCAGCCTCTGGGCCCATCGCCCCACCTCGGCCTGTCGACACTTCGGTCCAACTTGGCTCCTCGGCCTTTGACTCCACCTTGGTAGGACATCGGCCTGTCTGTGCCTTCGGCTCCGCCTTGTTCTCGGCCCCACTGCCTCCGACTCTGTCCTCTGGTCATCCGGCTCCACCTCGGACACTCGTTACCATGGCTCCACCTCTGTCTCCAGTGCCATCGGTCTCGCCGGGGTCTCCAACATCTGAGGCATCATCTCTGTCGGTCGTCCCCAGGGTGTCATCTACCATTAAGTCCCATTAAGTCCCATTGTCACCATGGCTCCTCCCGCCTTCAACTCCACCCTGGGGCATTGTCCTGTCTGGCCTTTTGACCACCTTGGTTCTGTCCTGTGACCTAGTTTTCCTCAGTCTGTTTAATCAGTTATCCTATTCACCTGTGCCTTGTCAATCACCTCGTTAATAATCTTGTTTGCTCGGTGTACTTAAGCCTTCAGTTCTCCCTCTGTGTTTGTTCATCTATGTCAATGGTAACACGTGTGTGTGAAGTATGGACAAGTTAGTAATTTATTAGTAATAGTCATTACTATAATATAGTAGCTAAATATAATGGTAATGACAGAGAATTACATTTTCTAAAGAAAAGTGAGTGGTGCTTGCACAAGGTGCCACAACAATACTTTTTTTCAGTGTGGTTACTACGGTGTTTAGGTAGTTGCTATGCTGTTAAATGTAAGAATATGCACTTATTAAATTAAGTATTTATATCTGTGTGACGCTTATAATTTCGTTTTTGTGACCCAATATTTTCAGGTTGATTTAAACATATAAATAGCATTTCTAACCTAAATAAAAACCACTTTAGATGTTACAACATACACATTTTAGGTTACCTGACTAAACATATTGTGTAGGTGATCGGGTGGGTGTCAGGTGAATGTTCCTAGTAAGTCAATAAAGTCCACCCCCAAGTCTATGTGATATTCTTGTCTCTAGATCTGGCTCAGGTTCCTCCTTCAATGTAGGCCTACAGGATTTACCTGTTTAATCATCTGCCAGTTGAAAATGACCTGATTACTTATCAAAAAAAGTGCTCAACAATTTGCACGTTATCCATAGAACAAACTGTGCAGGACAAGTAACATATTGGGCAATAGCAATAGTGATGCTTAGCATTCACCACCACTAATGATTATGAAAAGTACTTAGAGCTTTTACTGTATGGAAACATTGTTCTCTCTGGCTTTATAAAAATTATTTGATTTATGTTGCCTATCACGTTGACTGTGGCAGAAATGTTGCAGTCTGATTCAGAATGACACTGATCTCCCCCTTCTTTGTGTTGAAGCTGATATGTGACACTGCAGCAGTATAAATGTGTGTTGGCGTTTTCCCCACCGCAGGGGAACAAGCATCAGGCCTTGTCTACAGCCTTGAAGTGGGTGGCGCAAAAGATTGATGCCAGTAAATGTGCTGTGATGTACAGAATACTCCTGAAATATAAGTACCAAGCCCTAAAGGGGGTCAGAGACTCACCAGTGCTTCATTATTTTTAATCTTTTGCTCTGCCACCAGTGCCCTCCACTTATGCTTGGTAACTCAACATGTCAGTTCATGTGCTCTTTCATGTGTATGAGAAATTCAAGTGTGAAAATGAAGCAAGCTAAATAGTACATTCATTTTGGTCATGGTAAACTACAGTATTTACCCACTGCTTAAGAAACCCACTCTAAATACAGCACTTTTAGAAAACTACAGACCGGCATCCCTTCTTCCATTCATTGCAAAAACACTTGAACGAGTCGTGTTCCACCAAGTCTCTATACAGAACAACCTCATGGACAAGAACCAGTCTGGTTTCAATAGCAGCCACTCAACTGAGACTCGGTTATTGAAGCTCTAAGACTGGCAAGAGCAGCTTTCAAATCCTTAGTACTCATCTTGCTGGATTTGTCTGCTGCTTTTGACACAGTTAACTATCAGTTTCTCCTGTCAACCCTTATGACAAAGGGCATCTTAGGAACCGCACTCCAGTTGTTCAAGTCTTACCTCTCAGGTACAGTAGGTCCTTCAGAGAGTCTTGGAGGGGTGAGGTGTCTTAGTCAAAACATCTAGCTACTGGAGTGCCCCAGGGCTCATTGCTTAGACCGCTTCTCTTCTCCATCCACGTTATCACTAGGATCTGTCATTCAGAAACATGGTCTTTCCAATCACTGCTGTGCCGATGACACAAAACACTACCTCTCATTCCAGCCAGACGATCAGACAGTAGCTGCTCACATCTCAGCCTGCCTGACAGATATTTCTTGCTAAATGAAGGACCACCACTATCAACTCAACCTTGCAAAGACAGAACTGCTTGTGGTCTCATCCAACCCTAACACTTCCTAACCCATTCAGCTAGGTTCATCAATCGTAACTCAGATTTGCCTTAGGAATTTGCCTTACATTAGGAAGATCAGGCCCTTTCTAGCTGAGCATGCTACACAACTCCTTGTCCAAGCAATTGTTCTATCCAGACTGGACTATTGTAATGCTCTTTTGGCAGGCCTGTATACTGTATACTTCAGCATGTATACTGTCAAACCTCTGCAACTGATCCAGAATGATGCAGCAAAATGGTCTTTTACAAATCGAAGAGAACGCACGTCACACCTCTCTTCATGAACTTGCGCTGTCAAAAACTGCCAATTGCCGCTCGCAAAAAATTCAAGGCACTGATGTTTGCCTACAGAACAATAACTGGCTCTGCACCACTATAACTAAACTCACTACTGCAGATTATGTGACCTCCAGAAGGTTTCATTCTGCAAGTGAACGGTATCTTGTGGTGCCATCCTAAAGAGGCACACAATCACTTTCACAGACCTTTACCTGGACTGTTCCCTGCTGATGTCCTGCCTAAACCAACCCAAGCTGCTTAGTCTTTTCATTTTCAAGAAATGGCTAAAGATGCATATTTTTCATCAACTCTTGAACCATTAATGATGCAAATTTTTCGTCAACTCTTGAACCATTAATACTAACATTTTCTATTCTATTTCTGTTATATTGATTTTTTTTATTTAAAAAATTGCTGTTTACTGTGCTAGACTACCTGAGACTTGTCATAGTACTTACTTATTGTTGCCATACTGTTGGTTTGATTGCTTCTATTGTTCTCATTTGTTGCTTTGGATAAAAGCGTCTGCTAAATTATTAAATGTAATGTAATGTAATGTATTTACAGTTAGGAATATAGATCGGCGACTTAGTTATTAGACAAAAACATTCATATGAGGCTGAGTTTGTAATAGTTTAGAGTATTTTTTATCAGACATGTTGTGAGTTTAGCATACTGTTACTGAAGGTCATGCCCTTCGCTGATTTCTGTTGTATTATTCATTTCCTTAAAAAAGATGATTTTAAATCATTTTCAAATAGCCAAATAGGATTAAACTCATGTCTCTCAGAGAGGAATCAAGCTGCTACTGTAGATGATGTGCAGTTTCGTCATTTACTCACCCTCATGTATTTCCAAATTTGTATGTTTTTCTTTCGTCTGCTCAACATAAAAGAAGATATTGGAAGACTCGTTTAGCTGTTTTGTTCATTCTATAAGAGTCAATGGAGATGTCAGGTAGCAAAAATGACATAAATAATAAATAATCCATACAACTCAGTTTTCTTCTTAGCAACCCAATCACTTTGAATGATGGACAATTGTGTAGTGGAATTGAAATTCTCAAAAGAAAGTGGAATTGAAATTCTCAAAAGAAATAAAAACATCAACCAACTCATGTATGGTCGTGCCCATATCAAATATGGCATGACACACAAGACCCAAGAATGAAATTGCATACTGTCTTGTAGGTTTGGTTTGAATCTTACTTTGAGACTATTAAAAAAGGATGGCTAAGTATGGATAAGTATTCTATATAGTAATAATATGGATAGTAAGAAATTCGCTATCCAAACAATGTCTCCAATTGCAACGTTCCTATGCATGGTTGTCACGGGATGGGGAAATACAAAAGGTGCGAGGACTCAAGTGCAGAGAATATGAATTTATTAATAAAAGAAAGGCTAAACACAAAACAAAACCCACGAGGGGGAAAACACAACTAACAAATATGACAACCGAAAACGGAACATGGACTTACTAGGGAATCAAAGGGAACAGGAAACATAAGACAACGAACCAACACAGACTGCAAACAAGAGGGGACTTATAAAGGGAACAAATCAAGAGGGAACAGGTGGAACAAATTAACCAATGATCAGATAACAAGATGGGAGGGGCTAGACAATAGACACGAGCACATGGCCCAAAATAACAAAACACCCATGTGCAGCACAAGACAGGACAGGCATGTGACATTACCCCCTCCCTACGGAGCGGCTACCAGACGCTCCATCAGACCAGGGCGGGACGGGAGGGACAGACCAGGGCGGGAAGGGAGGGACAGACCAGGGCGGGACAGACCAGGGAGGGACGGGAGGGACAGACCAGGGTGGAGACTCTCCTTCGGACGGCCAGGGCGGAGCAGACTGTCCATCGGGCGGCCAGGGCGGAGACTTCCCCTCGGGCGGCCAGGGCGGAGACTTCCCCTCGGGCGGCCAGGGCGGAGCAGACTGTCCCTCGGGCGGCCAGGGTGGAGACTTCCCCCCGGGCGGCCAGGGCGGAGACTTCCCCTCGGGCGGCCAGGGCGGAGACTTCCCCTCGGGCGGCCAGGGCGGAGACTTCCCCTCGGGCGGCCAGGGCGGAGACTTCCCCTCGGGCGGCCAGGGCGGAGACGACCCCTCGGGCGGCCAGGGCGGAGACGACCCCTCGGGCGGCCAGGGCGGAGACGACCCCTCGGGCGGCCAGGGCGGAGACGACCCCTCGGGCGGCCAGGGCGGAGACGACACCACCGGCTCAGGAACAGGGACAGACACCACCGGCTCAGGAACTGGAACAGACACCACCGGCTCAGGAACTGGAACCACTGGCTCAGGCACTAGAACAGACACCACCGGCTCAGGAACTGGAACAGACACCGGCTCAGGAACTGGAACCACTGGCTCAGGAACTGGAACAGACACCACCGGCTCAGGAACTGGAACAGACACCACCGGCTCAGGAACAGACACCACCGGCTCAGGAACAGACACCACCGGCTCAGGAACTGGAACAGACACCGGCTCAGGAACTGGAACCACTGGCTCAGGAACTGGAACAGACACCACCGGCTCAGGAACTGGAACAGACACCACCGGCTCAGGAACAGACACCACCGGCTCAGGAACTGGAACAGACACCGGCTCAGGAACTGGAACCACTGGCTCAGGAACTGGAACAGACACCACCGGCTCAGGAACTGGAACAGACACCACCGGCTCAGGAACAGACACCACCGGCTCAGGAACAGACACCACCGGCTCAGGAACTGGAACAGACACCGGCTCAGGAACTGGAACCACTGGCTCAGGAACTGGAACAGACACCACCGGCTCAGGAACTGGAACAGACACCACCGGCTCAGGAACTGACACCACCGGCTCAGGAACTGACACCACCGGCTCAGGAACTGACACCACCGGCTCAGGAACTGACACCACCGGCTCAGGAACTGACACCACCGGCTCAGGAACTGACACCACCGGCTCAGGAACTGACACCACCGGCTCAGGAACTGGAACAGACACCGGCTCAGGAACTGGAACCACTGGCTCAGGAACTGGAACTGACACCACCGGCTCAGGAACTGGAACCACTGGCTCAGGAACTGACACCACCGGCTCAGGAACTGACACCACCGGCTCAGGAACTGGAACAGACACCGGCTCAGGAACTGGAACCACTGGCTCAGGAACTGGAACTGACACCACCGGCTCAGGAACTGGAACAGACACCGGCTCAGGAACTGGAACCACTGGCTCAGGAACTGACACCACCGGCTCAGGAACTGACACCACCGGCTCAGGAACTGACACCACCGGCTCAGGAACTGACACCACCGGCTCAGGAACTGACACCACCGGCTCAGGAACTGACACCACCGGCTCAGGAACTGACACCACCGGCTCAGGAACTGGAACTGGCACCACCGGCTCAGGCACTGGAACTGGCACCACTGGCTCAGGCACTGGAACTGGCACCACTGGAACTGGCACCACCAGCTCAGGCACTGGAACTGGTACCACCGGAACTGGTACTGGAACTGGCACCACCGGCTCAGGCACTGGAACTAGCACCACTGGAACTGGCACTGGAACTGGCACCACCGGCTCAGGCACTGGAACTGGCACCACCGGCTCAGGTCCTGGAACTGGCACCACCGGCTCAGGCTCAGGAACAGACACCGGCTCGACGGCGGCCATCTTGTCAGGGGACACAGGCTCGGCAGGCGTGACGTGAACAGGCTCGGCGGCGGCCATCTTGTCCAAAGACACAGGCTCGGCAGGCGTGACGTGAACAGGCTCGGCGGCGGCCATCTTGTCCGAAGACACAGGCTCGGCAGGCGTGACGTGAACAGGTTCGGCGGCGGCCATCTTGTCCGAAGACACAGGCTCGGCAGGCGTGACGTGAAAAGGCTCGGCGGCGGCCATCTTGTCCGAAGACACAGGCTCGGCAGGCGTGACGTGAACCGGATTCGGGATCACCGGAACTGGGACCACCGGAACTGGGACCACCGGAACTGGGACCACCGGAACTGGGACCACCGGAACTGGGACCACCGGGACTGGGACCACCGGGACTGGGACGGAGGGAGTCTTCCTTCTCCTTCGTTTCGGGACCACCGGAACTGGGACCACTGGACTCGGGACCATCGGACTCGGGATCACTGGAACTGGGACCACCTTCCTGGCCATTCTCTCCTGATGGCGAATAAGACCCTCCACCATCGCCTCAAAACTGACCCCGTCAAATGCCGATCGGATCAGCCAGTCCATTGGTTCGTCGAGCGCATGATTAAATAAGTCTTTACGAGCCTCCACGTCAAGATTCAGCCCCTCAGCTGCGCTACAAAACACGTGACTGAATTCTCTCACCCCCGTCCCCTGCTGACGAAGGGAGATTAGTTCCTGAAATTGGAGAATCCGCTCCCAGTGCGGACAGGAGACTGGTTGCGCCCCCTTTCTCCGCTGAGTCCTCATCGGTTGGTTCGTTCTGTCACGGGATGGGGAAATACAAAAGGTGCGAGGACTCAAGTGCAGAGAATATGAATTTATTAATAAAAGAAAGGCTAAACACAAAACAAAACCCACGAGGGGGAAAACACAACTAACAAATATGACAACCGAAAACGGAACATGGACTTACTAGGGAATCAAAGGGAACAGGAAACATAAGACAACGAACCAACACAGACTGCAAACAAGAGGGGACTTATAAAGGGAACAAATCAAGAGGGAACAGGTGGAACAAATTAACCAATGATCAGATAACAAGATGGGAGGGGCTAGACAATAGACACGAGCACATGGCCCAAAATAACAAAACACCCATGTGCAGCACAAGACAGGACAGGCATGTGACAATGGTATGCCACTTGGTCCTTAAGAATAAATTAGGACCCGCAAGCTGGCTCCAGTGTCTCCAGAATGTATCCACCACTGACTGCATTGCTTGGAGGCATTTGAATGGGTAACTGGAAAAGCTGAATGTTTTGACATCACCACTTTTGGCGCTTTTCCATTACCAGTACCAGCTCAACTCGACTCGGCTCGGCTCGGCTCGCTTTTCGCTCCGTTTTCCATTGCAGATAGTACCTCCACAATAGTACCGCGTCGTCATAGCGACGCCGCAGGAAACTGCCGTGACTTAATCTTTTATGTGAGACGCGCGAGACACACCCGCTACCCACACACACAGGACAATGGAGGAAATCGAGTGTATGCTGTTTTTGGATGTTTTTGTTTTTGTTTTTGCTGTTTTTTTATTCAGGATACTCCGTCTGGCGCGTGCAATGATGACGCAGTGAATAGTGACGATTCTCTCTGACCAATCAGCAGTCTGCCGTGTTTTCACGTCACATTTTAGTATCTCCTCAGATCGCTTAGAACCTCGCCGGAGGTGGTACGAAAAAAAGTACCTGGAAGCAGGTACAGGTACAACTTTTACACAGTGGAAAACCAAACAGAGCCGAGGCGAGTCGAGGCGAGCCGAGCCGAGGCGAGCTGGTACTGTGTAGTGGAAAAGCGCCATTTGAGATGCTCACCCCAGCAGTAGTGCATTCGGAGTTACATACTGGATGCAGTCTTCCTGGGTTTGCGCTCTGGCATCGATAGGCCGTTCGTTAGCGAGAGTAGCTGCCATTTGAAGGGCTGTTTGGAATTCACTGTAAGTCAGCGTAGACTCGCCTCCACAGCTTTGGAGCACCCTCTTGACAATGCGCACTGCAGCCTCCGCAGCTCCATTCCTGTGTGGAGAATCGGCTGGATGGATTTTCCACATCTACTTTGTCCCATTTTGTGCGTCCATTTCCTCTAGAGCAGCCTTGTCGATGCCCTCTAGGAATTTGTACAGCTCCTGAAAACCGGTCTTGCTCCAATAAAATTGGTGCCGGGATCTGAATAGATCTTCTTAGGATAGCCCCTAACTGAGGTGAATCTTTGAAAGGCCATTAATAAACTTTCGGTAGATTGGGTGTTAGCCAGTTCTGTGTGGATTTCTCTGCTCGACATACTGCAAAAGACAATCCCTCAGAACTTTATCAAAGCTCTTTTCTTAACGTCAACTTTCACAAAGTAGGGTCCAAAGAGATCTACTGCTGTAAACTCGAAGGGTGCTGGAGGCTACGATCTCTCTGGTGGTAAATCACCCATCACTTGCTGACATTTCTTTGCTTTGGTCTTCCTACACTGAACGCAGCTGTCAACAACCTTTTGGGCTATTCTTCTACCCCTGATGACCCATGCCTTCCTCCTCATCCTAAGTAAAGTTTCTGCCAATCCTCAGTGGCTTTCTCTGTGAGATTCTCGGGCTAGCAGTGTGGACACCCAGGCATTATAGGGAAGGATCAGAATGCTAACTTGATCTTCTTTAAAGGCCTGCACTCTCCCACCAAAAACCAATAGCCCAGAGTCTGGATCCTTATAGACTACCAGTCTGTCTCTGGTGGTGTTTGGAAAGGTCATACCTTCTTGCACAGCAAGGAAAATGTCTCGCAGGGCATCTACTCTTTCTCTCACCGAGATGGTTCCTGCTGAAGAGACTGCCTCCCACTTTGGGTTGTTTAGGGTCCGATTCCTGCCAAGGAACTTTTTTACTGCTCTCCAAACCCACGCTACAGTTTTAACTAGTCTGGTTAGATCACTGAACTGCTTCATATTAATTAAGTTTTGGACAGCTGATCCTGCAGGTGGTCTCTTGGGTTCAATTTGGGCTTGGATGACATCCTCATTTTGTCTTGATACTTCAGCTGGTTCCTGCTGTTTTGCTTTAGACCTCGTCAGTGCAGCTGCAAACGCCTTCTTTTGAAGCTTACTGATCCTTAGCTGACTTGATTGGCCATTCATCTACTGGTAAGCTCAGGAACTTTGGCCTATTTTGCCACTCTGAATTTTCATCAAGATCTTGAGGATTATCCCCCCTAGTGATTACATAGGCTATGTTTTGTGGACCTGGAATCCACCACCTTTCTTGCGGCTTGGTAATTCCTTGGATCTCTCCAATTCTATTAGCGAAAAATGTCTTATAACCATAGCTTTCTAGCTGTATAGCACCAATAACTGTTTGGATATCAACCAAGTGAAACCACTTCCCAACTCAAATTCGGCTATGCTGCTCAAAGTACTTCCGCAGCCGTGAGGAAAACACTGCTCTGCACATCTCCCTTTTTTTGGTTCCTAGGGGCTCATTCTCTGCCTCACCGCTCCCACTTTGACCTGAGAAGACCTATGGCTTGAGAAGAAATCCTCCTCCTGTTAAGATCCGCTCCACATTTGCCACAATGGACCTCAGTTGGTGAAGGTCATTGTGGGACGTGAGAATGTCGTCAACATAGCTGTCTCGATGGAGCACTCTGCGCTCTTCCTCAAGGAAAGGTCAAATTGGCAGTTTCACGCACTGCCAGCTGTGCGATGCAGCCTGCTGGTTTGTCACCAATGTTGACTCTTGTGACCTCTTATTCCTCCTGTTCCTCATCTTCAAAGTCTCGCCAAAGGAACCTGTGCATATGCATTTCACAGTACTCCAACCAAACGGAATTGTACATCTTCTTGATGTCTCCTAATGCAGCGTACACTCCACTCCTGAATCTCAGCAGGACAGCACATATCTGATGAAGAAAATCTGGGCCCTTTACTAACAAATTGTTCATGCTAACACCTCTGAATCTTTGGCTGCTGTTCCAAACAAGCCTCACTGGCATTGTGACTGAGTGAGGGTTAGGAGCAATAAGATGGCTTACGTACCACACAGGACCACTCCAGTTAGCTATTGTTTCTTCGGATACCATTACTGCAGCCCCTCTGTCAAGCATGTCCTGCACTTGAGCGCTGTAGGCATTCTTCCATTCAGGTTCTTTGACTAGTTGTTTCTCCATCCTCAAGAACGTAGCCTCAACCACACCTCTGTTGTTTGGCAAGGAAGCTGGGTCCTCCAACCAAGGATATTTTGCGTGCCAATGCGGCTCTTTGCTGTGGTTGTCCTCTGTGACGTAAGTGAGGCCCTCTCTTACAATTTCGAGTTCTCTCTCCTCAGCAAGAGTTATTTCTTTTCCACCAGGTTGGCAATTTCCACTGCGGCAACCACCGCATTTAGGCTCACACGCTGCACCAATGGAATCCCACTTCCACCACTCCAGAAAGTCTCTGCTGCTGGTCATAGTGCTTGATTCATGAAACCTAGCTAATGACTTGTTTGGTGGATGGTACTCTGTTATTTCCTCATATTTCACAGCTGCCATTCTCATCGACCTTGCAAAGTGCGTTTTGGATTTGTGGGCCGATACAGCTACCTCTTCGAAGAGCTCGGGGTGAGTTCCTCCAACCGTCTTTCCCAGCGGGCCGTCCCACAGCACAAGGTCTCTGACCACTCGGACCCTCTGTAGGGCTAGTTGTCCTTCTCGATGGCTTATAAGCAGTTCGACCACTTTAGGCCTCACAAGTTCAATGAGAGGAACGTCTGGAAATAAATTCTGCAGTCATTCAGGTGGTATTGTTTTGTGAGTTTCGGCAATGCTTTCTAATCCATAGCAGGCCAACTCCTGAAAGTGTCCTGAAGAGTTTTTACTCTGATTTTTAGAAGATATCGTTTGGTCTTTATGCGAACTTTCATCCCTCCGACTCCATGGATAACAAGAGTAATTCTTTACCGCTTAGATTCAGACGGTTTGCAGCACTGTGTGATATGTAATTTGTGTCTGATGCTAAGTCAATTAATGTCCCAATTTTCTGTCCAGCATTAGCTGTCACATTGAGAAGCATCATGATTACGGGAAGTTCTAGCAACCTATCTTCTGCTTGCAAACTTGTTCTTTTGTCACATTGAATGCTCTTGCTGCAGTGTTTGAGAACACATTTGGGCATTGCTGTGCTAAGTCTGGTTGAAGTCTACAGAGGAAGTCCTCCTGATCTTTAGTGTAGCCCTTCCTGCCCTTGTCTCTGTCGGGACAAAGCTTGCTCTTTCTCTGATTAGCGCTGCTTTCCTTTCTTTCAGCATTTGAGCATAAATAAAAGTGATGCTCAGGAACACTCTCTTCTTCGCAGTCTTGGTTTTTGCATACATAGCTGGGTTTGCAGAATGAATGGTCCTCGTGGACTTTGAGGCACCTATTACAAGCTCCCAGGTTTCTTACTGCAGCCTTCCTGTCTGCTGGCTTTAATGACCGGAACTGTTTGCAGAATGAGAACTTCTTTTTGTGATTAGCGTCACCACAGACTACACACCCTGATTGGTTGCTGCTTGATTTTGTGGACTTTGCTCTTGCCCATCTTGACTCAGTTCTTAACTCCCTTTTGTTTGGTTCTTCATCCCTTAGTTGTTCAAGTTGCTCGTAAATGCTCTCTTGCTTTTTGAGGAATGCGAACAGATTATCAAACCGGTTGTCTGGTGTGACAGAGCTCTGCTGGTCAGAGACGTGGACAAGCCATTCCTTCTTGAGAGACTCAGGAAGTTTTCCTTCAATTGACTTCATCACTAGCGGATTTTTAATAGCGCCACTATTTCCAAGGTCACTCAAATCTCCAAGTGCCTTTTCTACTGCTTAAATGAATTCAACTATTTTCCGTGGCTGGTGACTTCTGATAGCAGAATTTTTTTGCAAGTCCTCCACTATTTCAATTGCAATAGCTGTCACTTTCCATACCGGTTTTTCCAAGACACGGAAAATGTCATCTGCTGTGTTATAAACGTTGAGGCAGAGATATCTTACAATCCTCTCATTGAAACTGTCTAACACCTGAATCTTTTTAACCTCCTTGGAACTGGTAGGCTCACCCTGCTTCTGAAGTGCTTCCCAGTCTCTCTTCCACCTTTGAAAGTCACGTTTGTTACCGGTGAACTTTGGGAGGGCTGTGGGCTTTAACTGAATTGTAGCCACAGGGTAGTTGGAGATCATTGGTGGAGGTGTTGTTCTCTCTTTTTCCTCCTCTGGTCTTGCCCGAATGAAATCAGCTTTTCTCGAAACTAATCTGGTAACATTGAGTCGAGACTCCTCAGGCCTTGACGGAAGTTAGTCTGATCATCTGGTGGGATGCAGCACCGCTGCCAATGGCTGTACAGGTCTTTTGCAGTCTTTGCTAAATTTTGAAGGTGACTGAGCATGAAGTTGTATGCTTTGTAATTGCCATCTGGAACTACTGCTGCAACACGTTCACTCTCAGCTTCGGCAACCTGCAGTGCTGTGTACAGTTCAACATCTCCATACTTAGCCCAAAGAGTTTCTTGAAGAAGACCTTTAACCTCTTTTAGTTTTAACTCACATTCACTCGCAGTTTTTTCAAGGTCGGCTCTTTGCTGTCCTGTTAGCACAGCTGACTTGTCTGCGTCCAGCTCCTCCTCTAATTCTGCGATGATGCCTGATTCAAGATCGTCATTTGCTTCCATGACTTTCTCTGCTTGCTTTGTGAGTTTATTTAAACTGCTCTGAAGATCCTCTTTTGTCATCTCTTTATAGGCTCTGGCTATGGTGTTAACTAGTCGTGTGAATCCTCTTTTCTCCACTGTTCTTTCTGCTTTGAGCTGCTCGAGTGACTTCCCGATCGCCTGCTCAGCCATTTTGACTTCTCTTGCGGTTGGGAAGGAATGTATAATCCTTCAAATGATGTCTCTTTGAGTTTCACAGGTTTCCAGTTCCTACTGGTTTCCCGGCTTTTCACTGTCAGGCTCTGGCTTTTCGTGCTCAATTTCCCCGCTTGAAATGGACAGACACATCATCAACAAAGGCCTTAACTGGATTCCACTCTTCTTTTTATTGCATCAATTATGATGAAAGTTCAAATAGGCAGACAGAAGAAAGGTGAAAACCCTTTAACAGAAATAAAAATATAAAATATGTAAATGAATTGCAAACTTAAGCGAACTTGTCATTTAGTTCTGTATCTCTTTTGATATGCAGCATTCTCAAATAATATTAATAATATGCTTAATACACTTTTTGAGTATAACCCGCAACATACACAATCCAGAAAATTAACCTTAACACTTTATCACTATGTGTGTATATGAAATCACATCACGTTATTTTAACGATCTGCTTAATCACAGGTGATCGTCAGAAATAATATTTTATCGTCACTCTCTCCCCCGATTAAATAGAAAAACAAACAAATGTAAACAAATCAATACACCAGTAACTTAATAACATTAATATTTGCTACACAGTACTAAATTTAGCTTAAAATAGTCACGTATTGAGCAGTTACAGAAGGTAGGTCACGGAATCTTTCCATGCCGAGTACAGACAGATATCTGCTGCGTCACAAACTAATTTGGCATCTGCCGCTACACTACCGTAATTTTCTTCCATTCGCAGAAGCAAAACGAATTATTAAAGTTCTCACCGGCTTCAACTTCGGGATTTGACGAGGTATTCAACGTTTGTGCACTTTCTCCGTGTCCAGCTGTTTAGTTTTCGGCAGAGCTTGTGTCCGACTCGTCTCATACACACCAACTCTTTTTTTCCGTTTACCGCCCCTTTTTTCTTTTATATTTATTCGTAATATATATATATATATATATATATATATATATATATATATATATATATATATATACTCCAGTTTGACTTGACAGTATGCTATGCCCTTAAAGGCTACTATTCACTATGTAGGCTAGATTGTATGTTGTGTAAATGTTTTTTTTTGTCATCCAGCAGCTGAGTTTGATATACCTTCTCTTTTGGCTACATAAAGAAAGCTGTGGCAGTTGAGTGCATAAAGTGTCCAACATTCCACACTTAGTTTTTACTATTAATTAAGTGCATCATCAAGGTATTTAAAGTGTTCTTTTTCTTGTTGGAATTTTCAATGTGAACACACTAGGCTACTCACATTATTTATAGCCTACTACAAAATGGCTTAGAATAGTGCATAAGTACGCATACTTTTTGCCTACCATGAATTCAGACATACTGTATACTGTAGATATACTTGTGTGGGGAAATGTTCACCATCAAGCGTAACTCCCAATGGATCCTATTGAAATGACTGGAACTCACCTGTGAAATCTTTGCATTTTCACTGCAGTACAGTAGACTTTCTTTGTAAATGCATATACACATTTCATGTTTTATCTTGTATTAAACCCAGAACATTCATTTTATCCAGTTTATCCAGTAAGAGATCCAAATAGCAGCTATTCTAAATGCTTGTTATTGGTTATTCCTTATTGACAACGACTTGAAACATGAGCATGAGGAACCCATTTTACCAAACATTACACCACAACCTTATTTAAGGTCAGATAGGATCACTTGTCATTCCTATTATCTACTATATTTCCCTTTGTTTAATTTAACTCCAAGCATGTTATCTGTTTTCACAGTGCTAGCTTCCTGTCCCCACAAGCTCCTGTAAGGCAGAAATTGAAACTCGAGCACAATGTGCAGCGGAGGGTTTCCCCTGTGAGTCGAGCAATTCTAATCTCATTTGAGAGACACTGGGAGGTTTATGGGCCCTTCTTCATCATAACCCTCACACAAAGGTAACAGCAGCGAGGCCAGAAATGTGATGAATGCCAGAGTAAAATGAAAAAGGTGGAGCTACAAAGGGAAAAAGAAGAGACATAAAAAGAAAGAGTTGCCCCAGCAGGCTGGTTAAGTTCTCTGTGCGGAATTAAATAATTTAGTAATAATAGTTTTTGTTTTTGTTTTTGCTGTTTTTTTATTCAGGATACTCCGTCTGGCGCGTGCAATGATGACGCAGTGAATAGTGACGATTCTCTCTGACCAATCAGCAGTCTGCCGTGTTTTCACGTCACATTTTAGTATCTCCTCAGATCGCTTAGAACCTCGCCGGAGGTGGTACGAAAAAAAGTACCTGGAAGCAGGTACAGGTACAACTTTTACACAGTGGAAAACCAAACAGAGCCGAGGCGAGTCGAGGCGAGCCGAGCCGAGGCGAGCTGGTACTGTGTAGTGGAAAAGCGCCATTTGAGATGCTCACCCCAGCAGTAGTGCATTCGGAGTTACATACTGGATGCAGTCTTCCTGGGTTTGCGCTCTGGCATCGATAGGCCGTTCGTTAGCGAGAGTAGCTGCCATTTGAAGGGCTGTTTGGAATTCACTGTAAGTCAGCGTAGACTCGCCTCCACAGCTTTGGAGCACCCTCTTGACAATGCGCACTGCAGCCTCCGCAGCTCCATTCCTGTGTGGAGAATCGGCTGGATGGATTTTCCACATCTACTTTGTCCCATTTTGTGCGTCCATTTCCTCTAGAGCAGCCTTGTCGATGCCCTCTAGGAATTTGTACAGCTCCTGAAAACCGGTCTTGCTCCAATAAAATTGGTGCCGGGATCTGAATAGATCTTCTTAGGATAGCCCCTAACTGAGGTGAATCTTTGAAAGGCCATTAATAAACTTTCGGTAGATTGGGTGTTAGCCAGTTCTGTGTGGATTTCTCTGCTCGACATACTGCAAAAGACAATCCCTCAGAACTTTATCAAAGCTCTTTTCTTAACGTCAACTTTCACAAAGTAGGGTCCAAAGAGATCTACTGCTGTAAACTCGAAGGGTGCTGGAGGCTACGATCTCTCTGGTGGTAAATCACCCATCACTTGCTGACATTTCTTTGCTTTGGTCTTCCTACACTGAACGCAGCTGTCAACAACCTTTTGGGCTATTCTTCTACCCCTGATGACCCATGCCTTCCTCCTCATCCTAAGTAAAGTTTCTGCCAATCCTCAGTGGCTTTCTCTGTGAGATTCTCGGGCTAGCAGTGTGGACACCCAGGCATTATAGGGAAGGATCAGAATGCTAACTTGATCTTCTTTAAAGGCCTGCACTCTCCCACCAAAAACCAATAGCCCAGAGTCTGGATCCTTATAGACTACCAGTCTGTCTCTGGTGGTGTTTGGAAAGGTCATACCTTCTTGCACAGCAAGGAAAATGTCTCGCAGGGCATCTACTCTTTCTCTCACCGAGATGGTTCCTGCTGAAGAGACTGCCTCCCACTTTGGGTTGTTTAGGGTCCGATTCCTGCCAAGGAACTTTTTTACTGCTCTCCAAACCCACGCTACAGTTTTAACTAGTCTGGTTAGATCACTGAACTGCTTCATATTAATTAAGTTTTGGACAGCTGATCCTGCAGGTGGTCTCTTGGGTTCAATTTGGGCTTGGATGACATCCTCATTTTGTCTTGATACTTCAGCTGGTTCCTGCTGTTTTGCTTTAGACCTCGTCAGTGCAGCTGCAAACGCCTTCTTTTGAAGCTTACTGATCCTTAGCTGACTTGATTGGCCATTCATCTACTGGTAAGCTCAGGAACTTTGGCCTATTTTGCCACTCTGAATTTTCATCAAGATCTTGAGGATTATCCCCCCTAGTGATTACATAGGCTATGTTTTGTGGACCTGGAATCCACCACCTTTCTTGCGGCTTGGTAATTCCTTGGATCTCTCCAATTCTATTAGCGAAAAATGTCTTATAACCATAGCTTTCTAGCTGTATAGCACCAATAACTGTTTGGATATCAACCAAGTGAAACCACTTCCCAACTCAAATTCGGCTATGCTGCTCAAAGTACTTCCGCAGCCGTGAGGAAAACACTGCTCTGCACATCTCCCTTTTTTTGGTTCCTAGGGGCTCATTCTCTGCCTCACCGCTCCCACTTTGACCTGAGAAGACCTATGGCTTGAGAAGAAATCCTCCTCCTGTTAAGATCCGCTCCACATTTGCCACAATGGACCTCAGTTGGTGAAGGTCATTGTGGGACGTGAGAATGTCGTCAACATAGCTGTCTCGATGGAGCACTCTGCGCTCTTCCTCAAGGAAAGGTCAAATTGGCAGTTTCACGCACTGCCAGCTGTGCGATGCAGCCTGCTGGTTTGTCACCAATGTTGACTCTTGTGACCTCTTATTCCTCCTGTTCCTCATCTTCAAAGTCTCGCCAAAGGAACCTGTGCATATGCATTTCACAGTACTCCAACCAAACGGAATTGTACATCTTCTTGATGTCTCCTAATGCAGCGTACACTCCACTCCTGAATCTCAGCAGGACAGCACATATCTGATGAAGAAAATCTGGGCCCTTTACTAACAAATTGTTCATGCTAACACCTCTGAATCTTTGGCTGCTGTTCCAAACAAGCCTCACTGGCATTGTGACTGAGTGAGGGTTAGGAGCAATAAGATGGCTTACGTACCACACAGGACCACTCCAGTTAGCTATTGTTTCTTCGGATACCATTACTGCAGCCCCTCTGTCAAGCATGTCCTGCACTTGAGCGCTGTAGGCATTCTTCCATTCAGGTTCTTTGACTAGTTGTTTCTCCATCCTCAAGAACGTAGCCTCAACCACACCTCTGTTGTTTGGCAAGGAAGCTGGGTCCTCCAACCAAGGATATTTTGCGTGCCAATGCGGCTCTTTGCTGTGGTTGTCCTCTGTGACGTAAGTGAGGCCCTCTCTTACAATTTCGAGTTCTCTCTCCTCAGCAAGAGTTATTTCTTTTCCACCAGGTTGGCAATTTCCACTGCGGCAACCACCGCATTTAGGCTCACACGCTGCACCAATGGAATCCCACTTCCACCACTCCAGAAAGTCTCTGCTGCTGGTCATAGTGCTTGATTCATGAAACCTAGCTAATGACTTGTTTGGTGGATGGTACTCTGTTATTTCCTCATATTTCACAGCTGCCATTCTCATCGACCTTGCAAAGTGCGTTTTGGATTTGTGGGCCGATACAGCTACCTCTTCGAAGAGCTCGGGGTGAGTTCCTCCAACCGTCTTTCCCAGCGGGCCGTCCCACAGCACAAGGTCTCTGACCACTCGGACCCTCTGTAGGGCTAGTTGTCCTTCTCGATGGCTTATAAGCAGTTCGACCACTTTAGGCCTCACAAGTTCAATGAGAGGAACGTCTGGAAATAAATTCTGCAGTCATTCAGGTGGTATTGTTTTGTGAGTTTCGGCAATGCTTTCTAATCCATAGCAGGCCAACTCCTGAAAGTGTCCTGAAGAGTTTTTACTCTGATTTTTAGAAGATATCGTTTGGTCTTTATGCGAACTTTCATCCCTCCGACTCCATGGATAACAAGAGTAATTCTTTACCGCTTAGATTCAGACGGTTTGCAGCACTGTGTGATATGTAATTTGTGTCTGATGCTAAGTCAATTAATGTCCCAATTTTCTGTCCAGCATTAGCTGTCACATTGAGAAGCATCATGATTACGGGAAGTTCTAGCAACCTATCTTCTGCTTGCAAACTTGTTCTTTTGTCACATTGAATGCTCTTGCTGCAGTGTTTGAGAACACATTTGGGCATTGCTGTGCTAAGTCTGGTTGAAGTCTACAGAGGAAGTCCTCCTGATCTTTAGTGTAGCCCTTCCTGCCCTTGTCTCTGTCGGGACAAAGCTTGCTCTTTCTCTGATTAGCGCTGCTTTCCTTTCTTTCAGCATTTGAGCATAAATAAAAGTGATGCTCAGGAACACTCTCTTCTTCGCAGTCTTGGTTTTTGCATACATAGCTGGGTTTGCAGAATGAATGGTCCTCGTGGACTTTGAGGCACCTATTACAAGCTCCCAGGTTTCTTACTGCAGCCTTCCTGTCTGCTGGCTTTAATGACCGGAACTGTTTGCAGAATGAGAACTTCTTTTTGTGATTAGCGTCACCACAGACTACACACCCTGATTGGTTGCTGCTTGATTTTGTGGACTTTGCTCTTGCCCATCTTGACTCAGTTCTTAACTCCCTTTTGTTTGGTTCTTCATCCCTTAGTTGTTCAAGTTGCTCGTAAATGCTCTCTTGCTTTTTGAGGAATGCGAACAGATTATCAAACCGGTTGTCTGGTGTGACAGAGCTCTGCTGGTCAGAGACGTGGACAAGCCATTCCTTCTTGAGAGACTCAGGAAGTTTTCCTTCAATTGACTTCATCACTAGCGGATTTTTAATAGCGCCACTATTTCCAAGGTCACTCAAATCTCCAAGTGCCTTTTCTACTGCTTAAATGAATTCAACTATTTTCCGTGGCTGGTGACTTCTGATAGCAGAATTTTTTTGCAAGTCCTCCACTATTTCAATTGCAATAGCTGTCACTTTCCATACCGGTTTTTCCAAGACACGGAAAATGTCATCTGCTGTGTTATAAACGTTGAGGCAGAGATATCTTACAATCCTCTCATTGAAACTGTCTAACACCTGAATCTTTTTAACCTCCTTGGAACTGGTAGGCTCACCCTGCTTCTGAAGTGCTTCCCAGTCTCTCTTCCACCTTTGAAAGTCACGTTTGTTACCGGTGAACTTTGGGAGGGCTGTGGGCTTTAACTGAATTGTAGCCACAGGGTAGTTGGAGATCATTGGTGGAGGTGTTGTTCTCTCTTTTTCCTCCTCTGGTCTTGCCCGAATGAAATCAGCTTTTCTCGAAACTAATCTGGTAACATTGAGTCGAGACTCCTCAGGCCTTGACGGAAGTTAGTCTGATCATCTGGTGGGATGCAGCACCGCTGCCAATGGCTGTACAGGTCTTTTGCAGTCTTTGCTAAATTTTGAAGGTGACTGAGCATGAAGTTGTATGCTTTGTAATTGCCATCTGGAACTACTGCTGCAACACGTTCACTCTCAGCTTCGGCAACCTGCAGTGCTGTGTACAGTTCAACATCTCCATACTTAGCCCAAAGAGTTTCTTGAAGAAGACCTTTAACCTCTTTTAGTTTTAACTCACATTCACTCGCAGTTTTTTCAAGGTCGGCTCTTTGCTGTCCTGTTAGCACAGCTGACTTGTCTGCGTCCAGCTCCTCCTCTAATTCTGCGATGATGCCTGATTCAAGATCGTCATTTGCTTCCATGACTTTCTCTGCTTGCTTTGTGAGTTTATTTAAACTGCTCTGAAGATCCTCTTTTGTCATCTCTTTATAGGCTCTGGCTATGGTGTTAACTAGTCGTGTGAATCCTCTTTTCTCCACTGTTCTTTCTGCTTTGAGCTGCTCGAGTGACTTCCCGATCGCCTGCTCAGCCATTTTGACTTCTCTTGCGGTTGGGAAGGAATGTATAATCCTTCAAATGATGTCTCTTTGAGTTTCACAGGTTTCCAGTTCCTACTGGTTTCCCGGCTTTTCACTGTCAGGCTCTGGCTTTTCGTGCTCAATTTCCCCGCTTGAAATGGACAGACACATCATCAACAAAGGCCTTAACTGGATTCCACTCTTCTTTTTATTGCATCAATTATGATGAAAGTTCAAATAGGCAGACAGAAGAAAGGTGAAAACCCTTTAACAGAAATAAAAATATAAAATATGTAAATGAATTGCAAACTTAAGCGAACTTGTCATTTAGTTCTGTATCTCTTTTGATATGCAGCATTCTCAAATAATATTAATAATATGCTTAATACACTTTTTGAGTATAACCCGCAACATACACAATCCAGAAAATTAACCTTAACACTTTATCACTATGTGTGTATATGAAATCACATCACGTTATTTTAACGATCTGCTTAATCACAGGTGATCGTCAGAAATAATATTTTATCGTCACTCTCTCCCCCGATTAAATAGAAAAACAAACAAATGTAAACAAATCAATACACCAGTAACTTAATAACATTAATATTTGCTACACAGTACTAAATTTAGCTTAAAATAGTCACGTATTGAGCAGTTACAGAAGGTAGGTCACGGAATCTTTCCATGCCGAGTACAGACAGATATCTGCTGCGTCACAAACTAATTTGGCATCTGCCGCTACACTACCGTAATTTTCTTCCATTCGCAGAAGCAAAACGAATTATTAAAGTTCTCACCGGCTTCAACTTCGGGATTTGACGAGGTATTCAACGTTTGTGCACTTTCTCCGTGTCCAGCTGTTTAGTTTTCGGCAGAGCTTGTGTCCGACTCGTCTCATACACACCAACTCTTTTTTTCCGTTTACCGCCCCTTTTTTCTTTTATATTTATTCGTAATATATATATATATATATATATATATATATATATATATATATATATATATATATACTCCAGTTTGACTTGACAGTATGCTATGCCCTTAAAGGCTACTATTCACTATGTAGGCTAGATTGTATGTTGTGTAAATGTTTTTTTTTGTCATCCAGCAGCTGAGTTTGATATACCTTCTCTTTTGGCTACATAAAGAAAGCTGTGGCAGTTGAGTGCATAAAGTGTCCAACATTCCACACTTAGTTTTTACTATTAATTAAGTGCATCATCAAGGTATTTAAAGTGTTCTTTTTCTTGTTGGAATTTTCAATGTGAACACACTAGGCTACTCACATTATTTATAGCCTACTACAAAATGGCTTAGAATAGTGCATAAGTACGCATACTTTTTGCCTACCATGAATTCAGACATACTGTATACTGTAGATATACTTGTGTGGGGAAATGTTCACCATCAAGCGTAACTCCCAATGGATCCTATTGAAATGACTGGAACTCACCTGTGAAATCTTTGCATTTTCACTGCAGTACAGTAGACTTTCTTTGTAAATGCATATACACATTTCATGTTTTATCTTGTATTAAACCCAGAACATTCATTTTATCCAGTTTATCCAGTAAGAGATCCAAATAGCAGCTATTCTAAATGCTTGTTATTGGTTATTCCTTATTGACAACGACTTGAAACATGAGCATGAGGAACCCATTTTACCAAACATTACACCACAACCTTATTTAAGGTCAGATAGGATCACTTGTCATTCCTATTATCTACTATATTTCCCTTTGTTTAATTTAACTCCAAGCATGTTATCTGTTTTCACAGTGCTAGCTTCCTGTCCCCACAAGCTCCTGTAAGGCAGAAATTGAAACTCGAGCACAATGTGCAGCGGAGGGTTTCCCCTGTGAGTCGAGCAATTCTAATCTCATTTGAGAGACACTGGGAGGTTTATGGGCCCTTCTTCATCATAACCCTCACACAAAGGTAACAGCAGCGAGGCCAGAAATGTGATGAATGCCAGAGTAAAATGAAAAAGGTGGAGCTACAAAGGGAAAAAGAAGAGACATAAAAAGAAAGAGTTGCCCCAGCAGGCTGGTTAAGTTCTCTGTGCGGAATTAAATAAGCCTAATTATGACAAATCTTCTCTCTGCCACTGTGCTTAAGAATTATGAGGATATGTATTTATAGCATGACTGGCCTCTTAACATCTTTCTCTCCAGGGTGCCCACAATCCCTCATCATACCAACCTCATTGAATTAAAGGGATAGTCTACCTAAACATGCAAATTATATCATTACTTATACTTATCCTCACGTTGTACCAAACCCTCATGATTTTTTTTCCATGACCCCCTTTATTTTGTGAAAAACAAAAGTTCTTTTTGACTTTTCGATTTAATTATAATAAATAAAGGCCACATTTACAGTACATGTGTCATTCCAGAAGGATTCATACAGGTAAAGTAATCAACAGGTTTATTTGCAGAAGTATGTGATCGCAACGATGGAAGCAGGTGAGTAACTGATGAATATGGTGTTCAGGATGGATATCTGGATGAGTAATGGTCTTATCTGTTGCAGGTTCGGAAATGGAGATCGAGGCAGATGACTGAAGATAAATCGTTCGTGCAGGTATCAATCAATCGTGCAGGTATCGTGTAGGGATGGCTGACGCAAAACTGACGTTCCGAAGCTTTTCGAGATCCCGAAGCGCAGATGTTTCGAAACACTGATCCGAAGCGTGATTCAAAACACCCATGTCACGTGACTACGGCTAAATGAAGCTTCGGAGTGTTTCACAAGTGTTTCGACAGGTGGCATGGTCCGCCGAATCAGTGTTTGATTCACAGGGTCGGTTACTGACCACACAATCACACATCTGCATGTATAAAAGTGAAGTCGGTGATATAGTGACATTTATAGTGCGATTTGTTTAGTTATATTTAGGCTTACATTTAAATTTACACATTGACTGATAGGCTTGAGACAGACAGAGTATACACATAGTGACACATTAATAGATGCAGATAGAAATATATATAGACAGATAGATTAATAGATAGATACATATATAGATACATAGATAGATTCATAGATAGATACATAGATAGATTAAGAGATAGATAGATAAATAAAAATGGAGGCTCCACAGAAGAGATGCCGTACATCTGTGGTGTGGGAGCATTTCCATTTGGAAACCCCAAATAAAGTGAGATGTATGTATTGTGATCGGCAGCTAGCCTACTGCAACAATACATCATCCATGATGCGCCATTTGAGGAGCACTTATCCTGCCATTTTGCAAGGTGCAGAGGATGGTAGCATTCCCCCTGTACCTAGTCCTGCTACTGACACTGCTGGGCCATCTAAGCAAGGTATGCAATGTTTGAAATATAATTATTTGTATGTCCTTGCTAAAAGATATCTTTGCATGCCAGCAACAAGTGTGTGAGAGGATTTTTTCAAAGGCTGGAGAAATTATCTGTAAAAAAAGAAGTAGGCTAAGTCCTTCCACAGCAGAGAAATTAATATTTTTGAATAAAAATCTATAAAAAAAAGTGAGACATTGTGGCTTGATTTCTTTTATTAATATTAATTTTTCATGACCAAAATAACATAATGCACAGTGAGGAGCCTACAGGTTACAAGCTTCACATATTAGAAAACTACAATAATAAAAAAAAACAGATCAACACCTGCAAGTGACCACTAGGTGTCACCGTTGAGACGGGTATCGGATTGTTTCGAAGCCTCGACACAATACGGCACATTTGCTTCAACTGTTTCATTGTTTCATGAAGCCTCGATCTGCCCACCACTGGTATCGTACAGGTATCGTGCAGGTATCGTGTTCTTTGAGGGAATGACGAGACCAGACAATGGTGAACTGCAGTGGAAAGAGTTATATAGTGATGGGTGATGATCAGTGAAGATTGGTGACAGGTGACGGTGATTAGTACTCTGGTGACTGGGAACGAGTGGGTGGAGTGTATAGGTCTGGTGCTGTCGATGTTGTTGACTCTGTGACAACATGGTTCAAGTGACACAATTCAGATTTTTGTCCTCCCATGTAGAACAGATTGGATATGACCCACGAATATATAAGCAGGAAAAAAGCACATGGATTCTGGTATTCACAGATCGGTTTCAGGCTTATTCATAAGTGGAAATAAATGTGATATGAATCGGATAAGTGCATTTGTATCTGCCCTGTAATCAGACCGATCGGATATTCTCCTGTCAATGTGAGTAGAATGACATTGAAAAAGCGACATGACGATGACGTCAACTCAGGTGGACACAAACCACAGCGATTACAGCAGTGATCATTGATCATTAAGAGAACAATGTGTTGCTGAATTTTAAAGATGGTGCGGTCAGTACATCTACCTTGGGTTGTTTCGCCAAGTGTTGGTAAAACGCAGGCATCACATATGGGTCACTTTTAGAAGAAGATGTAAGCTGGATGTCAAAAAATCAGATATAGTTAACAAATCGGAACTGGGCATCAAGACTTGCAGTGTAAATGAGGCCAAAGAGACTACATGGAATATTAGCAACCTGAGTTGACTATGTATACGTTTTTACGAAACATGAAATTAGTAGTCAGTAGTGACTTACATTTTGGTCTGTTCCCGACATTAAGCTACAGCTTCAAAATACTTAAAATAGGGCCCTATTTTAACGATCTGAAACACAAGTATTAAACGGGAAACGCAAGTAACTTTGTGGGCGGATTTCGGGATAAATGACTCTTGCGCCCGACGCAAATCTAAAATGGGTTGGTCTGAAGTAGCGACATTACTCATAGGTGTGGTTTGGGCGTAATGTGTAATAAACCATTTTTTCACATCTTCGTGGACACAACAATGATTTCCCTCGTGTGGTAATATTTTTCCCTTTAATTATGTATGGTTTGCAGAAATGGGAACTGCTGCTTCTGTGTGTAGATGAGATAATCAAATACATTATATTACATTATTGCCAAGCATGTGCCCTTAAAATAGCATCTGAATAACGCACCACTGACTTTAGACTAGGTTTTTCCTGGTCTGTGGCAGAATTGTTTTCTGAAAACAATAGCACCAGGGAATATTTGCGCCAGAACACGTCTCCTCTTTTCGCTGAACCGCACCTGGGAGCGCAAGTTCATTCCCTAATATACCAACGTGCATCTGTGGAGGGAAAAGTCCGCTGTGCGTCGGTGGTGCAAAATAGGAATGATACATGCGTCGGTGTACAAAGTCAATTGCACTGGGTGCAAGATAGGGCCCAAAGTGTGCATAAGTGTGATGATAGATTTGTAACTATCGTATCCTAAAACAAACATGTTGTTTGTAAAGGTTTTCTTGTAGATATACTGGTGAAGAATGCACTGGGGAAAAAAATCACGTTAACCTAAAGAAATGATTTTATTCAAGTAAAAATATTAATTTAAAGCCCCTCTGAATCAACATAAATACATTAGGTTACACCAAAAACTAGACGTCAGATAGAAACAGCTTTACTTCTATTTACAGTGTGATACTAGCAGTGGCAAGGACATGGATTCAACATAAATGTTCCTTCACATTCAATATCAGTGCATTAAATGTATCATAATTTGTTGTAGTCCAGTGAATCCCAACCTTTTGACTCAAATGTCCTTCACTGTCCAATACAACATATGAAGGCCCCCCTTTAAGCTGTGTGTCATTTTGAAGGCTACGTCCTCCGAAGGTTGAATTTGTCGGCAGCATACGTCATACGTCACCAACAACACCTTATTACAGAAAAGTAACTTTGGAATGTAATGGTTACTTTACTGAAAAGAGGCAGCCTCAATGATGAATGTGGCCGAAAAATGCGACCTACGGAGAACGAAATGAGTCAGATACAGTCTACATGCACTGCTGGTTTTCAAACAGTATTTAATAACAGAAACTGGGAGTATCAATACAATAAATGAATGAACCAAAATTCATTGAATTCCAGAAGTTTTGAGAAGGGGAGTACAAGTAGGGAAATGCCATGCTAATGCAGTTATGCTAATGCATGTCTGGCTTTTATTCCTATTCAGTCTCACCTATATTTGAGAAAATGAAAGAAACTTCTCCATGAAACTGCAGTAGTTTGTACCAGCATATGTGTTTTTGCCTTCCTCATTGATATAAGTTTTATTCTGTTATAAAAAAAAGATTAACCTAAAGTCTTGTTATTGATTATAACTCACAGACATCAACTACCTGGATATAACAAATCACTACAATAATGAAACTTTATATATACTAGTGACTTCAGTCCTTGGAGTGAAGAGAAAATCTACGGCCATGGCTGTCTGAAGAGAAATAGTGTCCATCCCTCCTCTCAACGCGACCTCCACTTTCAGGAAGACAAATGTCCACCGGCCTTATCAGTCCATCCATCTCGATTTCTCTCTCTGCAGTGTGTGGGAGAATGACTCAGACTAGTTGATCGATGCAAGCCGGGTCAGTCCATTCCTCGCGGCAAGATGGCTCACCCGCTGCACCGGCTCACTGATTTACACTGTGGGGGAGGACACTGGGGGCAAAGTAGGGATGTGGTGCCAAACAGCAGTTTATTTTAAAAGGATTGTGTGTTTTATATAATGATAAATATATAACAGTTATTTTGAATATGGGTATTAGCAGATTTTATTAAATGAATGCATTTATTTAATGAAATCTGAAGCGGTTCTGGTTAATTTCGTACAACCTCAGGATGAAGCTTATATTTTTGTGATGAAGATATCTGTGGGGGAAGCCAGTCATGACGGAATTTAATCATTCGGAGAGATTATTGCTTCTAGTGGCTTCAGAATGATTTAAAAATAATCAGTTTTTTTGCTCAGGTGCACTTCAGTGAATATGTGAATGTCAAATTTTACATCACAAGGGGGAAAAGAGAAAGAAAAAACTTTAAGCATTTTTGTATTTGTCTGCTTATGATTTTCCATGAGGACTTAAGACACATAGTTTTAAAACTTTATTTTAAAACTAAAAATATCCTAGTGCTTTATGATATCCAGAGCCTTACATTAAAGTCCTCCTGTAGTCAATAATTGTATCCCTTAAAATTCATCTTTGATCACCAAAATTACATATTTAAACGTTTTTTTCCTTGAAAAAAAATAGTCTTCATGCCTTAAAATGGCTTGAATATAACTCTAGACCCTTGCCTCATTTTGTATACGCTGTTCAATGAATATGCAAATGAGCCCCGCCTCCACTCACTCACTCAGCTCAGAGATCCACTGGTTGACGATCACACGTTGACCTGATTAGTTACAAGGTAGTTTGTGATGTCAGAAACACCAGCGATTACAAACCGTGTGTTTGAGACTGTCTTTGGTTCACTGCAGTTTTAAGGAGAAAATACTCAGCAATGCTGTCGACTTATGAATTTACACATGGTTTGTCTTAAAGCATATTAAAAACACCACATTGACATATAAACAACATTAAAAGCTTGATTTGCACCATAGGTGGCTTTAAATATATTGCTCAAGTTAGCTAATTCTTTCTAAAAAAGTTTATTTGGTTATTTATTTATTTATTTTGTTTACTGCTTTATCAGCAAGACATAACAAGTGATCCCTTGTAGACAGAAAATGAAATTGTGTCCAATGTCTTTTTCTGTCTCTCTCTTTTCTGGAAATGCCAGGCCAGATGGCCACTAATTTCTAATGCCTCATGGGTGTGTGTGAAAGAAGTATGTGTGCCACATGATCATTGTTATTTGATAGGCCCCAATACAATATTCTGGATGAGAGTGTTGTGTGTTTTGAATGCTGGTGCAGTCTTTTTATATTAGCTTATAGTGTACTTTGCGGTTTTTCATAAAGGGTCATTGTATGTCAATTATGATGGATGTTGCAATCATAGCTTGGATCTGTCTGGATTTAGTCTCATTTAAGACATCATATATCACACAAAATATACTTTGATAAAAGCAATATCAGAAGGGTTTTATCCAGCCTACGCATATAACTGTCAGTTTCAAACTCATTTTCAATCAATATTACAAATACATAATTGGCAGGACTTTGCTCCACTTACGAAAATGACTAAAGTATCACGGTTGTATAATGTTTATATGTAGTATAATATAATATTTGTATAGTGTATATTTTTTTTCTATTTATTTTGAAGTATTTTTTATTATATATATGTGACCCTGGATCACAAAACCAGTCACAAGTCGCACGGGTATATTTGTGGCAATAGCCAACAATACATTGTATGGGTCAAAATTATTGATTTTTCTTTTATGCCAAAAATCATTCGTTTATTAAGTAAAGATATTTTGTACATTTCCTACCATAAATATATAAAACATTTATTTTTGTGAGTGAATGCAGCGAATCGTAAACATAAATGTAGAACTTTAAAGGAGATTCTCTTAATGTTTCGATTTTTTTGCACCCTCAGATTCCAGATTTTCAAATAGTTGTATCTCAGACAAATATTGTCCTATCATAACAAACCATGCATCAATGGAAAGCTCAATTATTCAGCTTTCAGATTATGTATAAATCTCAATTTTTAAAAAATGGACCCATGTGACTGGTTTTGTGGTCCAGGGTCACATATATACACACTTGCAAAATGTGTACGTAAATAATCAGCTTTGATAGTTTGTTCCATTGGGAAAAAAAGTCACAAGGATCAATATGGGTATTAGATGATAAAGAAAAGACAGTTTAAAGCAAATGATCTGCAGAAGGTACGACTTGTTTGAATTGGCCAAATTTAGACATTTAAAGGTGTGATTTTTGTCACAGCAAACACGTTTATATCTACAATAATCAACAGTTATCAAAGATGCAAAATATATTTCTTGCCTTAAGCATGATCGCAAGTTTGAATCTTGCTTGGTTCACAATTTCACATGCAGCTGAATTAATTGTAGAGTTTTATGAGGGATAGGAGAGGAGAATATTTTATTCCCTATATATCAAAAAAAAAAAAAAAAAAAGCTCCAAATGCATGGCCTTTACAAGGCTAAATATTAGAAAATGTGTACAACTTGTACACACAAATTAAGTTATGATTTAATGAAAGAACTATGAAAATAGGGCCCCATTTTTTAATTCATGAGTTGTTGATCAACATTACACAGCGTGCATGTCCTCTCTTGTCCATTGAGAATAAATGCAAATGATTTTTTGATCTGGCCGCTGTCTCCCTTTCAGCTGGGATATCATAAGTATGTCTGTAACACTGATATTTTTATGGCTGTGCTCTAAGTTTCTTTGGACCCATCAAAATAAACATGGTGATGGGATGGGCCACACCACAGTGAAGGGTGTATTACAGTTACCCCCCCCCCCCCCCCCCCTTAAATATTCAGTGAGAGGATGGCAGAGAGAGGGCATACAGAATGATGCATAGCCTATCTCATCTATCACAGTGATCTCATTTGTATTCTGAGTTATGTAAAGTGTACATGTACGGTATTTTATGTTTGGATAGATACGTTTGGATAGTATAATATCAATGTACTGAGCAACATGTGCAACAGGAATGTATATATAACTTGTGAAACAATATGTTACCTTTATTTGTCTTTATTTGTCAAACAGAACATCATATATCATCTCAAACATGCTCTTCACTGACACTGTTCTCTGTAAACAAGTACACTAACTTAAAAAAGAGACAAAATTGTTTAAAACACCAAAAAAAGAGAAAGTTTTTTAGTGTGGTAGAAATTACAGAAGCTTGTTTAATCCGCTAAATAAAAAAAAAGTAATTGTGTCTTTTTATCTCACAATTCTGACTTTTTGCTTATGAATTGTGAGTTATAAAGTCAGAATTGCGAAAAGACTTTTTTTTTTTTTATCAGAATTGCGAGTTTATATCTCACAATTTGGACTTTAAAACTTGCAATTGCAAGCATATATCTCATAATTAAAAAAAAAAAATCTGAATTGCGAGACAAAAAGACACAATTATCTTTTTTATTATGTGGCGGAAACAGCTTCCATATGGAAATAGTGTGGTAGCCATAATTAATTATTTTAAATGTGTATAATAAATATTAAAATGGTTTATGATTATTTCCCCCCCTGTTTGGACTATAGTTTAGACAGGTAATCATGTACATTTTTATATTTAATGTAAAATATTGTTTTATATATAATTTGTGAAATACAAAACAATTATACTAATATTTGTAAAATGATTGACTTTCTCATTTTAAAATTGAAAGTCTGGAAAAGGGTTGAACAATCAAATGTATACAAAGAGAGCTTTTGAAAAGTGGCAAATACAAAAGTAAAGTGCAAAAATATAAATTAAAGGCTTTTAAAGTGTTTCCAAGACAGTTTTAAGGAAAATAAAGCTGAAATCTTTCATTTTTAATTCAAAAAAGCAACCCCTTGCACATAAAAGTGTCTAAAGTTGAAGAAATACCTATTATCAAATCCTTCAACAGAAATTGCTGAAAAATTTGGTACCCTCACACAATCTCCTAAAGGAACTGTCATTTTTTTACCATTATAAGATCAAATCAGATAAATACATTAAAGAATAAATGTGGAATAAATTGAATATTATTAATTCAATATTCTACAAGCCAACATCTCTGTTTTGGTTGCAGTCAATAAAATGATATTTTGTACGTATCACTCTATACGAAAACATACACATGGTAGAACCTCACTTTACATACACATGCTAATGTTGCTTTCATCTCTTTTTGCATTGTGTTTTAAAATATTCTGAGATGTCACACCTAATAGTATAGGAAGTGTATAGACATGACAAGATCAATCCTTAATTGAGCCATCTGCGCATTATAGGAAACCCTCACGAGAGCCATCAGAGTTCGTGCTAAACATTTCATGCTAATGGCATCATGGAGGATCACTGTCTGGAGGATCTTAGCAGAGCAGAAACAGATGCCGTGTCTACTCTGACTGTATGTTGTGGGATTACAGAACGGACATGAGGCAGACGTTACTAATTCATTTCAAATCCTCCCTAACACCTTTAAAGAGATTTGCGAGGCAGCCGTAAGGGCTAAGAAGGTTCATTTGGTGTTGGTCATTGGAGGACACACAGAGACATTGTAAAAAGCTGAAACTGTGCGGTTGTGTTGACCGATCAAACAGGGAATGTTCTCAGAACATTGGATAACGTGCTGGCAAGGTTCTCTCCAAGTTATGAACCATTTTTTTTCAAAACGTTAACAGAATGTTCTTTCAAAGTTATGTGGTATTCTCTCAAAACATTTGCACAAGCAATACATCGTTCATGGAACGTTTTTTTTTTCCTGAAACGTTTTAGTTGGATGTTCATCAAATGTTTTTTAAATGTTACTTATATTCTGAAACATTCTAATAGTTTTTGCAAAATGATAGAATGGAATGTTCCCGTAGCATTTTCATAACCAAGAAAACCAGCTGTGCGAGTAAACCTCACTCCCCTGGCCTCAAGAGGCGTGCTAGTGACCCGACGCTAAAGAATGCAGTCCTTGTTATCGTGCCCACCTGTCATGCCAGAAACATTGGTAAGTATCCTGCTTGGAGTGGAGATTTTAGAACTGGAGGGTTTACATTGGTGCCGTGACCCAGCAACCCGGTATCACGACAAGACGTGAAATAATCACGTTGGTCCCCTTTGGAAAACGTGTAGATGTCA
Source organism: Squalius cephalus (assembly GCF_949319135.1). NCBI lineage: Eukaryota > Metazoa > Chordata > Actinopteri > Cypriniformes > Leuciscidae > Squalius > Squalius cephalus. Next base: position 55,180,311 of record NC_137124.1, on the reverse strand, counting down.
CAGTTTAACGCCCTCAAACGTGAATCTTACACGTACCCTCAAACGTGAATCATACATGTTCTCAAACGTGAATCATACACGTTTGCCATATATTGAAGATATCTGTACAATTTCCTATTCCATTTTATAGATTATAAATGTAAGATCCCTTAACTCTACTCCGACACCTAAACATACCCATTTTATGGACAATATTAAAATGATAAAACGTATGGACAGATATGTGTATGAAAATTGCATTTTTATGAACAATATGGCATTAAAAGATAGTTTGAGCCACGAATCCTACCCCTAAACCTACCATAACAATTTCTTAAACTACCTAGAAAACAATTATAAATTATAAGAAAAAGATCCAAACTCAGCCCTTTATCCAGTAATCGTCATCTTGACCGTAAACGTCAAACCCCGTTTGTTATGAATTCAAATTCAAAAATTGCGCCCGAAGCGTTACGACAGGTTACTATGGTTACGGCAATATCAAACGCTCATTGGCTCTCCCCTCGCCTGCTTCGTCACAGATTGCGTCATGTACATTCACAATTTGAAATGAAGCGCGCACTGTGCCGCGCAGCCCTCAGCGAACCGAACCGAAGACGGATTAACATTTCATTTCATTTGAATTAATAACTTAAATTCTGCTCTGTTACCTCATACAAAACCACTGCCAGAGAGGACTGCCACACATCGTCACTTGAACAACTTTTGGTACCGATTTTGACATTTTATCATTAAATAAATTATTGTGATTGTCTGTCTGTTGTTTTTCTTTAAAATTGTAGCCTACGTAACTTAGTTTTAAGAAATGGTTATGATTAGATTGGGGTAGGATTAGCAAACGTCCCGGGATAATGGTACGTGTAAGATTCACGTTTGAGGGTACGTGTAAGATTCACGTTTGAGGGTACGTGTAAGATTCACGTTTGAGGGCGTTAAAATGTGACATCTACACGTTTTCCAAAGGGGACCAACGTGATTATTTCACGTCTTGTCGTGATACCGGGTTGGACCCAGATATGGGTGAGGCTTAGGGGGTGAGTGTAATGGAGGCCAGCTAGTAAGAGCTGTGCTGGTAAACCTCACTCCCCTGGCTTTATAAGGCCAGCTCCCGCTCGGAGCTGACACTTGAGGCTGCGTCCTTGCACATGTCTCCAATTCCGGAAACACCGGTTTGAATCCCGCTCACAGGGTGAGTAGAACCGGAAGGGTTACATTAGTGCCGTGACCCAGATGAGAGTGAGGTTTTGGGGGGGTGAGTGTAATTGAGGCCAGCTAGAAGGAGGTGTGCGGGTCAACCTCACTTCCATGGCCTCAAGAGGTGCACTAGCGTCTGAAACTAGAGGCTGCTCCCTTGTTAGCGTCCGCCTCCCATTCCAGAAACACCAGTTCGAATCCCACTGGGTGAGTAGAACCAAAAGGGTTGGATTGGTGCATAACTCAGATTAAAGTGAGGTTTAGGGGGGTGAGTGTAACAGAGGCCAGCTATTAAGGGCTGTCCAAGACAGCAACAAAGTGTCGGCCCAGATCCGGCCCACATCTGGTACACGTGGATTCCACACGGCCCAGATGTGGACCTGATCTGGGCCGACACTATGTTGCTGTCTGGGGTTTGAGTATTCCTCATTTGCCTAGCCTCAACAGGTGTACCAGAGGCAGTGGTCTTTAGCATCCTTGTTAGCACACCAGCCTCCAAAGCTGGAAACAGCAGTTCGAATCCCACTCTGAGCAGTGAGAGTAAAATCGGGGTTACACTTTTTTTGTTAGCTGAGGAAATGTTTTCTGACCATTAAGATGTATTTGTTTGGTTCAAACTTGATTCAGTCAAAGTAAATAATATTTTTTATAATTATATATAATATTTTTGAAAACCTGAGGCAGTGTTTCTCAAGTTAGATTTTAGTTAGCATGGCTCTGTTAGTCCCTACTGGTAGATGTTGTATCTACACAATATAGTAGCCAAAAGCTTAAAATATTTATAATATCAGCCAAAAGCTAATATTAGACACAATATTATATATATATAAAAAATATATATTTTTAAATATTTTAGAGAAAATAATAGGAATTGGGAGCATGCTAATCTAATTGTATCACAAGGAAATATAAAGGCCACTCATCTCACTCCTGTGACAGTTCATCTGGAATCCTATTATAGATGATCAACTTTATTAATTAAGTAGTCTAAGGGGGATTTGCTGAAGCTGAAGCTGAAGGCTTCCATCACGGAGAGCAACTCAAATCTGTTTACCTTCATCACACTGAGGGTTTATATGTATATGTGAATTCGGCACGTGCATAATAAAACATATTAAACGTAATTATAATAGCATAGATGCAAACCTTTGAGAACAAACAGATTATTTATGCATTGATTTTCTGCTGTCCATAGAGGATTCATTTGAATCTTAAATAACATACAAATTACTACAAATAAATGATACAAATATAATAATAAAATAAGATGCATGAAATGCATATTAAATAGGCTACACCAAAAATGTGACAGTCAAATCTGTCTAACCATATAAAATTGTCTATACAATTAAAAAGAGCTACATTTACAACAGTAGTCAAGCACATTAAATCCCCCCAGTCTAAAAGCGTGCCCGTTTTCTGGCATTTACGTAGGCATTTACATATTATGATGGATAAGAAGGATTTTGCTGTGAGCCCCCTTAATAATCAGCACACCTGTCGTACTGCTCTGTAACGTCTGTTTCTGTGGAAACCCAGACATTATCTTATGAGAAAATCACTGAGTCGTACATTAACATCCTCTTGTTACACTTCTTGGGAGATCACAAACAAACAGATGTGTTGATTGCAAGGATTTACAATAAATTATATGTCGGAAGGCAGATCCGTATGAAATAACTTCACGGTTGTGATGTCTCGACATGAATATTTGAGCAGAGTGATCTGTGATGTCACAGGAAATTGAATATGTTACAGGATTAATGAGATTCTGGAGGTAGAGTTGTTGCCTGTATTGTTATGTAGCTCTAGAGTCAGACAACGATGTGCTCAAGGGAAATTATTATTTATTCTTGTTTCTTTTTCATGCAGTCTTCGATGTTGCCACTTATTCATAAGACTAAATGCAATTGTGACTGATTATTAAATTATATTTCACTGTGTAAAAGCTTGCCCTGAGGCATGTCGAGTCACCAATATTATAGTTGCAGATTCCTTGTTACATCTGAAATTGGTTGTTTGTTATGTGTTTTAATGCATTGCACTTTCTAAAGGTGTAACAATGAATAGATAAGTAATGTATGTATTATGACTGAGGTTACAATTATTCAGGAGACCATGCAATGCATTATAAGGTGCCTATAAAGGCATAATTAATGCATTAAAAAAACTTGTATAATGCATTATAAATAGGATTTAAGTAAAGTTTTACCTTTTTTTTTTTAAATCATCATTGTAACGTTATATTTTTTTAAATTAATTTCTGACAACTCTTCAATATTCAGTGTTGCCTTCATATTATACAGACTCTGACGAATATTTATCCATGATTTCATCTATGAAAATGAGGATGTGAAAAGGCTGTATTTCAGTCACGACATAAAATGAAAAGTATGAAAACTTATAGTGAATGAAATTCAATAGCATTTGCCCATGTAACAGTTTTTCAAAGAATACACGGTAATGCTTATCAACTAGAAGACTGCTTGAAAGAGGAAGTGACAGTCAAAAAGAGGTGAGTTGTGCAACTCATTTAAAATTCCCTTGAGATTGAAAGCCCATCACGAACTTTTAGATATTATCAAGGCTTAGTCAGTAGCCTTGGCTATTCTTCAGGGTGAGTTAATAAACTTCTGTGCTGAGTCACTGAGGATTTGTGCTCAGTTCACCTTTTAAAGATTCAAATATTTTGAGACAACAACACCTAAATCAATATTGTAACGTGATGCAAACTCAGAGGACCAGGGAGAGTATGATCTATAAGCAGTGAGTTTATCGAACAAAAGCAAAATAAAATATACACAAAACACTAGGGAAACAAGGAACACGATGTGCAGAACTGAGAATGGCAATGAGACAGCGGTACATAACTGTGATAACATACACGTGCAGCGAAACCTGACAATGAATGCTGGAAACAGAGGGGTTTATATACACACAGGGTAATGAGACTAACAAGGAACATCTGGAAACAATCAGGCAACTAATCAATGGGAAAACTACAATGGGACTACAGGAAACCAAAAGTCAAACTTAGGTTACATTTACATGACAACAATGTACTAAAAATGTTAAATAAATAAAAATAAAAAATAAAAGTTTTTTTTTTGTTTTGTTTTGTTTTGTTTTTTGTTTTTGCGTTCACACGACAACTTTGTCAAAACAATCACAATCACGCGATCCGCGAAAATGACTAAAAACGCTGTATTAGCTGCCAGGCCAGTAGTTGGCAATGTCACTATGTCATTATCGTTTTTGTAGTTTATACAGAGATGTGGCCAAGATATGGATGTGTTTTGATACTCACAGATGTAAACAGTCCAGAGTAAATGTGTTCAGTAATGTGTTCAGAGTAAATGTGTTCAGTAATGTGTTCAGAGTAAATGTGTTCAGTAATGTGTTCAGAGTAAATGTGTTCAGTAATGTGTTCAGAGTAAATGTGTTCAGTAATGTGTTCAGAGTAAATGTGTTCAGTAATGTGTTCAGAGTAAATGTGTTCAGTAATGTGTTCAGTAATGTGTTCAGTAATGTGTTCAGAGTAAATGTGTTCAGTAATGTGTTCAGAGTAAATGTGTTCAGTAATGTGTTCAGAGTAAATGTGTTCAGTAATGTGTTCAGAGTAAATGTGTTCAAAAGTATCCATCTGTCTTCAGGTTATGGCTTTTTGTGAGAACTGGTCTCAAGACCACAATAGATTCCACTGTGACATGAGGAATGTAGAAATGTGTCAAAATTACTATCTTTCCTGTAGCTCAAACAGTAGAGTGTTGACGCTTGCAACACCAAAATCATTGGTTTCATTCCCAGGGAAAGCAAGAACTGATAAATGTGTACATTGAAATGCAATGTCAGATGCTTTGGATAAAAGCATCTGCCAAATGCGTAAATGTAAATTCAGTCATCATCAGTATGTTTCCATCCACTGATTTGTATGTGCATTTTGGGATATTACATTAAAATAAAACGCTGGATGGAAATACCAAAATATGCACAAATTCTAAAAATGCACATAAAAGCATATGCACTCAATTGAGTCGGATGCACTTTTTATCCGATAAGAAAACATACGCATAAACTACAATGGAAACACATTTACTGAATAAATTTGTCGAAGTGCACCAAAAAAGACTTTGCGATGGGATGGCATAACTGGACTAAACATTGTTATCATCATTGGTGTGAAAGGGCCTTTATAAACCATGAACCAAACCAGCTACAAGGTGAATCAAAACAAACTTTGATTTGAAAATTTTTTTTAAAAATAAAATAAAATAAATTATTGGGATTCCTGCTGTTAAACATGAAGTTGATATAATGTGGGATGACAGCTTCAACAAAAATATATACCATCAATGAACAACCTTGTTGCTCATAGGCCTGCCTTTAAAGCTTTATAAGTTATCTTTCAAAGTCAATTCCTCTATGGAGAAAATGAAAGTTTTTTTCTGCTGCATTCTATGGCCCCAAAGGAGCCATTTTGAAGAATGCTGACACAGTTCACACATTCCATATAATGAAAGCATACAGTCACCACCAGCTAACAGAGAGACGGTCATAGCTTTGGAGGGTGAGTAAATACCCTAGGAACTTACCCTAGGAATACAACAGAACTTTTGAGTAAACTACTGCTTTGATGAATTTGTGAAATTCCTGACAAGTCTCAAGTCTCTCAGTTCCAGATACTGTACCTCATGCTATAACTTTGACCTGTAAATGATCCTTCTGTTCATGCTGACTAATGTGTCTTTGTAACTGGATCATTTCCCGACCCAATAAAAAGACGAGAAAGACAGAACCCTGATCCCTCGGTAACCGGATCTCTATTTAGCTTTTGCAGGCTAATGCGAATCAGATCAAAGGCAAAGGCTATCAAATAATGACTTAATGACTTAATAATGACTTCCTTAAGCTGGATGGAACAGTACACCATGATGCTTTAAGATAATTTAATAGGATCTGAGTAGCAAAACCCAGGAGTAGCAGTAGTAGGTTACAGAAAAGAAAACCAAGTGGCAGACACTACAGTTCTGACTCTCTATTCTTTAATAATGCAGTCCTGGACACCTTTAATTATTAAGACCTGAAGAATGGCCTTCCAAAGGCTTGAATAGTGTTTTTACTTTGCTATGTGACCAAAAGGTAGGCTATTACCATCACTAGTCAGGCACATAATACAAGAACATGGGTGGTTGCTAATATTTTCAGTAACACTTTATTTCGATGGTCCACATTAGAAATTCTACTAGCTATACTGTAGTTGATTTCTTTTCTTTGGTAGTTAAGCAGCGAGTTACATCGTTGTACGGGGTAAAGACAGCCCTGGTCGGTTAGAAAAGTAAAAAGAAACAAATGTACAGCAGGACAAGAATGAATGAATGAATGAATGAATGAATGAACAATGTACAGTACGTCTGATCGGTTAGACAAGAATCATCATTTCATAGATATACAAGCATATAGCCTCGCATTGTTCAGTTTAATTTGGGATCCAAGTCAAAACCTGCAGAGGTGATGAAAGGAGGAGAGCACATCTGATAAGCAGTGCAAACTGAGGTCACCAAACAATATAGCTCAGAAGAAAGTCATGATCCTCCTGGGGGAGAGGAAATTGAGTCCTAAATGGAGAAGACGTCTTTATGGCACTTGTGGTGTCACAAAGAGATGTCAAAGAGGCAGTTAGTATGAAATGGGTGAGCAGAGCCACTCTAACGCACTAATTCAAAATTGATTTGAATCTGGCAATTTACACAACAAAGAATTCTGGTATTTTGATGTAGTCACGACTTCTGGGTACTTGAACAAAACCAGTTGAGAAATACTATGCAAAATGACCAAGGTTTAATCCACTTGGTGTAATGAATTATTTAAAAAAAGGATACATTTGTTTAAGAAAAATTGAAACTTTATGTCAGTGGATATATTTACAGGAACTTCAAGTAATTTCTCTTTTTGTGATTTCACTGACTTGACTAACTTGACCTTAAAGGTGTGATGAACTCCTCATTTTCTGTGACATTGTCACTTAAACCTAATTAGGCAAGTTGTACTTTTAATATCCCCCTAAATACCTTTTAGTATATTGTAAATTTGAATGTTCGGCATAAAGGTCAAGTCTGAGATAATTATAGCAATTTAAGTGTAAGAACGATCATAAATTAACAGAGATTACTCAGACAGAAATCACTAATTAATCACTCATGAAAAGCTGGATGAAAGAAAAAGTCCTGCCAGGGCAATAATTTGACAAAATCTATTCTTTTTTTATAGAATAAACAAAATTGCAGCCCCAGAGTTCGATATTTTTGTTCTTAGGGGGTCTGGAAATCCTCAGCCCTTGCTGTGGCTAGAAAAGACTAGTTAGCTAACTTTATAGCTAGAATAAATCAGTGAGTGATGGAAAGCAGCAGAAATGTGTTTTATTGGGAATTGTTATGACATTTTAACAGTACTGGGTATGTCATCCTAAAAAAAGTTAATAAAATCATTCCCCCTGCTTGATGTTTGACTGATTTGGGACATTGAAATCTTCATGTTTCTGCTGTCAATCAAACAGTGAGATCTGCCAGTCAAAGCATGAGTGCAGTGCATCTGTCTTTAGAGAAGGTTAAGTGACTATGAATTATTAATGTGTTTCATTCTGTACAAATGTGCTGGAGATGGGAAGTGAAGTCATCCTGAAGTATGTCTTTAAATGCTTGTAGAGTATGATCTGCTTTGTCATTAGCCATTAGCAATACAAATGTGATTTCAGTTAATGCACTATACAGGGAACAAAGCTGTAAACTATACTGTCTTTTTATGTTAAAAACACTGGATTAAGCTATATCCACAAGGCTAAGATGTAATTTGTTTTAGCCAGAAATGTTTCAAACCCTTGTGGAGGCGTCTGAGATCAAGAAGATCTCATACACCTGAAGAGAGCAATGCCCTGGAACTAGTACAGAATCTGGATACCACCTTTATTCATAAAAAAAAAAAAAAAAAAACATCCACAGAGGACATAGCTACTTTTGATTGGCTGTCAATGGAGAAACATGTTTTTTCTTGCATAATGGTGAAGATATGGCACTGACCATATCATAATTAATAATGAATTTGACTTAATTTACTATAATGGGTCATAGCGTTAGCGAAAACAGTATAGCTAATATTTATACCACTCGTTACATTACATTTTAAACTAGAAAACAATTATTCTAAATTGTAATAATATTTCAGAATATTACTGTTTTTATTGTATTTTTGATCAAATAAATGAGCATAAGAGACTTCTTTCAAAAACATAATCTTAATTTTTGACCAGCAATGTTGACAAAAATTTAAATTGACATAAAATAACCCAGGCAGCAACATAGTGTCAGCCCAGATCCGTCCCACATCTGGTATGCGTGAAATCCACATGTACCAGATGTGGCCCGGATCTGGGCCAACACTATGTTGCTGTCTGGGAAAGCATTTGTGTGAATTAAATATGTTGACAGTACAGTATTTCACATTTCTACAAAATGTCAAAATGCCTTATTTTTGTCCTTCAGACCACCGAGTTAAATAAAATACAGCATAATCTGACTTTGCCAACCTTTGAGTGCCCTTTGTGCTTTATAGGTCTCCTGAGCCTGATCTGAGAGATTCTCTTATACATCACTAAGATTTGATTTGCACTTCAAAGCAGCAGGGAAAGAAAATTAGAGAAGGAGTCAAAGAACCTCCCAGACTGGGATCTTATTTAATTAAATCAGAAGAAAGGGGAAATCAATTTGAATGAAAGGCCTCTTTCCATGCAATCGCAGCCCAGTTGGGTACAGAGGCATATGTGATTTGGCATCTTGCGCTTCACTCATTAAGGAGTGCGGTGATACTTTAATGAGCTTGTGCACCTCTCTGCGCAGTTCAATGCAGCAATCTACACTCATAAAGACAACTATTCTCCCACTAACATCTACCAGTAGATGCTCTTTCCAATGGATTTTGGCCAGATTTCCTGATAACATTACAAATTGTGTTCGGGGACGAGATGCTGCATTGTATAAAGACACTTTGGGGAATGCCTCAGCATGACAGCGTCTAAAGCACATGTGAAGCTAGTCCAATTGATTGGCATTGCGTTGTGAATAGCGTGTGCCTGCCCTGGTGCGAAACCTGTCCGGGTACAACTCAAGATGAGAGCACTCAAGAACCCAGTGTGGAAGGAAGGTCCAGACTATAAAATTGTATAAATGTGTGTGGGGAGGCCCAACCCACAGCATCAAAGACCTCTTGAAGGGAAACCCTCGGCAATAGAGCCTTTGAGGTTGCCACGCCCCTCGTAGAGTGCACTGATCAGCAGAGGCGAAGGCATGCCGCCTGGCTCATATGCTGTAGAGATTGCCTCGACAATCCATTTACTAATGGTCTATTTTGACACTGGGGACCCCTTCCTGGGAGACCCAAAGCACACTAACAGCTGGTCAGACTTCATCCATGGGGAAACCAATGCACATAGACCTCCAGAGCCCTAATCGGTAAAGTTGTAGCTTCTCTTGGTCCGCCGACACATGCGGTGGAGGATGGAAGGCCGGGAGAACAATAGACCCTGCCAATATTATTCAGCACCCTGGCCACACAATCTGGTCTAGGGTAGAGAATGGCTTTAGTTCTCCCAGGAGCAAAGACCAAACAGGAAGGAGAGAAGGACAGGGCTTGTAAGTCCCCCATTCTCTTAAGGGATGTAATTGCCAGTAAGAAAGCCACCTTTTGTGTAAGGAACTTCTCCAACACAGACTGAATGGGTTTGAAGAGTGCCAGGGATAACCCTTTCAGAACCACAGCCAGGTCCCAGATTGGGTCCCTAGCATAAATTGCAGGTCTCATCCTCAGAGCACCATGAAGGAAACGAACAACCATTGACTCCCCAATGGTCCATCGATTAACAGTGCATGGAAGGCAGCTACAGTATAGCTGACACGTAAACCTTAAGTGTGGACAGGAAAGACCCTCTGAGAAATTATCTTGAAGGAACTCCAGCACTGAAGCCACTGGCAGCAGCCCCACGGGCAGTATCAGGGCTTTCAGGGATGACGCAGCATCGGGGGAGAGATAATTTGCCAAAGTCTCTTCCCCGCTCAGCATCATCCCATAGCCGTTCTCTTTCGAGCCCATGATGTTGGAGTACACGTTACCTGACAGGCTCAATAAAGGAGAAGAGAACGGCTTCTTCCACGATCTCGATAACTCAATGTGGAGATTGTGAAAGAACGGCAAGCCCGACGTTAAGGCTGTGCATGGCTAAACAGAAAATGTTTGTCTCATTTGCTTTTTCGTTTTGCCATTTGATGTTAAGTTTTGGCCACAGCATGTCACAATCTCGACCAGCTCCTCATAAGTGGGAGAGGAGGGTGGCGAGTTTCCCTCGGCAAGTTTCCTCTTGCCATCTCAAGGTTGAAACATTCCACCCTGCGGGCTGGACACCTCTGAGTTTTCCATATGCATCCCGCTCTCGGGTCATGTGTATTCTAAGTCCTCCCCTCGGGTAGGCGCTGTGTTACATATTCCACCTGGGATATGCCACCCAGTGTACCTTGGTATTCCTGCTTTAAGCCTAGCCCTTCGTCCGTGCTAGTCTCACGACAGGGAGCTCAGTCTTGCGCAGGGCACTGGAAGACAGCCGCTGTGGCGTGATTGAATTGGGACCCCCATTTCGTCATTCACTGACTAACTCATAGTGACTGAACGAAAGGGAACGTCTCGCTTACGTATGTAACCCTCGTTCCCTGAGGAGGGAACAGAGACATTATTTCCCTCTGCCACAACAGCTGTACCGCTAGAACGGCCTGGAGTTCGGTCTTGGCTCCTCAGCAGTAAACATGATGCAAGATTGCCAGTGTCCTCCTTTTATACCCACGCAGTCGGGTGGAGTTACGCTATGCAAATTCTGCAGACCCATGGCATTTCCATTGCCATTGGCTTGTTTTCTAGAACTCGAAGGTGATAGACTTCTAAGCGAAACCCCCATTTCGTCATTCACTGACGTAACGTCTCCATTCCCTCCTCAGGAAATAAAAATGATCAATCAAAAAAAAAGATTTTTAATGATAACTTATAATGTTCTGATTCACCTCGTAGCTGGTTGGCTTGGTTCATGGCTTTAAGCGCTTTAAAGAAAACGTTTTTAAATTCCCTATGGGAAATTAATGGAAGAAATACTTCTGGAACAAACTCAGCTGAAAAAGTGGGCAGGCACTGTTGCACTCTATACCACAATGATCCAACGATCCAATCAGTGTACAATGACTTTACAATATCCAAAATGTATTAAAGGGTTAGTTCACCCCAAAAAAATTGTATTCTGTCATTAATTATTCACCCTCATGTCATTCCAAACCAATACTTTCGTTCATCTTCGGAACACAAATGAAAAGATCTTCTGTCCCTCTATTGACAGCTACGCAACTACCACTTTGACGCTTCAAAAAGTTCATAACATGAAGGCGAGTAAGAAATGACAGAATATTCATGTTTTGGTGAACTTTCCCTTCACAAAAATAATTACTCCCTTGCTTGAAAGTTCTGGTGATTTGGAAATTCTGACAGGTGCATTAAAAATATTTTTTGTCCTTACAAAACCAATCAGTTGTGCTAGCTGTATAATACTGTTGTGTCTTTAGGGGTGAGGATGCACAACCACCATCCTGTTGTGTGTTCACTGAAACGGATGTCTTCATTCATCAAAATAATATCATGGGTTCTGAGCCATTAAAGGTCGGGATCAATATAGCGCATGTTGTTTGGGGATTGTCAAAGAACGAATGGTGTTCAGACAGGTTAATAACTCTCTTTCCGGAAGCCATGCTTCATCAAGGAACATAATGTTAACAGAATACCAAATGAAGTCACTGCTTTCCAGCATTACGAGCCATGTTCGTCATTCGTGCTTCTTGGCTGGACCAGAAAAGAAAACACCATTAACCAATGAATCAGCAAGCAGTCAGTCTCATCTGTCAGCCACAGCTTAAGCCCTCAAGCCAAGAGCAGATCTGTCTTTTCCATTTTCCAGTGACATTTGCAGCCAGGGTAAAACAACGTAGACACCTCATTTAAAACCCCACCCTCTCAAGGCCAAGATCAGACAAGGAACCAAGTCAAAAAATAGCACCCAGGGGGATTATCACACGTACAACCATGTGAAAGCGTTCAAGACGCTCAAAGACTAAAGAAATGATGGGTCCCACTTTATATTAAGTACTATGTACTTACATTGAAATTAATAATTTGATACAACGGACTTATTGTGTACATACATGTTTTTACATTGTACTTATATTTTGAAAATACCTGCATGTAATTACAGCTGTAATTAATTAATTTAATTGCATTTGTAATTACACTGTTGATCTTTCCCTTACACCTTAACCCACCCTTAAACCTTCCCATAGCACCACACCTGTCCCTAACCTTAACCGTATCACACCTCATTAGCAGCAAAAGTGTTTTACAATACAACATGAACACAATAAGTACATGTACTTATTTTTCGATGTAAGTACATAGTACTTAAAGCTACTTAATATAAAGTGGGACCAAATTATGTGATTTGAATATCAAGGCTCAAGATAGATATTCGTGTCTCCAGCGGTGAAATTGTTTCCTCAACATGACTTCAAGTGGCAATAAGTTTAATAAACAAGCCAGTGGGTGGCGGCAAATGATCGTTTGTGTCACTGAATCAATCCCTCAACCGATTTGTTCAAAATCCAATCATTCAGCGATTACTGTTGGCTTCTTTTTCTTTTCTTTTTTTTGCAATGAGCATCAAACGGTCAGTGGATGGTCATCATAAGCATCTGAGGCTGAGACTGGTAAAATCATAAATTATATAATTAAATAAATTAAATTGATTATTCAGTTCTGAATAATTGTCCCTTTTAGATGCGCCATGATTTAATAAAGGCAGTATTTTTCACTCTGGGTTTAAGGCCCCGTTTACACGATGGGAAAACGCAGATATTTCCCTGCGTTTTGGCCTGTCATTTACACAAAAATGCCGTTTTTATCCCAGAAAACGATTATTTCTAAAAACTCCGGCCAAAGTGGAGATTTCTGAAAACGCCGGTTATGTGTTGCCGTGTCAACTGGGAGAAACGGGGTTTTAGGTTCTCAAACGTCACAATTTGCGCCAGAAAATGCTTACGTCATGAACCTCGCGCCATGTCTGTTGTTTTGAAAGGAACAGGAAGTCGCTCGTGCTATTCACTGTTGTCGATTTTGAGGATTCTGATTGGCTTGCATGGCTTTATGGCTTTATCCTTCTCCCTACACTGCCGCCCATAGGTTTGGCATAGTTATGATGGCGCTCGACGGCGTATTTATGCGGGTTGATGTAAACGACAACTTTTTTGAAAACGATGTTGTGTGCACAATGTTATTTTTAAAAACGGAGGGGGGGGGGGGGATATTCGTTTCTCTAAATACCCGGCTATGTGTAAATGTGGCCTAAGTGCGTCAGTATTTCAACATTCACTGGACACCTTCTAAAGCCTTTTCATCTGGATTTAGGCCAGATTTTTATAATTTTAGTGCCTTCCCTGCTACTCGAGTAATAATCCAGAGCCTCATTTTTCTCTGTTATGAAAAGGTTTGAAAGTGCAGCGCTGTTCATTATCTTGCACTATTCCTCAGCTCATGTAATAGACCAATTAAAACTCTCCAAGTCCTCTATGCAATTTAGTCTTTTTACAGCTAAAATTGGGGTCAGGCTGTTACCGTGTGACCATTTCATGGTCATTGGCTCTCTCTATTCTGCTGGCTGCAGACCACTCTGTGAAGTGGATGGTCAGCAGTAGATTTAAATCCTTCTGGAACCATCATGGCAACAGCGTTGTACGTGACTAATTTGAAATCACGAAGTGGAGACAATAACATTGTTAAAGTTTTTACTTTCAAATGCATGTTATTGGTCATACATGTTGTTGTTGTTTTTTAGAATATATATCTGGATCATTAAATTCGATTTTTTGTTTTATTTGTAGAGTTCAAATAGTATTTCCTGCATATCAGGAAAATTACAAATATGAGAATAACAGAAAAAGGGGAAAGTATGAAAATGTTGCCTACATAGAAAAATCCTACATGAAAAACGATAGCAGAATCAAGCATTTGTAAAATTGGGAAGGAAATGCAACAATAGAGATTCAAAATAGCCTTCACATTTCCACAGAATGTTCATTAAAAGTCTAGAGAACCCCTACTTCTTGTTGGTTTATTTGTTGTTCCTTATTATACCTGCCCTTTTAAACGAATATTAAAATGTTTGCAAGCATCAGTAAAGAGCTTAGTTTTAACCATATTAAATCAGTTCTACATAATTCTACAAATTGTCCATGACAATCAGTGGATAAATTGTGCAGATTCAGTATCGCTGTAAAGTATATGCTGGTTGACCTGTCACAAAGCAGGCCTCTGGTGAAGATGTGAGGTCAATACAGCCATCTATCCAGACCAGCCGAGAGCAGTGTGACATGCCTCATGTTACTGTCAGAGTCCACACCTGCTGAGAGACACTGAGCTTCAGGCTAAACTGGACTCTTGAAGAGTTTTACAGGGCAGATCTCTGACTGAGCTGACAAAACCGATCAGCTGAGCGTTCAGTGAGCTTGAGAGTAGAGGTCAGTCCAGGGTCAGGGCACTGTCAGAACAGGAACTGGATCTTATGATCTGCAAGGGACCTGAGGGTAGATGGCATATTCAGTTTGACATGAATGAAAACAAGGCTGTGAGGGATAGACATAGTCTGATCTACTGCTGTATACCTTGTCTGTCTTGTCTATTTCAAATTTTTCATTTCAGGATCATAATATGATTTGATTTGCTGTTTTGAAAAATGTTTACCATTCAACATTAAAATGTGGAAAATGTGTACTGGCTGAATTAAACCAGACTTCTTATAATTCGAATTAAATGGGTTGCATTTAAACTGTCTTAGAGGTTTGAGAACGTACCACACTGAAGTTACAACTGTCAAGGTTAATCTAGAGCAGGGATGGGCAACTTCGGTCCTGGAGGGCCACTGTCCTACAGAGTTTAGCTTCAACCCTAATCAAACACACCTGAACAAGCTAATCAAGGTCCTCAGGATTACTAGAAAATTACAGGCAGGTGATTTTTTCAGGGTTGGAGCTAAACTCTGTAGGACAGTGGCCCTCCAGGACCGAAGTTGCCCATCCCTGATCTAGAGGAATTTAAAAAAATCTCTAGATAACTCATGTGTAACGATTGGTTGAAGCATAGGAGGAAGCAGGATCCACATGCAATAGGTATTTATTAAATAAACTCAAAATTTCCCAAGTTACAGACTTAGACTAAGGAACAGGATTAGGGCACAGAACAACCAACAAACAAAGTTAAGAATTCACAAAGACTGAACTAGACACAGGGCTTAAATACACAGGCAAACAAGCTTAACAAGATAACAAGGGGGCGTGGCTAATCAGAAACACCTGGGGAGACTAATAAACAAGAAAAACTACAAAGGACTACAAAACATGGCACAGAACAGGAAATGACAAAAGTCCACACAAGACAAGACAAGGACTCATGAAATCATTAAACTAGATGTCACAGGCTGATAGGTCCTTTACATGCAATCTACAAGCAATCCCATCATTTACTACATGGCACAAGTTGAATGGCCTTTGCTGATTCTTCAGCCAATAAGATATCTTGCTCAGCATTTAAATAGTCTGGTTCAGTGTTTGCTGTAGGGTATTCAGCTGTATGCTATCAGAGATCCTCTGAAACTCCTCCACCTCCCCCAGCTCCACCTGCCTAGATCTGATATGGGATTTCTGTATGTCTATTTATGCAGCAGCAGCATTTCTGTGTATCTATTGCCAATAGCAAGTTCATACTTGTTCTGCGGCAGCTGCATTACATTACCATATTCATTATCATGCCAAAACTACTTTTAGAGTTGTCATGACTGAAATAAAATTCTGATGAAACAGTGTAAAAACTAGTCGTTAAAGTCGTTGTTGAACTTGTTGAAATGTTGAACCTCTGCTTTTATAAAACGAAACTCATTCAAGTTGCTTTCTCATTTGTTACAGCAGATATTTCTGTCTGCATCTTTGTTTAGTGCTTTTTAACCACTGGGCTACACAAGACAGCTTGAGGAAGGCATCATTAACCTGAGCTCGCACAGCCAATGGTCAATGACTGATTATACCAGAGGCAGCAGCCAGAATCGATATTCAGATCCTGAATGTAAAATGAAAACAGGCCTTCCCTGTCCATGTCTTTGGCTTTGCAAAATGAACACTCCAGTGGTCTATGGTCTTCTGAAATGAGGAGACAAGTGGTTTATCAATGAACAAGCAACAGATACTACAATCATTTTGTATGTACACTCTTAAAAATAAAGGTTCTTTATTGGCATCAATGATTCCATGAAGAATCTTTTACATCCATGGGACACAAAAGGTTCTTTATAGTGGAAACATTTTCTTTAGATTATTCAAATATTCTTCATACTAAAAAATATTTTAAGAACCGTTCACTGAAAGGTTCTTTGAGGACACCAAAAATGGTGTATCTATGGCATCACATTTACATTTAACTAAAATAACTACAATAAAACAGTAACAAGTACATTTAGTGTATTCTATATTTTATTTCTGATATATTATTTTCAATAATTGCCTTTTCCTTTTCAGATCATTAGTCATCTAGTTCCTGGTAATACTGCAGGTGTCAGGATGGTCTCAGCATGAATGAGCACTTTACCTCGCCAAGCTGAGTGCTCACTAAAAACCGCCTCAATCATCATTTCCAGTTCATTTATATTTGGACCTATCAAAATGTGGTGATATCTGAGTAGCTGTTTTTGTAAGTATTTTATCCATTTCCACTGGTTTTTCCATTTTGCGGAGCGCTTGCAAACTAGATGGGCTTTATAGCATAGACACTGAAATCAGCCAATCACAGTAAAGTGCACTTTGCCTTTCCTCACATAAATTTAAACCTGTTTTTTTTCCGCTGATGTCCACCCACATCATTCAACAGTGCATGTGCAACTGATTTGAGTACAGTTTTCTAGATGTACAGTACAAAACAAAATTTTATTGCTCATTACTTTTGGTGAGAAATAGTGCAGACACTGGACAGGGATAAAACTTTCTAGTGTGCATGTGTCGAGCGTGCATGCTATCAAATGGAGTATTCTTTGAAAGGCAATGCGTTCAACTGTGTGTGTGTATGTGTGTATGTTAAAACTGCAAAGTATACTTCGGTCTTTAGTGGTGAGGATTTTTCAGTGACTTTCTGCAGGCTGCACCATTATGCCAGTAGATGGAGACAAGATTGTCTTTTGTGAGTCAATCATTGAAACATTCACTTAAACGATTCGTTCAGAAACACTGATTGAATCAATAATGAAAAACCTCTGCTCTGGTCTAAAAACATCAACGCTTGATTTCGCTTTTACTTTTTATTAAGCTAAAGGAGCTTGTGTCTAACGGTTCGAGTTACTCTTGTCTATTGAAGTCAATACCACACTCACATTTGTACAAGTTCTGAATATCAGCCCAGATGTGATTACCTGCAGTTGAATAGTTGTGCTGATCCTACTACAACAAAATCAGGTCCACTGTTTGCAAATAGCGCGAGCAGAAGCAGACAAGCATACTGTGCTTAAGGACACAAAAGCTTCCAACTACAGCCGAGCTTTCCAGACTGTGTATGTTCAGTATGGACTGTCAATCTCTGCCCTCTCTCCAGCTCAATATGTGGTCTGATTACAGAGTTAATGGCATGCCAAAGTGGAGACTCAAGACTCATTACACAAGACTGGATGTTACATCTGAGAAAATGGAGGTGCCGAATGTTATTTTCCACAGCTCTCAGTGCTTTATGTGTCCAAGATTACTTTGACATTGGAATGAACGGAATAAGTGGTAATAATTCAAGGTCAGTAAGATTTAACTTAAGTATTTATGACTTAATTAACCTAATTTGCAAGTAATTTATTAAAATAAATATGCACTGATGAATGCCACAATTATGCCACAATTAAAAATAAAGAACAAATAGTGTAGTGCATAGTTGCTACCTTGTTTACTAATGTGCTTCTTGGCAGATATATGCACTGCTGCCTGTTGTATAACCACTGTTTAGCTATCATCAAAGATATATTTGGCTTAATAGACCTTCCATTAGGCAGGCTGGTGACATCAAGCCAGTTTTGAGTCATTCTCAAAGCCATGAAGTGCCTGTATGTAAAGCACTAAGCAGAGAAAGGAAAATTGGGTTTGTTTGAAATGGCAGGGACGAGAAAATAATGACAGAATGTTAATTTTGTGGTGAACTATTCCTTTAAAAAGGTATTTTTTCCAGATTTACTTATTTTGCTTATATAAAACCAATGTACTTTCACATAATGGATGGAGAAATCTAAAAAAAATAATCTTCTTTATAGTGGGAGTAAAATCCATTTCCCTTTTTGTTAAAGATATATAAGATAAAGCAAAATACCACTTTTACTCCCAAATGTATTTGTTTTTCAAACAGTGTAACAACATCTGGTTAAAAATGCTTCTTTCTCCATTGACAACCATTACAAATTAGCCGTGTATTCTGACCAAATGTATTATTTTGCAAGAAACATATTGTATTTCATTAAATTTCTATTTATGATTCACCAGTTCTAGATTCATTTTGAAGCATGAAGACTCTTCAATCCAGTTAATTCCCAATAGATGAAATCAACTTTTTTTTTTTCTTTGCCTTAATATTGGATCCTAATATTGGAAGTCATAGGTAAAAAGGACTGCAAAAAGACATAACTAGGCTATGAAATCTAAACCAGAATATTTGAGGAAAATCAATAGAGCGATGCCTTGCAAGCACAACCATTTCACATTTTAACTCAGATTTGTTTTATTGCTTATAAAGCTATTTAAACAAGTCATAAAATATAACACCCAAGCATTAAATGAGTTTGTGAGCAGTTTTATGATGTTATATGAGGAGTTCAGAAAGAACAGAGGTGCTGATATTCCTCAGGGTGCCGCCAGCGTCAGGAGCAATTACTGTTCCATGTGACAGGCAATAAAAGGGCCTGAATGAACTTCAAATCTTCAATCTACAAATCATCTCTTTTAAGTGAATATATGATATGAATATATATATACATGAATGATATTGTGATCTTTAGACTTTGCGGTTGTTACTCTCAAATATTTATTTTAAAGGGGTGGTATAATGCCCCTTTCACAAGATGTAAAATAAGCCTCTGATGTCCCCAGAGTGTGTATGTGAAGTTTTAGCTCAAAATACCCCACAGATATTTTTATATAGCATAAAATTATAAAATTGTCAATTTATGAGGTTGAGCAATAACACACCGTTTTGTGTCTTATTCCTTTAAATGAAAATGAGCTGCTGCTCCCGGCACAGAGGGCGGAGCTTCAACAGGTTGCACTCACACAGACATGCACTGAAAATTTCAAAAACTTGTAGCCTTTTATGTTCAAACCGGAGTCAAACAATGATGGAGAGACTCAAGAAGAAGTGACAACATGTGGAATGCAACAGGATGTTTCTGAATGGTTAGTTGGTTAATTTATGTAACTTATGTGTAGTTATCTTCCACTAATTGATTAGCATATTCTGATTTATAATCTTTTATATAATCTGTAAATCGTGTTCCGGGGGCGGGGTTTATGTAAATTTTAGGGTTGGTGATGTCACTAACCCGTGAGGAATGTCATGTAGTCTCTACCAGCCGTTTGTTGTAGTCCTTAAAAAGCGATTTCTTTAAAAGCAAATATCTCCCTTTGCTTTGAACTTTGAGCATTGTAACTTTGCAGATGTTGTTTATGCTCAAACAGCAACATTACACACTAACTAAAGTTAGAAAAGTGAAATCATAATCAACCACCCCTTTAAGAATTAGATCGCAAAATAACCTCTGCATTTCTCGCATCTTGATACTAATTAAAAGCAAATCCATAACAGATGTTAATTGTGTCAATTACACTGACAGTGAGTATAGAATTATGCTTCATCAAGTTTGTACTTATCATAAATGCAGCTTAGCTTGATGAGTAAAAAAGGTTATATCAAATTAAATGTTCTTTGCTGTTTTAGAGACAGTAGTTGAAATACATATATCATATATTCACATTCTTAACAACTATAAACACGAATTTTGGAACCAAAGCAATTACATTGAAAGAACAATATTGTACTTTTATACAAAGGCATCTGAAATAGCAAATGTGGAATGACCCAAAGTTGGCAACCCAATGCACCACAACAGAAGATATAAGTGCAATTCCAGGGTTAAGAACTTGACATTTGAAGTAAAAACATGAAATGTAACACCTCAGAGAAAGTATTTGATACCAGTAGCTTTATTGAACCATATGTACAATCCTAAACCCCTGCAGGTAGAGTCCAGACATCATTAAAAAACATTACTTTTTTTGAGAACATCGCATTTTATTGAAACTATTCTTTGTAGGGAACTGCACAATTCTGAAAACATAATAACCAGGTGAAAATGGGGTGAAATAAAGTGAAAATGCAATCACAGTAAACTTCACAAGAATCAGAAATGGGCTAATTTGCCATAGACTGGAGTGAGACCATGAACGTCTCAAACAAAATCTATATGTTAATACATAAACTTGTCACTTTTGACCTCTTGTGAGTTTGCAGGTCTGTATACAGATGTCACATCTATTCATTGCGAAAATGACACATTACATTGGATGGGAAATTATATAAAATGCTTTATAACAGATTGTTCCGGCCCTATAATTTGATTGGCTGAACAGCGTTCCACAGGGCAGTAATCCTTTTAATGAAGCCATTTACATTTCCAAGGTCTGTACAAGCATGAATTGAACAAGGCCAGTTTCTCTTTGGAGGGTTTGAAATGACGACAGCAGATTTCATGCATTTGCATGGCTCAAATGCACAAGATATTGTCCAGAAGAATGTCTTTCATCCTTCTGCACAGATATATTTTTATAAAATTCATCTCCATCTCAAGAAAGCGCATTCAACCACCGCTTTGCTGAATTGCAGTGCCAATAGTGAAAGAGCAGAATATATGATCATAATAAAAATCGGATTCGCTTCACTTCAGTCCAGAACTGCTCGGCTGTGTTTTCCCATGCAACTGTGTCCAGGACAAGGCTCAACAATAAGGATTTTAAATTCTGCTTGCCCAATCAGGCCAGTTTTTACAATTTGCCATTACAATTTCAACAAAAAAACTGCTTCTTTGGCCATTCTTATTGTTGAGTCATGCAGGGCTCTCTATTGTTGATCAAGCTTTCCAAAGTGTTTTGTATAAATGTGTATATATGATGCTAGGCAGGGTTTTTTTTATAAAAAATTTTGTTGGGTTTTTTTTACTTCGAATGGGCTCAGTGTGGGAAGAGAACATTGTCGCTGCATACTGGTGGGAAGATGCTCATTATTTGCCTAACGAATTCAAGCAGGTTTGACATTCTCTGCAGCTGATACAAGGAGATTTAGAACTGGATGCCATAGGTGGCCATGTTAAAGTCATTAATCTGTGGCAATCATTGCTATAGGTTGAATTTTTTTTTTAATAATTGGCTTGGTTCATGGAAAAGCTTTCATGGGTTTGTTCTATCCATCTAGTTTACTCTATTTGCCACTTGAGCAATGGGCCGCAGCTTGTTGATTGGATCTGAGTACATCTAAAATAGGATCTCTGAGTTTCGATCCTTACCCCTTAGCTGGAAGTGTAATCTCATCTCTTCATATTAGTCAAGCACACCATTGAGACACACGCTGACAGCTAACCATCTCATGTCGGAAAGTTGGAGGATTTTTAATGGTACTTCTCCAGCATTAATCGCTGCATAGTTGCTGATGTAGAGTACTGTGTGAAAACCAAGCAAATGTTTGCTTGCTGTTTGTGCATCAGTGCTATATTTCATTCTTTATATCCTTTAGTTGCTCCTGTTGCATGTGAGGCCCAATTCCCTGTCTAATGAGGGCAGAACATTGAGTCCGGTGCAGTCATATATCCTTCTCAGCTATTTCACCGACAAGTTCTGCTAAATGATCCAGGGTCAAAACACTTGAATAGCAAGCAATGTGTGCTTCCATTTTTGGCTTGATTATCTTTATAGACTGGCCAATTTTTTTAATGTGGTTTCAGAAACTATGTATTCAACCGATTGTAACAGGCTGCATTTTGAATGTGTTTTTTTTTTTTTGTGCTATGATTCTGGAGATTACCGTTATTTGTTTGAAAGGCGAATAATAAAAAAGTAGATTAAATAAATAAACAATAAACAAATAACTTTTAAATAAAAACGAAATAAAACACTTGCTAAAACTCAACAGCATCTCAGGTACTTCAAGTGAATCTTTTATGTCAAAGGGGTTCAACTGAAAAAAGCTTGGGAATCCATGCTTTAGGCCATATTCTTTACCACTTGCAGGAGTCATGGTGACATGCCAAGAACACACTACAAACCTGAAGATTGTCAGTTTGGGCATATTTAAAGACTCTTGGGGCCTATTAGTTTTGTCACTTCATTTAAATAGCTATCTGATTTGTTAAATCTGTTCCATTTCCACTTGGCCACATAAATGTGTCTCCGCAAACAGAATATAAACCTTTAATTCATGCACTATGTGCCAAATTAGAGGTTATGTAACCAAGCAAAGGCACTGCATTTTATTTATTATCAGATCAAAGATTGCAATAGGAGAGAGAGCATCATCAGCACTTAAATCAGAGAATTTAGCATCCGCCACTTTTTTAATGAAGATGACAATGTGTTGAGCCCCAGGACGCAATGCTGAACGCTGTGTCATTTTGCTAAAGAAAGATTCTCATCTCTGTTGGGCCCTATCTGTGGAGATGCGTGTTCCAGTAGCACTGTGGTATCTGGCTACTGGGAGCCAGTATAACATTCTCTCACATCTTTATTTTTTACCATTTTTGGAGAAATAAAATGTATATGTGGCTTCAACATCCATATATGCATTTACACTTGTCCAGTTGCATCTAAAATGTGTCTTAAACCTCCTCCTGAAGTGGTTTCTTGATTTGAATGCCTCATTTATAAAATACACGTACGATCGGATTTGATCCTAAATACCTCGTCAAAAGCAAGGAACAAAAGGCATGCAGAGACGTGAAAATGTTCTTATGTGTCCGTCAACTGAAGAGTATGTACAAACTTTTTAGTGCTAAATATACAAGTAATTGAATCTATTTAACATTGTTTATGAAAATGTAAAGATAAATAGCCACATCACCCTGTAGCCCAAGACTGGTTGCCCACTGAAGCTAAGCAGGGTTGAGCCTGATCAGTACCTGGATAGGAGACCTCCTGGGAAAACTAGGTTGGTGTTACTGAGGCCAGCAGGAGGCGCTCACCCTGTGGTCTGTCGGCTGAGACGTTAAACCGAGGTCCTGACTCTCTGTGGTCATTAAAAATCCCATGGCACTTCTTGTAAAGATTAGGGGTGTAACCCCGGCGTCCTGGACAGATTCCCTTCATTAGCTCTTATCAATCATGGCCTCCGAATAATCCCTATGCATTAAAGCCATGGATCTATCACTCTCTCTCCTCTCCACCTATAGCTGGCGTGTGATTTATTAGGAGAGAAACATTTAAGAAACTTGTTGTGCATATCATTATTTTATGAATGTAAATTTAGGATTGTTATATGCATATCTTTGTAAATGAGGCCCTTGGACTTTTCATGATCGGATAGCTAAATAGGCCCATGGTTCCTTGTGTTGCATCATTTGGTTACAACCGATATTAACTGTTCCATTCTACCCACACAATAATAAAAAAAAAAAAAATCTGTAGTTTTACAGTAATTTTGCTGGCCACTTGGTTGGCAGTGCCCTCCTGGCAATGTGACATTGACCCTGTCCCATAGGGAACCCTAAGATCTTCCTTCAAGTCCTCACTTTCGTGACGTAATGTGTAATGTAATCTTCTGTGACGCAAGTATGTTGATTGCCCCCCCCCCAAAAAAAAACATAATTTACCAATTTATTTTCAAAATATTAATCTCCAATGCGTGTTCACGAGAGTATCATGAAGCATGCATGTTGTGTTGACACGAGAGCAACGATTAATATTTTGTAAATAAGTGGTAATTTATGTTTTTTGCACAAAGCACTTGCGTCACTTCATAAAATTGAGTTTAAACCACTGGTGTCACATGGATTACTTTAATGATGTCTTTTCTACCTTTCTGGGGCATGAAAGTGGTAATAGGCTGTCAATGGAGGGACAGAAAGCTCTCAGATTTCATTAAAAAGATCTTCATTCATTTGTGTATCGAAGATCAACGAAAGTTTAACAGTGCATTTACACGGGGCATCTGCGTTAACGTTTCGCCATTTTTTTTTAAATGGGTGAAAAGTTTAAAGTTTCTTTAAACTTTTCAACTTTTCAAGCGCCAATGCAGGCGTTAGCCAATCAGATCGCCTATGCAAATACCCTAGCACAGACGCTAGCCAATTGCGTTCATGCAACACTGGAAAATGAATGTGATACCAGTACCAAGCTTCAGACGCCCTCCGTCAAACGCTGACGCTGATGCCCCGTGTGAATGCAGCGTTACGGATTTGGAAAGACATGAGGGGAAGTAATTAATGACAGAATTTCCATTTTTTCATTTTCCATTTCATTTCCTGTCTCCTCTCTGACTGACTGTCCTTGCTGGAGCGTTCATGCCATTTCATTGTTGACCTCACTGAAGAGCGTCATTGATGTTCTGGTGGATTAAGTGCAGTGATAGCAATAAATAATTGGAAGATGATAAAGGAAAGAGGGCGGCTCAATACCCACAACTAGACTGTGTTCATCGAAAAAGTTATAGAAATGCAATGCATGCTCAATAAAACCATGACATAGGAGCATATGACCTCTTGAAAGACATGACAGGTTGATTACGGACAGATTTAACATTTGATGAGAT
The DNA here is from genome assembly GCF_949319135.1 of Squalius cephalus. Taxonomy (NCBI): domain Eukaryota; kingdom Metazoa; phylum Chordata; class Actinopteri; order Cypriniformes; family Leuciscidae; genus Squalius; species Squalius cephalus. The sequence goes on along the minus strand of NC_137124.1, from coordinate 55,155,144 downwards.
GAAATGTGTTCTATATTCAGGATGTCTTAGGGTAATTTTCCATCCGGATTTGTAGATGACTTTGATGATGGGTGTCATGGAGTATGAGAGGACATTACACTGAGATGGTAAACTAGCAGTAAAAAAATCTTCTTTTGTTTGTTATTACCTAAAATTACCCTGAAAGTGTCTAAATGAAGAATAGCTCCAGCATCTTTTCACCTACTCTCTAATTCTTTCTGCTTTCCACAGTCCAGCATGCAGGCATGTTTCTTAATGAGGGTGTTTGCTGACTTAGTATAACGTGTGAGTCTTTACTTTCATTATGAAACCATACTGTGTTGATGACCTAAAAATGAACCGAAGAGGGGAAAACGGTGTCCTCTAGATCAAAAAACTGTCACATCCATACTCAAAAGACTGCTTTCCTTTTAACACAAGTTAAATGTTTCACTAAAGTCTGTCTTTAGTCAGTGTCCAACACATGCATATACTTTCACTCATAAAACACATAATTTCAATGATAATTTCGCCCGGTTGTTAATGATGAACCTACAGCTATTGTCTGGCCCTGACTTTTTGTCCTGAGCATGTTTACAATCTATTGAGCAGCATATTTGGCCATCCCAGATAACAGGGAATGTTCTTAGAACTTTGGCTAATGTTCTGGCAAGTTATGAACAAAAGTTCTTCAAGTAACATGAACAGAATGTTCTTTCAAATGTATCTGGTCTTTAATCATGTTCTCAATATGTTAGCACAAAAATGTTATTTATACATCGTTCATGGAATGTTTTTTATGAAACTTTTAATTTGACATTCGTCTAACGTTTTTAAATGTTACTTGTTTCAGAATGATCAAAGAACATTCAAAAGGAGCATTCCTGTGTTTGTAGAATTATAAAATGGAACGATCACTTAACATTCGTATAACCAAGAAAAAACTTTTTTTAAACTTTTTTTCAGGGAACATTCAGAAATAATGTTTTCATAATTAATTGATTTGAGTAGTGTAAACTTAAATCAAGCAAATTTGTTCAATAATAAATTAAAAAAAAACTTTTATGAGTATTTAGAACTTTATTCTTCTTCGAGCCTGGTTTGAGATCAATGTTACATGTTCTATATTGCTATACTATCAAAGCATTGTTACCAATTAGCAAGTTAGCGTTTACTGAATTAGCTAGTTAAAGCGAGCCAAGTTTCCACTACTACAAATATTTAAGTTGAAATGACATGATCATTTTAAGTTAAATATGCATTAGATTGCTTAAATATTGCAAGTTTAGTGCAATTAAAATATATGAGTACAAAATAAAAAACTGCCATTTCCGCTTACTTAAACGTAAAGGAACACGCTGACTTTTTGGGACTTTAGCTTATTCACCGTATCCCCCAGAGTTAGATAAGTCCATACATACCCTTCTCATCTCTGTGCGTGCCGTAACTCTGTCTGACGCACCCACCGCTAGCCTAGCTTAGCACAAAGACTGGAGATAAACGGCTCCAGCTAGCATACTGCTCCCAATAAGTGACAAAATAACACCGACATTTCCCTATTTACATGTTGTGATTTGTATAGTCACAGCGTGTGCAAATAACAAGGTCACATGAGACACAGCCATCTTCTAACCGTATACATACTGGGAACTATATTCTCAGAAGGCGAAGCACTGCTACTTGGGCGGAGTGATTTGCTTGCAGCACCTGAGAAGCCCCGTGGTGAGGAGCAGAGAGTTCGCTCAGAGTTGGAGTAAATCACTCCGCAGAAGTAGCAGTGCTTCGCCTTCTGAGAATATAGTTCCCAGTATGTTTACGGTTATAATGTTTTTTTGTTTTTTTTGCCAACTTATTTGGGTTTATAGTATAGCAAAACGTTCTTAGAATATATTTTTGTTAGCTGGGATGTATCCTTCACTGCCTATGATACCCCACAATCTGTGTGAAATTTAGCGATTTGTGGAAAGAATAAAAATAGCATCTGAATGAGACAATAGGTGTGTTCCACTTGAAGCAGCGCTACGCTGACCGATCGGTGTATGACATCAAAGAACCACGAGAGTGATTAGACAGTGTGCAGAACCGACCGCTCTCTAATCTCTCTTGCAGAACTTTGATGTCACACACCGATGAGTCTGTGCAGCGCTGCTTTAAAGGGATAGTTCACCCAAAAATGAAAATTCTGTCATCATTTACTCTCCCTCAAGTTGTTCCAAACCTGTATGATTTCCTTTCTTCTGCTAAACACAAAAGAAGATATTTTAAAGAAGGTTGGTAATTAAACAGATGCTGGTCCCCACTGACATCCATAGTATTTTTTTTTTTTTTCTACTATTCATACTTTGCAGTCACGTGACTACCATGGATACCTGGCGGGCAACAAATGGGTATTTTCAACGTAGAGTCCTGTAGTTCCAGGTCTTTCTAGTAGCTATCAAGTCTGTTAGCGAGCTAGCTGCATAACTATGGACTAGGATTAACTCTCTATGGATTAACTCCAAGGTGGCTAAATTGTGTAAAGCAGACAAGTTTTTTTAAGATAATCGAGCAGTAATAATTCCTCCGTAAATAATCTAGCTCTACTGTTGGATCATCTCTGATTCTCATTGAAAACCATAGATATCACAAACCTCAAAACAACCTACTGTATCACACACTTTTGTTGTTGTTAGCAAAAGACGACAGCTGTTACTGTGCGTTCACACCGCCACCGGCGAGAGCGTCAAAGTGCCCGGAAGTCATTCATTGTCAATGAATTTTGCCGCGGTGTGAACATACAGTTAGCCTAGCTTAGACTCATAACACAAACAGCTGACTCGCCGAACCAGCTGGTGGTGTTGATTGACAAAACTACAGGGTAACTTAAAGACACGATTACATGATCATACACCCATTGTATTCAAACAAATGTTGAAATTACCTTTGATGGAGCGATGGAATGATCACTGCACAGACGTGTATACTGTGAAGGTTGCTTATCTCATCTGCGGTTAGTGCATCCAATCGCACAACTATCTGGCATGTCGTTTACACCTCAAAACGCCAACTTTTGTATAGTAAAACTGGTGACGTCCTGGCAAGATCCTTGATTAGTTTACTGGGTTTCGTTGCTGGAGAACGACGTTCTTGCCCGCCAGCCAGTACTTGTGACGTCACGTGCAAAGTATGAATGGAAGTCAATGGGGTCCATCAGTCGTTTGGTTACCGACTTTCTTCAAAATATCTTCTTTTGTGTTCAGCAGAAGAAAGAAAGTCATACAGGTTTGGAACAACTTGAGGGAGAGTAAATGATGACAGAATTTTCATTTTTGGGTGAACTATCCCTTTAAGTCAAACACACCTAATGAAAGACTGGTGTCACTGATGCTCTTGTGTCTGAAAGGGAATAAATCCACACAACCATTTATCCACATGTCTATTCAGTTTCAAGTTTTTTTTTTTTTTTTTTTTCAAGCCCTAACATAATTCATCAAAACTTCATATTTATTCATTTATTTCTTTATGAAATGTTATCTTGTGTTTTAGAAATGTGATTATACTGACTTTTATATACAGGTGCTGGTCATAAAATTAGAATATCATCAAAAAGTTGATTTATTTCAAGAATTCAACTTAACAGGTGAAACTACTATATTATATAGACTCATTACATGCAAAATTAGATATTTCAAGCCTTTATTTGTTATAATTTTGATGATTATGGCTTACAGCTTATGAAACCCACGAAATCAAAATCCCAGAAAATTTGAATATTACATGAAATCACACAGTAATTACACAGTAATACCATGGTCATTGAAGCAGGTTTTGGTTCTTTTGGCAGTGTGGGCAGGTGCAAATCCTGCTGGAAAATGAAGGAAGCATGAAGTGCTCTAAAATGTCCTGGTAGACGGCTGCGTTGACTCTGGATTTGATAAAGCACAGTGGACCAAAGTCCTCTTTTCTGATGAGAGCAAATTTTGCATCTCATTTGGAAACCAAGGTCCCAGAGTCTGGAGGAAGAATGTAGAGGCACACAATCCAAGATGCTTGAAGTCCAGTGTGAAGTTTCCACAGTCTGTGTTGGTTTGGGGAGCCATGTCATCGGCTGGTGTTGGTCCACTGTGCTGTCCACTCAACGCAGCCGTCTACCAGGACATTTGCAGAGCACTTCATGCTTCCTTCAGCAGACAAGCTTTATGGAGATGCTTCCTTCATTTTCCAGCAGGATTTGCACCTGCCCACACTGCCAAAAGAACCAAAACCTGGTTCAATGACCATGGTATCACTGTGTAATTACTGTGTGATTTCATGTAATATTCTAATTTTCTGGGATTTTGATTTCGTAGGTTTCATAAGCTGTAAGCCATAATCATCAAAATTATAACAAATAAAGGCTTGAAATATCTCACTTTGCATGTAATTAGTCTATATAATATATTAGTTTCACCTGTTAAGTTGAATTCTTGAAATAAATCAACTTTTTGATGATATTCTAATTTTATGACCAGCACCTGTATAGCTTCTGTGACATTAACATTAACTCAACACATTTTGAGTTTTAAGTAAAAAGTCTCTGCTCAGGTTTCTAGTGATAATATTATGTTTCTGCTTCCATTGCTGAAATATAATCATTTAAATGTCAACTGAGACGTTTCTTTTTACTTCAGTGCATAAACCTTAAAATGTGTTTCTGGGTCAAAGTGAATAATTCAGCAGGTCACATTTCTTTCATCTATAACAATTGTTTTGTCTCTTTGAATGAAACATTGTAGCAAGGCAGGCCACAGCCTGCTTACAAAGATTCCCCCCTCAATTATGCTTTATATTACTGGTCTCCATGGTGATGTTTTTACTTTGCTTTAGCTTAATGGCAGACAATTACTTTTCTAGAAGGGAACTGACATATCAATCAAAAGCTTAATACTGGCACTGCATAACTTGATTTGCACACTTTAAACTTTGTTTCCTTTACTGAAGTAAAAGAACAGACACAGGTCTTTACGTACCATAGTATGAATACACACTTTTGAAATCTTTCTCAAATATTTTCACGAGTATATGTTAAAGATCAGTAAAAAGTTTTTTAAGAACAATAACTAAATTTATGTGTTCAGGTTTGGCTGACGTGTCTTTGATAGACAGGCTTTTAGGCATGAGGTTAAAGGAATAGAGTTCCATACGTTTGGCAGAAAACATCTGAAATTGCACAATGTTTCATTTACCTGTCATTGTACAACACCCACCTCCTGCATGTTAACTCATTCCCCGCCATTTGACAGAATTTTGCGGCTTTCCCTGTTTTCACTGTTATATGGTAGGGGGGCGCATCTTCTGAAAGAGTACAGAATCTCCAACGCTATCTCCCGACTAATTCGTATGAGTGATTAAAAGGTGGCGAATTCGTACGACCTTACTCGGGTATAGGTTCAGGGTCGGGTCAGGAGTAGGTCATTCGTACGAATTCATACGAATTTGGCAACTCGTATAATATGAACGAAAACCCAGGTGAAGAAGCAGCAAAAACAAGTGATAAAAAAATTGCTTATGCACTTTGTAGTCTTTGGGGTAAACAATGTGATTTTCTCAGCTTTTTGTTCAAAATAAAGAGAAAAGAGATCATCTCTACTGACCTACATATTTAGGTAGCAGGTTTTTTTTTTTTTTCATCCAAAGCCACTTGTATTACAGGGCCATCTGTAGGTTTGTTGGGCCCTAGACTGAGGTCATGTAAAAAAAAATTGTCATAACAAAATGGAAGTAATGATCTGCTAATTTACTACACCCTTAGAAGAAAGGGTTCTATGTAGGTTCTGTCGGGCCCTTCATGTATAGAACCTTTCAAGTTCATTCAAATTGAGTCAAGAACCCAAGGGTTCTGTATAGAACCCACCTTAACTTCCCCTCTATGTATGAACCATCTTGTGGGCCCCCCAAACATATTGAGACCCTAAGCACATTGGGACGACCCAGTTTTGCTTTTTAATTTACTAATATTTTGTCAATGGAAATATTCATCTGAGTTTTTTTTTTTTTTTCTTTTTTTTTTTTTGGATAAGAAAGGTTTATTTCTTAAGGGGATATTAGTGGATGCATTTATTAACAATTTTAGACTTTTGCGATGACAAAAAGTGAAAAATGAGAATGCTGAGGTAAGATGACAAACCCTTCAGAATTGGGGCAAACATCTGCCAGTGGCATGTTGTTCCTTTATATAATATTATTATTATAATACCGTATTTGATTTGTCTTATTCAGTTACAATTTTTTTTTTTTAAATTACGCATTTAACAGACACCAAAATAGTGGAACATAAGCAATTTGTCACAGATCCAATATTCATACTATACAACGACATATATTAGATATCTAGATCAGAAAACAAGGTTATTTTACCCAAGAAGCTGACAAGATGGCCCTTCTCAAAATGTTTTTTGATTTGCAATAACTTAATTATTTAAAAAAAAACACCACATTGAATTCCCCACAACTATAAAGAACTAGACTGAATGATTCATCGTGTTCATGCTAAACTCATCTGAAAATGTTACAGTTAAGCAGTAAATGCACACAAATACCCCCACCTTTCACTCCCTATTATAAGAGAATCATGAATCATCATGTAAAAGTATATGATTATATGAAAAATATATATATGGAATATAAATAAATACCTCAATTTAATAAATAATTACATTTTTGTACAGTTTTATATCTGTAGTCACTTACGTATACAGTACATTTTAATCTTAATCTTTGTCAGAGAAAGGTAAATGAAATCTTAAAAAGCAGAAAATAAGAAAAAGCTGTGGAGAATTCTCTGATGTAATTTGCTCCACCTCTTCATGAATCCCAATGAATAATTCATTCTCTATTGTCTGTAATTCTCTCTTTCTTTCCTTAATTTACATCCTGGTAATAATAGACAGTACATCTCCTATCAAGACTCTCAGGTCTTATTATTAAAATACCGCCAAAGATTTTTAGCCTATGTTAGGGTTTTGTCCCTTGTACAGGGAAAATGAACAGACCCTGTGAGGCATAACATTTTCATTTCCACCTTACATTCTAATTCTTTATCCTAATTGCAGCAGATTATTCATCTGTTAAAATACTGTGCTTTTTCATTTGCTGCTGGCTCACTCTTTATATGAACCATCACTATCCAAATATTCCAGCATAGTGAGCGCATGAAAGGGCAAAGACGGCTATTTTTAATACGGAGTTAATTATGGCAGACTGGCTATGTGTTTTCAGCCTTATTTGATCTATATGTGCCTCAATGTATTTCTAAGAGCACCTAAAGGCATGTGCAAGTCTGTCAATCGCCAGAGCAAACTTGTTTAGAGTGACAGCCTGAGCGAAAGGTTAACACAAGAACATATTGTGCTGAGGAGGAAGAGTGAGTCACTGCAGAGAAGATAGTAAGTTTTTATTTTATGACTAAGCAGAAGTATCAAAGAAATGTTCTTCAATCCGATACTCAGAGCAGATGGCACTTTATGTGCAGTTACTGGGGAAAGATGACATTGGCAGATTTCCATTGTCTAGTATTAGTACTGAGACCAACACTCCAAATGAAAGGCTATACCATCATCTATGGAGGTAAGAGATTAATTGCTTCCTGAAGAACTGTGATGATAAATAATCTTAAATGAATATACTGCCAAAAGACTTCTAATAAATATCTTTGAGCAGTAAACAGCGAAAAAAGGTTTGTCCAATAAACAATTAAATTGGGGAAAACCTTTGCAATTTCTACAAGAAGTCAAAAACAAGTTCCTTTAAACAAATAATGTTTTGTTGAACTAACCTAATATATTTCAGTTTCTGTGTTAGATATATATAGCAATAGTGCATTTTAGCATGCTAGCCATATCAGTTATTGCAATATTTAACATCTGCCGTGAATGTTTGTATACTACAGTAGGCAGGCACAATACATTCAGTAGGTACACTACCAAAACAAGTGAATACCTGAATATTATATTAATTAATATAAATTTAGAATATAGACAAACCTTATATTACTGTAATTGTCTAGATTGGCAATATGTTTAATCTTCCCTATATTACATGCTTTTTTTCTATTTAAAAGCATGAAAGAACATGAATCTATTAATTTGCCACTTTCTATAATTCAAAGTGACGTCAAAAACCACATGTCCCTTTATTCTAAGGCTATACATATCACAGTCAACTGCTTGGTCATTATTTAGTAGAATAAAATAAATAAATGATGTTTCTCTGTCTCTGTCATTCAGCAGTTTAAGTTGACTGAGTGCTGTCTCACTGTAAAAACAATTTTTCATGATTTTATCACAACTTTCCATATTTAAAAAAATCAGCTTAGGTTCACAAACGTAGATCAGATTACATTATATTTTGAGTTTCTATTGCATAAACTAATCTCTTTCTTTGTGTCAACTCAAATTTTTTGTTTAAATGAACTCAAATTTTTAAGGCAACCAGATTAGGCTACTTAAAGTTAAACCAACAAATCATTTTTACAGTGTGATTGTGTCTTTAACAATTTCCACAATAATACATTTTCTAAAGTGTCTTCACGTTTTCATTGTCACTGGAGGAAAACAATAGTGAGGGGTAAAAGGTTGTCTAGGTTACTATTGAAACTCCCATTCCCTGAAGGAGGGAACAGAGACTTTACATCAGAACTGAACTGACAAATTGGGATCTCGCCTGAGAGCCCAATCACCTTCGAGTGTAAACTAAACTTGCACATTGGCGTGCGAGATGTGCATCAGGTGCCCCGCCCTGCAAAGTGGGTATACATTGGGAAAGCGTGCCTTTTCGTACTCACGGGCGTACTTACCTGAGGAGCAAGATAAGTGCACGTATCCGATTCTTAGGAGGGGAATTACTACTGGCGATGAGGACACTGGCTCTACACAGAGATTATAAAATCTCGCAAACCTGTTAGATGTCGTCCAGCACGCAGCTCTACAGATGTCTGCCAGCGAGGCACCATGCGCCAGTGCCCAGGATGAAGCAACATCCCTGGTAGAGTGAACTCTCACCCCAAGGGGGCACGGCTCGCCTTTGGTCTGGTAAGCCAAGACGATGGCATCTAACCTCTGCTTAGAGACAGCCTTTCCCTTCTGCTTGCCTCCATAGCAGACAAAAAGCTGGTCTGAGGTCCTGAAGCTCTGTGTTCAGTCCACGTGCAAAGCGTGGACGGGACAGAGCAAAGCAAGGGCTGGGTCTGCCTTCTCCAGGGGCAGCGCTTGCAGGTTCACCATCTGGTCCTTGAAGAGAGTAATAGGAACCTTGGGCACGTATCTGGGCCGGGATCTCAAGATTACGTGAGAGTTGGCCGGTCAGAATTCTAGGCACGATTTATATTCTTATTCGTATATTCTTATAGAATATATTCTATATTCAAAAATTCTTGTAGGTCCCCTACCCTCTTAACAGAAGCGAATGCAGTCAGGAGCACCAACTGAAGAGACAGAATTGTAAGCTCTTCCGACCGCAGCGCTTCAAAGGGTGCTATCTGTAAGGCTGCTAAGACCAAGGAGAGGTCCCAAGAGGGTACAATGTGAGGGCGGGTTGGATTCAGCCTCCTCACGCCCCTCAGGAACATGATGATCAGATCACGCTTTCCCACCATGTACTGCATCATGATGTGCTGTGAGAGCTCCATTTGATGAACAGGTTCCACTTCAAGGCACAAGCGTGAAAGTGCTCTCGCCAAAGTGATGGTGTCTACCACAGCCGTGGGTAGATCACCTAAGTCCTCCAAGTCCCGTCCAACGACCACACGTGGAGGTTCCAGCGGTCCGGACACGTGTGCCATAACGGTTCCCCGTCTTTGAGAAAGCAGGTCCTTCCTCAGAAGACTGCACAAGGGAGGGGCTGTCGCGAGGAGCATGAGTTCTGGGAACCAGGTCCTGTTCGGCCTGTAGGGCGCAACTAGCAAGACCTGTTCCTCGTCCTCCCTGAAACAACTGGCAGTGGAATGGAAGGCATAGCGTCCCGGATTGGGGTCTGAGTGCGCGGTGAAACACTCATCTGGCTCCACTGTTCAGCAGGGAGAAGGCATCACATCCTCAGACAGCACCGAGCTGCCGGCTGGCAATAGAAGAGGAGGATGAGAGTGGCAAGGCATAGCGTCGCACACTGCCATCCGTGCCTTCATGGGACCCAGAGATAGAGGAAACTGCTCTTTTTTGGGGAATTTGGGAACAGAAATAAAACTCAACAAAAGATTCTCCACTTGGCCCTCGGCCGGGAGAGGGAGTGGTGAGATCACCATCTCCCAAAGAGCTGCTCCCTCCATCTCTGGGTTGCCCGTCTAATGTACGCCGCTTGGCCTGATGCTTGGAGTGCCGGGCAGGGGTGGGCCGGACTGCTGCACTTTCCTGTGACTGGCTCTGCGCTGCGGCCTAGGTGGAGGCTGCTGCTGAGGCCGTGCGGGAGCGGAGGAGGAAGCCACAGGTGGGCGCCCTTGGTCACGAGCAGGTGGGGGGACGCCAGGGCAGGATGTGCTTAATCACCTCCGTCTGCTTTTGTGCAGCCAAGAAATGCAGGGCGAAGTTCTCGACCGCGTCCCGGATGAGAATTTACAGGCTGTTACGTTCCACACGTGTCATTATTCCCTCCCTCTCGTGTACGCTGGTACGTTCCACACATGTTTGTTGTTGCACTCGTTATTTCCTCCCTCTCTGGTACGCTCTCTATCTGCTCTCAGGTTGCTGTGATTGGCTGTGTCGGCTGTCCATCATCATCAAGGCGGTGTTCGACGTCCAATCTGATGTCGCCCAGCTGTTTTAAAAGACAGCGCGTCTCATTCAAGAAAGAGTGTGTGTTTGTTCAGTGATTTGAGAGGTGTACTTTGTATCAGGGTCCTTATGTGTAGTCTAGCATTTAATTGCTTAGTCCTTTTGTGTCTTGCACTACTGTTCGGAGTTTAATGCCTTTAGGAAAAGAGAACAGGTCAGTATATCGCCCGTAGTATTTGTAAGTGTTAGACACACTAGGTAAGAATTGTGCGCCACTCTCTGTACTTTTGTTTTTCTTAGCCTAGGATTATTTGGGCGTCGGATGTGCCAAAGAACTCGGTTTATTTTCTACATTTTACTTTGGCAGATTAGGAGTAGATTTAGGGAATTATTTTGGCTATATTTGGTTCTTTTCTTTGGCGCCACTTAAGTTCCTTTTCCCATTTATTACTTGTAAGTTTGCTCTCCCATGAGTATTGTCATTTACATTGTACATAGCGCATTCGCTGGATCTAGTGGCTACGGCTTTTCGTAATAAATTATCCAGTTGATTACACTTCAGTCTGTCATGTGTCCTTCTGCTGTATCCCATTTACCAGTAGTAATATAATATCGAAATGCTGCGTTACATCTCCTAGACCTTTAAATATCGTAACACAGGCCTTTGATGAGAGAAGCAGATTACCTCTCCAGGTGGCAGCGCTTTGTGGACACAATTGCATCGCTACCGCACACTCCACCAGAGGGATCTCCACGTACCCCTTGGACACCCCATCATGGCCGTCAGCTCAGGGTCGGACTTGATCAACGCTATTCTCCCCAAAGTGGGCAGCGCAGTTGAGTCTTCATCCCCGGAGGACTCTAGCCCACCCTCCGATGTAGCGATCGACATCTGATCCTCCGCCAGAGCCCCGAATTAAAAGCTTGGTCCCCCATGAGAAGGACCAGCAATCTCTGCCAGAAGCTCCACAGCTTGCGATGCGCTAGAGGAGTGGGGGACCCCACTGTGATCCTCAGGTCACCCTGTCTATTCACCGAAGTGGCCCTCTGCTGGGCAGAGGAAATAGATTGGGGCATAGCAGAGGGGACTCCACCTCTTTGGAGGTATTGGAGTCTCGACCGCAGCACTGAGATGGTCATGTTCCTGCAGTGGATACATGACTCATCCACAAAAGCCACCTAAAAGACGAGGAGGAGCCAAAGCCTGCTGCCATTTTCATATGAGGTTTAAGGAAGACTGAGGCAATCACAAATTTGTTTACAGATTACAGAGCAAATCACTATAAATAGTAAAGTAAATTTATTTTTCCAGAACTGATAAGGAAACAAACCGATTCCCCCTTAAAAGATGGGTCTCCGTCTATTTGTTTGGTGCGCAACTGGGTATGTGTGGCAGCTTTCACACTTATTCAAATGAACTGCAATGACAGAATTTGTTTGAGGGTGTGTTGACACTTGTTTTCTTGGTCCTTTTGGTCCGTACCTAATAGAAAATTATACATTTAGTCCTGGTACTCTTACTGTAATGTTCACACTGTCATTTTTAACACTGAACCTAAATATGTAAAACAAAAAAAAAGCTTTTATGATGGTCATTTTGCAACTGAACATCCAAAACAATGCTGTGTGTTGGGCTTAATTGAGTTCTGTGTGTACATAATATAATGTTGGGAACTTGCACAGAGCTTATAAAATGTGTAAAGGAGTCAAAACAGAGCCAGGAATACAAATGAAGATCTGCTGCGAGGAGATGGTGATTTTGACGCCTTTGAACTGTAATGGGTAACATTGCTCTTATGACTTGTGAAAAAACAGGTATGCTTGAGCATTCTTCGGTCGCATCTTGTGACATAACGTCCTGTTTTTAGTTAGTTTAGATGTCTTTGGTCAGTGTTGTGTTCATATTTCAGTCGATCCACACCTGAGTTTTAGATGCCAATCATGATTTTATGATCTTTCACACATAACAGGACAATTAGATCCTGCTGAAGTCAAAATGCCCAAAGATGGGTGTCAAAAACCCATACATAAAGTTTATAACTTTTCACATAATCTGTCAAATCCTATTATCCTCCACTGTAGCATGCAATAAATTGAGATACCCCGGGCAACGCTGTCAAGTCAGCTCTCCAGGCTTATTATGTAAGGCCAAATCTGTTTTGTGTATTTGTTCCACTAAAATGACAATGTAATTCTTCAAGCCAACTCTGAATGTCACAAGAAAGACATACTTCATCATAACCGTTGAACAAAGAGGAACTAAATAACACTTAAATGCCAGGCAATACCAATGCTGATGTGAACGAGTTTTGTAAAACATTAATTGCTGTCTGTATATCTCAGATTTTTTTTGTCATTACTGGGTATTTTGTGTTACATAAAAATGCAATTTATGAAGAATTATGCATTTTCCACATCCTAAATGATATATTATCCTCCCTCTGTGACTTTAAGATTTAGTCACGAACAGAATATGGCTTAATCAACCATCTGTCTTGATTCATGTGGCTCTGGAAATGCTGGTTTATGGTGTAAGTTAATGAGACTCAGCAAAAGCAGAGAACAAGAAAGGAAGTGAGAGCAACAAAGCCCTCAGCATTTAGTTAGAGATCCTTCTTATACTAATATTTGAGAGTCGATCAGTCTAAAGAGAGCTGATCTCTTGACACACGGCTTCAGGATCAGAGGAGTGAGAATGACTGCAAGTCCAGGGAGAGGCTGATCTCAAGTGGAAGAACAAGGTTAACAATGGGATGGGGTGTTTACCAGAAACTTGATCAGTTCTCCGAGATAAAACAGGTCAAGTGATGCAACTGATACGGTCACAGTTGCAAATCAAGTTGGAACAGGATCTAAACGCAGCAGTCTTCAGTTTATTTTAACAACACTCAGGGTACTAAGGATACAGAACAGAACCATGATTGAAACACAACATTAACAGACAATTGAAAAGAACCAAACACAGAGCTTAAACGGATAGTTCACCCAAAAATGAAAATGTTGTCATCATTTACTCACCCTCAAGTTGAACACAAAAGAAGATATTTTGAAGTATGTTGGTAATCAAACAGTTGATGTTAGCCATTGACTTCCATAGTATGTATTTGTCAACTGTCTGTTCACCAACTTTCTTCAAAATATCTTCTTTTATGTTCAACAGAAGACAGAAACTCATACAGGTTTGGAACAACATGAGGGTGAGTAAATTATGACAGAATTTTTATTTTTTGGGTGAAATATCCCTTTAAATTAACAGAGCAAGCAAAGGAACTAATGAGATAATTAACTAGACACACCTGAACAGAATACTCAATAAATTAGTAACCAAGGAAACAAACAGGCAGGGAACCATAGGAGAGCAGAACCAATGAACAAACTAACCGCAAAACACTAGAACAAAACAGAAAAGCTAACTCAAACAGAATACAAAACTGTGACACATACCGTCTTTCTCTTTTTAGTCACACTACTAGTCAACAGTTTGGAATAATTTAAAAAGTTTAAAAAAAAAATTGTAAGAAGTCTCTTATGCTTAACAAGGCTGCATTTATTTGATCAAAACCAGTAAAAACTAAATATTGCAAAATTTAATTACATTCTAAAATATATATTTTTAAAGCTACACTGTGTAACTTTTTAAGTTGATTCTTAGCAAAAAAACACTTTGTTCTATCAAAAGTATACGTGCTCATTCATGTGTAATTACTTCCACCAACAAATAAAGTATTCTCGTAAGTGTAAAATCTGCCATTTATAATACATACGAGCGAGTCGCTCGAATGGCGACAGCCATGTTGCGCCTCCATCTTGAAAATACATTTGCCAAAGAGGGACATACCTGGAAATTCAAGCTTCGCCTTTCGCGTTTTACACTCAGTGACACCGTGACGAATGCGAGGGGGAGATTACTCGCGACTGCCGGCAGATTTGAAAGATTGCTGATGGAGGATCACGCCTATTTTCAAGGACATGTAGCAGAGTCGCCAAGGAAGCGAAAGAGAGCATTAAAACGTCAACGCGACAGGCAAATCAGCAAGACCAAAGTCAATATTGAAGTAACTTTACCCAGATGGAAAGAGCTCACGAGGAGCAAAGATTTTAAAACGGACGCCGAAGTTGCCTGCTTTCTTCTCGGCAGGTAATCCAGCCTATTTGTGTAAATTCAAAGTTTTATAGTTGCTTGTCTAACCATAGCATGGTTGTACATAACGCCAGAACGACCTCTAGTATAACTTGCGTTACTTTTCCTCTCGTCAATGGTGAAAAAGTATTGTTTACCTTGTAACATAAATCTGTGCTGCGACGGATCACAGGTGATGAATAGTTTTAACCTCATCACTTGAAGGAACACTCATGGACGAAGTCGAACTGGAAGCCATGTTAATCTTGGAATAATACGGCCACCGTAGGAGTTGAAACGCCCTCGGAATGGAAAGGAACAGAAACTAATATTCACTGGGAAGTCATATACAATTTCACCACTAGATGGGGGAAAATATCCAGAGATGGGGGACTCGAGTCACATGATTTGACTCAAGTCAGACTCGAGTCGCAAATTTAAGGACTTGAGACTTGCTTGACTAAATTAAGAAAATGACTCAACTTTGACTTGAGATCCAATGACTCGAGACTTGACTTGACTTGAACTGTATGACTCGAGAATGACTTGATATACATTTTTATATAAATCATCGCAACATCAATTGATGAACAAAATGAAAGCAACGGAACCACTGACGCCAGTCATCAGATTCTGCGCGATTGCGTGACGCTGCACAAGCCCAGAAAAAACATACATCGCGGTGAGCGCGCTAAATACAAAAACATCTCCCAGCATCGTTTCTTTTTGGATATAAACACTAGAAATTGACCATATTCATACAAGAAGATTTGCTGTACGCATAATAACAGGCAAGGGATATCGGACGACCATCACAACCTCAAACAGTCGAACTTCATTCACCACGTCTAAAAGTAAGCTATGGCTTCCCAGACAGCAAGCCAACATTGAATAAACATTGTTTTTCCATCTGAATCATCATTATGGTTGATATTGAAATTTCAATGTAAAATAAATGTTGAATCACCATTACCATATCGATGAAAACCTGATGTTATTAATGTTGATGGCAACAATATTGGAACAACATTGATCTATAGTTTTCTTTATGATTGATTAAGCATTGATATTTGGTTTACCGGGCGATCGCTGAATGTGTTGAAAAGTCATTGATTTATAGTTGACCGGGAAACGACGCATTGTTGAAAAGTCATCGACATATAGTTGACCGGGAAATATGATTGAAAATGCATCGATATATAGTTGACCGGGAAATGTGATCGAAAATCTATCGATTTTTGGTTGACCGAGAGATCAACACCAACTTACAGCACTGGACACAGCTCATTTCTGGACCCTTGGCACAAGCGTACAGGTAAGCTTGCTTAATGTTCTATATGAATGAATTGTACCTAATCAAATACTGTTAGGCTGATCGATAATGTAACGGAACAGCTGCGGTGATGAAATGCTGGCTGTATGTATACTGGCCTAATCCTCTGGTCAGAGAAGACGCAGAAACTTCTTTCCTTTAGATGAATTTATTGGTCTTTTACAACTCTACAGGGCACTGTAATATGTGTATGTGTGGTTTGTGATGCCTGCAGAAAATAACAACAGTAAAACAATATTAATACTAATTAAAGTTCAGTGGCATCAATAGTAAATAATGATAAAATAACATGAATTACAACAGATATGAACAGTGCGTAATACTGCAAATCGCCACTAGGGGTCAGTGTAGGATCATTAAACAACACCACAGCTTCGCGCCACGGGTAGGTCACGTGACCAAGCTAAACTGAAAAAAAAAACTGTCAACTACCGATCTGTAATTTGACACATTAACGTCAAAATAATAACGACCTCAATAAACAAAGCTACACAGCTAAATAAACAGTAGAATAAGGAAATAAAATGTGAGGTAATTAACTACATGTCGGGCCGTCTGTTTCACGGGGCTCAGCAACACATGCTAAATAGGAAGTTAACAAATAAACATATTACCCCGGTAATATTAATAGATCACGCCACATTCAAATATATAAACAACATCTACTCATCATTTAACTTACATCATCACCGACGCACACTGTTGTACAAAGTAATAATGAAGACCACGGACGGACTGTCGGTGGAAGGCCAACTATTGACTACACAGGAAAATTTCCCCGAACACACTGCGCATGCGCAAACAGTCCCTCAGACTCTGTATGAAGCAGCTTGCTGTGACGTGACCTCCTCACAGCAGGGAATTCACAACAGCCGCCCCCACATTCATGTATGAATGTCTAGAAGAAGTACAAGTCCCTGCTGTTGTTAAAGGTCCCTGTTGCACACGTGGTCCTCTGGCATTTTGGGGAGAGGTACTAACTTGGTAACCGGACGAGTGTAAACTGCCCCCTTGATTTTGACATCCGCTGAACGAACTGTCCCATCTCCACTGGGATGAAGTTTAATGACCTTTCCTATGGGCCAAAGTGCCCTAGGAAGCTGGGAATCTACTACCATAACCACTTGGTCTGCAGTGAGGGCAACAGTAGGGGTCCTCCACTTATGGCGGCGCTGAAGGTCAGGAAGGTACTGGTGGGTGAATTGGCTCCAGAACCGGTCTGCCAGGATTTGGCTATATCTCCAACGGCGGTGGCCTAGAAAATCACTGGAACCATATGCATCCTGTGGAAGCGATGCGTCGTGCCGCCCCATCAGCAGCAAGTTAGGCGTTATAGGATCGGGGTCAGCCAGGTCGGAAGAGGAGTATCCCAAAGGCTTTGAATTAAGTATGCCCTCTACTTCCACAAGGACAGTCGCCAACACCTCCTCTGATACGACTTGATCCCGCAACACAACTTGGAGGGAAGCTTTCACTGACCTTACTTCCCTCTCCCACACGCCACCGAAATGGGGTGAAAGAGGAGGATTGAATTTGAATGTTATGCTTTGGTCGGCCAACTGTTGCTTCAATGTGGGATCGAGATCTTCCAGTGATTCTTTGAGCTCTCTGTCTCCCCCCCCGGAAGTTGGTACCTCGGTCACATAAGATCTCGTATGGCTTGCCTCGTCTTGAGATGAATCGGCGCAAGGCCAGTAAGAACGAGTCTGTGTCCATGTGTGGCAACAGATCCAGGTGGACACATCTTGAAGTAAGACATTTAAATATAATGCCCCACCGTTTCTCGTGCCTTCTTCCGATTTTCACTGTATAAGGCCCAAAACAGTCGACTCCGGTGGACCAGAACGGGGGTTTGTTGATCCGGAGCCGCGCAGCAGGCAGATCGGCCATCATTGGTGTTACTGGGTTGCTCCGCCACAAACAGCATTCTGCACAGTGTTTCTGGTGTTTCTTAATTACCTGTCGACCACGTAAGATCCAGTAATTTCTCCGGATCTCAGCAAAAGTTCTCTCAGTACCAGCGTGGTGCAGACGGTTGTCGTAATCCTTCACCAACAGCTGTGTGATCGGATGCTCAGGGCTGATGACAACAGAGTGAAGACTTCCTTCAATCAGATTATCTGCTTTGCGTAGTCGACCACCAACCCGAATGAGGCCTAATGCTTGGTCGTATTCAGGGCTTAGAGCACTTAAACGGCTGCCTGAATGGACTGGTTTGCCCTGTTTAAGTGCCTTTAATTCTTCCGGGAAACTATCGGATTGTATCCTTCTTAGCAGAGTAGTCTCCATCTCAATACGGTCGACGGCAGACATAGCTGGAGCAGCCGCCCCATGAAGGAACTGATATGTAGCCTGCAGTAGTTCAGTCCATGTATCATATTTAGCAGGATCGGGCTCATCACTGCTGATAGTAGACATGTGGCCACAGAAGGTTTGAGCTCTCAACTCATCTGGTTCCTCTATGTGCACTGAGGGGTTCACTGGCCAGTGATCTGAGGACTGATACAAGAATGAAGGCCCCTGACTCCAACAGTTTGGCTGGGACAATTCAAGGAGAGTCTTCCCGAGAGTGATATCATCAGCGGGGTTCAAGTCCGTGTTAATGTATCTCCATGACCCGGGCTTGGTAAGATCGAGTATCTCAGTAACTCTTGTACCAACGAATACTTTGTACTGGTTGGACTCTGACTGTATCCAGCTCAGTACGGTTGTTGAATCTGACCACAGCACTACGGATTGGATGGACAAAGTCAGTTCGGTCTGGAGCACTTTGGCCAGCTGGGCTCCAGTGAGTGCAGCACATAATTCCAGTCGCGGCATCGTCTGTTGTCGTTTGGGTGCAACCCGCGACCTGGCCATAATGAATGACACAGTGATGCGTCCCTCTGGATCCTCCACTCGCAGGTAGGCGACTGATCTGTACGCCTTCTCCGAGGCATCACAAAAAATGTGAATCTGCCTCACTGATGAATCATTGTCAGCAGCTTCTGGAACATAACAATGGGGAAGAACTATGTTCTGCCATTGAGGGAGCTCACCTTCCCAGGCCTGCCACACTGGAAGTAACTCATCTGCAATAGGCTCGTCCCACTGTCTTTCTGTAGCCCACAAAGCCTGAACCAGGACTTTAGCACGAGTAGTGAAGGGGATTATGTATCCGAGCGGGTCGTATTGTGAGGCAAGTACCCTATATACATTTCTCATGGTGGGCTGTTTAGGCGTCACAGGCTGACATTTATAACCCAGTGTGTCTGTCATGCAATGCCAAACCAGGCCGAGAGTGGACTCCCTCGGGTCATCTCCTTCAGCGGTTAGCCAGAGCTCAGATGTTGTTGATCGTGCCTCAGTTGAGAGGTGAGAGATTACCTCTGTCCTGTTGGATGCCCACTGCCTTATTTCAAATCCACCCTTCGCTAGGAGGGCTCTCAAGCGGTCGAGAAGATCCTTTGCCTGCTGTGGCGTGCGGAGCGATTTCAGGCAGTTATCCACATAGAACGAGGTAATTACCGTCTCCAGCAGGTCTTCGTTGCCGCTCTGGTAAT
Organism: Squalius cephalus; assembly: GCF_949319135.1. Taxonomy (NCBI): domain Eukaryota; kingdom Metazoa; phylum Chordata; class Actinopteri; order Cypriniformes; family Leuciscidae; genus Squalius; species Squalius cephalus. The sequence goes on along the minus strand of NC_137124.1, from coordinate 55,135,449 downwards.
CACGAACGTGACGCTGCACAGCGTATATGGCGCAGCACGGACTGCAAACCGTGCCAAATGGCAGGACACGCCACTCATAGATATCAGGTGACCTGTCTCTCTCCATGTCGCGCCAGAGGAAGCGGAGGAGTGGGCAGTCCTCAGGAAGGAGTCTGATCTGATGGAACATTGCCCGTATGTCTCCACTGATAGCGACGGCATGTTCTCGAAACCTGAGCAGAACTCCTAATAGTGACGGTCCAAGGGAAGGCCCTGGTAGCAGGTCATCATTCAGAGCACTCTCCTGGTAGCGAAAGGAGCAGTTAAATACCACCCTTGCCTTTCCGTTATGATGTACTAAGTGGTGTGGAATGTACCAGGATTCGGCAGAGCGACTGGCCTCCTCACTGGTGATCCGCTCAGCATATCCCGCCTCCACTAGCTTGTGTATTTCCTGGTTGTAAACTTTAGCAAACTCAGGGTTGGTAGATAAACGGCGTTCTGTAGAGCGAAGGAGGGGCATCACAGCAACAGGTGATGCGCAGGGCAGAGCTACTTTCCTCTTCCGAAGGAGGGGCGTTGCGTATCTTAAGACACCATCCACTATTACAGTGGTGCTCTTCTCATCAAGCATGGTGAGAGCTGCCTGGTCTTGCTTGGATCGCGTCACCTCCCTCTCGCTTTTATATGGCAAAATGTCAAGCTGCCACAAGCGTTGAACATCTTTGTGTAGGTTGGAGCAAGGTGTGTCAACTGACAGGTGAAGGAAGGAACTCTCGCCGGGTGGATGTTGAAGAAAGTTAGTGGGTCCTTGCACTGCCCAGCCGAGTCGGGTGCAGACTGCTACTGGTGCTCCTATCGGTCCTGCACGTACTGAGTGGATCGGAGTTATTAAATGAGGATGGTCAGATCCAATCAGTAGCATTGGCTGCACCTTAGTGAATGTGTGTAGGGGGACTCCTTTCAGGTGGTTGTATTTCCTTGCTAATTTGTCACCTGGACATGACTGCTCAGCCAGCTGGAGTTCGGTTGCAGTGAAAGCTTGATTGATGGAGTGATAAGTGCGTGGTTTTGTGTCAGCGGACACCTCAAATGACACTGCCATTCCCTGGAGCTGCAATACATCCTGTCTGATGGTCTTCAATTTGAGTGACTCCACTTCCCCGCTCAACCCAAGGTGTTTGACCGCAGCAGCCAGAATCACAGTGCGCTCAGAGCCGTCATCCAACACTGCATGTGTTTTTAGTGTTCTCTTGCCATGACGGAGCAGCACTGGTACCACTTTTAACATGACACGCCCTGAGTGGCTGGCGTGATCCAGATACACTGCATTTGTTGGGGTACTGACAGTGAGGATGTTTAGCTGCGGGTCTTGGGCCACAACTTCATGAAGTATCAGCAGGTGTTGTTTGTTGCACATGGAGCAGAGTTTCTTTAGGGTGCAGCTCTCTGGAGAGTGTCCACGCCCACATCTCCAACATTTTCCTTTGTCCTTTATCCAGGTGGCTTTCTCTTCAGTAGTAATTCTTTCAAACTCTGCACAGCCGTTGAGGTAATGATCCTGGGTGGTCCTACAATACGGACAATAGGGCTTAAAACGCTCCCTCCCTTTGCTTGTGGGCTGATCTTTCTTTGAACCCGACTGGAGGTTGGTCCGTTGTCGCTGTGGAGAGGTCTGCTGATGTTTGACTGTTGTAGAGTCACTGCTGAAGTAAACAGAGGCTGGTTTGACCCACTGTGATTTACTTGCTTTATTCTCTCTCAGTGTGATACGACTGGGATCAGATGTGTTGGATTCTGCTGCACGTCGAGACACCTGGAGCACCTAAACCTTCATATCCAGCCATTCAGCGAGGTCGGGTAAGGTGTATGTCTGGTCGCTCCCACTGCGGATGATGCCTCTTTTAATACAGAATTCGGCAAAGCTATCCCTGTAGTTACCAGGCAACTTACCAAGGAGGGTGTCTACGTGGGAGCCGCACTGCAGTTCAGACTGAGCAGGACCGTCCATGCGACTTAGCATCCCCACCAGAGTGTTTACAGCTGAAGAAAAATCTTCGAAAGCCTTTACGTCGCCAGGTTTCACGGGAGGAGAGCTCAATATGGTCTTTAATTCTCCCTGTACCAACTGTGTTGGCTGCCTATATCGATGCTGCAGAGCGTCCATTGCACTGGAGTATGGTGTGGGGTCATGTATGTATCTCTTTGCCATTTGGTAGGCGCTAGGCAGTTTGAGATGATCAAGTAATACTTGGTATTTATAATCTTCAGTCAAATGTCAGTGTGGACCAAGTAAACTATCCAGTCCCCTTTTCAGCATGATGAAATCACTCTCCCTTCCAGAACTGAAGAGAGGCAGTTTGGGCTTTGGAATACCATATGAGGCTGCAATAGCCATTTCTGTCATGGTGAGTGTTGCAGGATTGTTGTAGGGAGAAATGTATCCTGGTGCTGTAGGTGAGGCAGCCCTTTGAGTAAGCTGTGGGTAGTGTGCAGCTGAATGAAGTCCAGACTGGTATGACTGTGATTGAACTTCAGGGAGATATCTGGTCTGTGGAAGTGAATAGGCTGCTCCTAGATCAGTAGGTGGCTGATAAGGAGGGATAGAACGGGATGGTATTCTTATCTCTGGTTGTTTGAGTGAAGCAGGTTGAAATCCAAGCAGTGGTCCAGGTTGAGGAGTGATCTGATGCTGGACATATCGAGGATAAGTCTGCTGTTGTACAGTTGTGAGTAAGGGCTGAGGTACACCTTGAGACTGTGTAGGTGCGTATGTCCGCAGGGCTGCATGCTGGTTTGGCAGATACACTGTCGAGGGTGTCTGTTGAGCTGGTTGGTGCCCTGACTGGACGTGCTGACCTGCATGCTGGACGGGCAGAAAAGGTGAATATGTTCGCTGGGTAAGCGGGGTGTGGTGAGCAGACTGAACTCCAGGCAGTTGTGGAAACTCTGGCACTGGCCCAGTTAGGGTAGCTGAATGGCGAGTAGACTCACTGAGGTCTAGTGGTTGTGCTGCTACCTGGACGGATGGCTGCAGAGCTCTGGTAGCCTGAGTTGTTGAGCTGAGTTCTCCCTGCTGTATGGGCTGTGCTGTAAGTGGGTAAGGTTCACTGTTGTCTAAGAGCTGACAATAACCTTCATTAGCTGATTTCCAAATCATCCGATGATCCATGAGGGGTGATACTCTGGGCCATATCTCTTCACTGTGGTGAATATGAGGAAGGCTCGAGCTCCGGAGAGGATATGATAATTTGGATGGATGCTGTTGAGGGTGAACTTTACATTTAACACTGTCCATGGCTGACTGTGGTTGTTTCATCTGCCTAGTTATGTCTTTCATGCGGGCTTCCATCCCTTCCAGCATGAGATCTTCTGACCCAGTGTGCAGAATATGGTCTGGAGCCTCTTCCGCTTGCGCTTCTATCATTTGATGTGTGGCATCACGTCTATGCAAATTGCCAGGGTTATCAATGACAAAGTCGCGAAGGTGCCTGGGGAGTTGGTGAGACCGGCTTGGGCGGGACACAACTGAAGGTTGTTCATCTGTTTGGTTGCTGGAAGTTGCCATGGCGCAGTTATACACACAATCCGGCTCGAAGGACCACTTGTAACGGAACAGCTGCGGTGATGAAATGCTGGCTGTATGTATACTGGCCTAATCCTCCGGTCAGAGAAGACGCAGAAACTTCTTTCCTTTAGATGAATTTATTGGTCTTTTACAACTCTACAGGGCACTGTAATATGTGTATGTGTGGTTTGTGATGCCTGCAGAAAATAACAACAGTAAAACAATATTAATACTAATTAAAGTTCAGTGGCATCAATGGTAAATAATGATAAAATAACATGAATTACAACAGATATGAACAGTGCGTAATACTGCAAATCGCCACTAGGGGTCAGTGTAGGATCATTAAACAACACCACAGCTTCGCGCCACGGGTAGGTCACGTGACCAAGCTAAACTGAAAAAAAAACCTGTCAACTACCGATCTGTAATTTGACACATTAAGTCAAAATAATAACGACCTCAATAAACAAAGCTAAACAGTAGAATAAGGAAATAAAATGTGAGGTAATTAACTACATGTCGGGCGGTCTGTTTCACGGGGCTCAGCAACACATGCTAAATAGGAAGTTAACAAATAAACATATTACCCCGGTAATATTAATAGATCACGCCACATTCAAATATATAAACAACATCTACTCATCATGTAACTTACATCATCACCGACGCACACTGTTGTACAAAGTAATAATGAAGACCACGGACTGTCGGTGGAAGGCCAACTATTGACTACACAGGAAAATTTCCCCGAACACACTGCGCATGCGCAAACAGTCTATGAAGCAGCTTGCTGTGACGTGACCTCACAGCAGGAATTCACAACAGTTAACATGATGGTTAGTAACCGACGCAGTGCTGGTCACTGAAATAGATTTTTGTTTTACCATGTGTCAAAATCTGCCAAACGTAGGCCTACTTTGTGGTTTTATACTAGTGCTTATGCGATATCACGATTTTTGATGATCTTCTCCAAGATCTGCTTTTGAAGAAAACATTTAATTGGCGTTCTGTTCTGACATGCACCTTTTCTGAGCGCACTGTCAGCGCCTGACAACCAGGCCTGGCGTCAAGGTGGGGCTTAGCCCCACATACTTCATATAGAAACAATTAAAATGCCTCGTTAATTTTAAAGACATAGCCTATTTATTATTATTAGCCTGTTTTTGCCTGAGATTTACGGTGAGATTTACGCATGTGCTCGGGCGTATGCTATATTCCTCCATGCACCCGGGACATTCTACCAGAAACGTACATTTCCACTTTAAAAAATCTTGGGGGAAAAAATATATATTTTTCTTAAATCTGAACGTTGAGACATATGGAGGACATGTTACACTATGAGAAACACATATCATGCCATCTCAGCATGTTTTTATGATTAAATAAAATACATTTTTATATGCATTCCACCCCTAAAATGTCAGGCCCTGTCACAGACAAATATGTATATGTTAGAATGGTTTCCTAATGAATTTCTTTGATACAGATAGCATTTTCTTATTGATCACATGTCCCTGATTGTATCTAACATGGTTTTATAATTCCTTTAAGAAATATAAGTAACTTTTAGGTCAACTGTAGTACACAAAATCACAGAATACCCACCAGGCACTCATATAGTTGTAACTACCTTTACATAGGAGATTTTTATTAAAACATAGTAGTGGATATATACCCCCACCTTCATCTACACAGTTAAAGAGATTAATTAATTAATATTTCCTCAAATAGTACACTTTTGTCATATTTCCTGTGTGACAGGACTGACCATGGCGTGACAGGACTGACGGTACTGTGACAGGACTGACTTTATGGATTTTGATGATGCAGAAAAAGTTATGTTTTGTGTTCTTTATTTAAGTTTTGATTGGCATTTCTTTTTTAAATTATTATTATAATTTTAATGTTAATGTAATATTAGACTATGGTAAAATTCAGCCAAGGACATACACAATATTGGCAAAAGTATTGGGACAGCCCTCCAAATAATTGAATTCAGATGTTTAAATCACTTCCATGGCCACAGTTGTATAAAAATCAAGCACCTTGGCCTTCATTTTACTATTGCATGCGTTAAATACATAACATATGCAATAAATGTAATAAAAAAGAACAATAACATTAATTTGTAAGGCCGTGTCACACAGGAATGTGACAGGGCCTGATGTGACAGGGCCTGACGGTTGGCCATTTTAAATTGCCATTACTCAGCCTGCTAGCATGCTAGCATAAAAACTGTTAACATGCAAGCAAGGAATTTCAATAACCTTTTTAGACATGTTTTGGATTTAAAACATTTTCATTATTTTCTGGAATGTTTAACCGTGACAGGGCCTGACCCTTTAGCTCGTCTTCCTAAAAAAAAAACATACAAAAACAAGCTTAAAATCATACAATTCAATGACAGAATTCAGCCTTGATCAATGTAAGCTTCACCTGGGTCAAATGATGTCACTTCCTCTGAGTGATACCCTTAAAGGCGTATTTCACACATTTTATGTAGAGTTTTATGTAAACGTGACATGGACTGACCAAAACATGGGGACAGTTGTAAAATAGAATTTATTTGTAGAATTTATATATAATTTTATGTTTTTGATAAGTTGATGTGAATGATAACAGCTTAAACTTGTTATTGATGAGTTTTTTTTCTAAATAACAGTTTGTAGCATAACAAAACTATGAAAGCTGTAGCTCCAATTTGGCTGAGGACAAGGACATGGACAGGATTTGTAATTTTCAAAAGTGTTTTTAATAAAGAAAAAATATCTGAGAACCTAATGAATGACATATTCCTTTACAGAACAACTCACAGAAATCAACTATGAGCCAGTTTTAGAAATTTTTGGATGAAATACTTTTTTATTCACTGTAACAATTCAAGGACAGATAATGTACGTGTCACTAATAGCGCCTCTGTGGCCCTTTCCGACCGAACACAGCGGGAACCATCACCCGAATATTAGTTCCGCCCGGACTCTTTTCTCACACGGACCCAGTACTTTTCCGTCTCAGCTGTGGCTCATCATCCAATTAGTTATTGCCTTTATAAGGCACAGACTTTCTCTTGTTCATTGCGAAGTCTTATCGTTCCCTATGGTCGTAATTCTGAGCGTTTATCTCTGTGTTGGATTTTCTGTGTATGACTCTGGACTGTGTACCCCGTTGACGATTCCTGCTACCTGCCATTGCGACCATTGCCTGTCTATTGAACTGTGTCCCGGATTACCTACGTTGGTCCTGTTTTCTGGTGATTATTCCTGCCTGTTGACGATTCTTAATAAAGCCTTGCAGATGGATTCGAATGTCTCTGACTCCGTGTTACAGAAGACTTCGCCACCTCAGGATCCAGCGGCTTTAGATCAAGTGGTGACTGAAGTGACACGGCAAGCCTCTCTGTTGACTGTGCATCACCAACAGTTGGATCGGCTGACCACCATGACCGAGGAGTTGGTGCGGTCTATGCGGTCGCTCACACAGGCTGTGCAACAAGACCCCACTGCATCGAATCCTCCCACTGCAGCTCCCACCGCGCCGCCTTCCGCGGCCCTCACCACGGGAATGCACGCACCCCGCTTGGCACTTCCAGAGAAGTATGACGGCTCTCCAGGCAAGTGCAGGGGCTTTCTTATGCAGTGTGCCATCTATGTGAACTCGCTGCCGCCGGGCTCTGTGACGGAGGATGGCAAGGTTTCCCTCGTCTGCACCCTTCTCACCGGTAAGGCCTTGAGCTGGGCAACAGCCTTGTGGGAGGGCCAACAGATGGTTTTCCCGTCATATCAGCACTTTCTCACCAAATTCCGGGAGGTGTTTGATCACGCTGAGGATGGCAAGGAGGCGGAGGAGGAACTATTAAACCTTCGCCAGGGATCTTCCACCGCTGCGGATTACGCTCTCACGTTTCGCACGCTAGCAGCCCAGGCGGGCTGGGAAGGAAAACCCCTTAAGGCCATGTTCCGTCGAGGGCTTCGCACGGACCTGCAGGCTGAGCTCGCTTGTCGGGATGAGAGCAAGACTTTGGAGGAGTATATGGAGATGGCGATCAAACTGGACCATCTGCTCCGCTCTCGCAGGAGTCGCCAACCACGATTACCTCTCGCCTCACCCCAGTCTTCGGCTCACGCCCTGGAGGAGCCCATGCAAGTGGGATTTTCCCGCCTCTCTGATGAGGAGCGCGAGAGAAGGATGAGAAATCGTCTATGCCTCTACTGTGGTCAGTCTGGTCACTTCCGAGCTCAATGTTCCGCTTGTCCTCCTAGAACCACCAGCACTCGGGTAAGCCACAATTCCTTGTCACCCTCTCTCTTGTTGGATGTGTGCTTGATCGTCCACGGCCGCCACATCAAGACTAAAGCCTTTATTGACTCAGGGGCGGCCGGTAACTTTATTGACCAAGACTTTGCTAATCGCCATCGCATATCTCTTGTTCCATGTGACCCTCCTATGGCGGTGGCAGCCCTGGATGGAAGACCACTAGGTGCTGGAAAGATCTACCACATCACTGAGGCCATTACACTGATCACCAGCTCCCTGCACACCGAGACCATCCAGCTCCATGTCACCCAATCACCTCACCACGCCATTATTCTTGGCCACCCCTGGCTCACCCTCCACGATCCACAAATTTCCTGGAAGGATCAGGACATCACCCAGTGGTCCCAATCTTGTCTCCAGAGGTGTCTCAAATCCCCACAGAGGAACCATCACGAGGTCCCAGTTCCCCAACCTGAAAGTCAACCCCCGCAGGACCTTCCCGAGGTTTACTGGGATTTCCACTCTGCATTCAGCAAGTCCCGGGCCACCCAGCTTCCACCTCATCGGGACACGGATTGTGCCATCGAGCTCTTACCTGGAGCCACGCTCCCCAAGGGTCGTGTATACCCCCTGTCCCAACCCGAGACTCTGAGCATGCAGCAATACATCGATGAGGAACTCGCCAAGGGGTTCATCCGACCCTCCACCTCACCTACCTCGGCGGGCTTCTTCTTCGTAAAAAAGAAGGACGGATCCTTGCGTCCCTGCATCGACTACCGAGCCCTCAACGAAGTAACAACCAAGTACCGTTATCCCCTACCCTTGGTACCCTCAGCCTTGGAACAACTCCGCACTGCCCGTATCTTTACCAAGCTCGACCTGAGATGCGCCTACAATCTCATTCGCATCCGGGCAGGTGACGAGTGGAAGACGGCCTTCTCCACGACGACTGGCCACTATGAATATCTGGTCATGCCCTTCGGTCTGTCCAACAGTCCCTCTGTCTTTCAGGCCCTTATCAACGATATTTTCCGAGATATGCTCAACAAGTGCGTCATAGTCTACATTGATGACATACTGATCTACTCCGACACCCTGTCCGAACACGTCCAACACGTACGGGCTGTGCTCCAAAGACTAATCCAGAATCAGCTGTACGCCAAACTCTCTAAGTGTGCCTTCCACCTCTCCACCGTCTCCTTCCTAGGATACATCATCTCTGCTGAGGGAGTCACGATGGATGACAGCAAGGTTTCCGCCGTGCTACACTGGCCCCGTCCCCAAACCGTCAAAGACCTCCAACGTTTCCTGGGGTTTGCCAACTTCTATCGAAGATTCATCCGGGGTTTCAGTCAAGTGGCAGCTCCTCTAACTTCCCTCACTCGCAGTGGAGGTGGATCCAACAAGCTGGCATGGTCTACGCTCTGCGAGAAAGCGTTCCAAGATCTGAAGACTCGTTTCACCTCGGCTCCCATCTTGAAACACCCAAACCCCCGACGTCAGTTCACTGTGGAGGTGGACGCCTCCAGCACAGGTATCGGAGCAATACTGTCACAACGCCAGGGAACCCCAGAGAAATTGTACCCGTGTGCCTACTACTCCCGCAAACTCAATCCCGCGGAACGTAATTATGACGTCGGGGACAGAGAACTGTTGGCCATGAAAGCGGCCCTGGAGGAATGGAGACACTGGTTGGAGGGCTCGACCATACCCTTTCTCATTCTAACCGACCACAAGAACTTGGAGTACTTGAGAACCGCCAGACGTCTCAATGCCCGCCAGGCCAGATGGTCGTTATTCTTCTCCAGGTTTCTCTTCACCATAACCTATCGGCCCGGGTCCAAGAACGGTAAGGCGGACGCACTCTCCCGCCAATATGACTTGTCCCAATCAGACACCTCTCCAGCCACCATCATTCCCATCTCCCAGATCGTCTCCCCCGTGCAATGGGACATCATGGCCGAGATCACTGAGGCCCTAGAAACAGATCCTGCTCCTCCGGAATGCCCTCCTGGACTGACCTACGTCCCCGCTCCCCTACGGCATCGCGTACTGACACTGATCCACGAAAATCCCAGCGCCGGCCACCCCGGCGTCCAGGCGACCAGGGAACTCGTTCTCAATAAGTTCTGGTGGCCTTCCATGACTCAACAGATTCTAACCTTCGTCAAGGAGTGTGTCACATGCAACCAAACCAAATCCCTACGCCAGCGCCCTGCCGGTCTGCTCCAGCCTCTCCCCATCCCAGAGAGACCATGGTCCCACCTGGCCGTCGACTTCATGACCGACTTGCCACCTTCTCACCACAACACCGTGATCCTCACCATCATTGACCGGTTCTCCAAGTCATGCCGCCTTATTCCGCTTCCCAAACTTCCCACTGCATGGGAGACTGCTCAAGCCTTGCTCAACCAGGTCTTTAGATTTTATGGTTTGCCCGAAGACATAGTCTCGGATCGAGGACCCCAATTCACGTCCCGTGTGTGGAGGTCCCTCTGGTCTCAGTTAAATGTCAACGTCAGCCTCACGTCAGGGTACCACCCGCAATCCAATGGACAAGTGGAGAGGCTGAATCAGGAACTCTCTCGCTTCCTACGAGCTTACTGTCACCTCCATCAGGAGGACTGGAGCGAATACCTCATGTGGGCTGAATACGCCCAGAATTCCCTAAGGAAGCCCTCTACCCAACTTACCCCATTCCAATGTGTGTTAGGCTTCCAACCTCCACTATTCCCGTGGTCCGGGGAACCTACTAACCTCCCCGCAGTGGACACCTGGCTACGGAGGAGCGAAGCTACCTGGGATCTAGCACACACCAACCTACGACAGGCAATCCAACGAGTTACCCGCCAAGCCAATCGCCTCCGGAGAGCCGCTCCCCCATACCAGGTCGGACAGTGGGTCTGGCTCTCCACCCGGGACCTGAGACTCCGACTCCCCAGCAGAAAGCTTAGCCCAAGGTACGTGGGTCCGTTCAAAATCCTCAGACAAATCACTCCTGTGTCTTTCCGTTTAGATCTCCCATCTCATTACCGCATCTCACCCACTTTTCATGTTTCCCTGCTCAAGCCCGCTGTGGAACCGGGAGGAGAGGGGGACCAGGACGAGGCCGCTCCGGCAGAGACTCCTCCCCTAATGGACGCAGAAGAGAGCATTTATCAGATCAACCAGATATTGGACTCTCGGCGCCGAGGCGGGGTCCTCCAGTATCTCGTGGACTGGGAGGGATACGGCCCCGAGGAGCGGTCTTGGGTCAATTCTAAGGACATGCTCGACCCCCAACTTACTGCTACATTCCACCGGGAACACCCGGAGAAACCCGCTCCTCGTCCTCGTGGTAGACCTCGGCGCCGAGGAGGAGCTCACGTCGGGAGCCGTTCGCAGGGGAGGGGCTCTGTCACTAATAGCGCCTCTGTGGCCCTTTCCGACCGAACACAGCGGGAACCATCACCCGAATATTAGTTCCGCCCGGACTCTTTTCTCACACGGACCCAGTACTTTTCCGTCTCAGCTGTGGCTCATCATCCAATTAGTTATTGCCTTTATAAGGCACAGACTTTCTCTTGTTCATTGCGAAGTCTTATCGTTCCCTATGGTCGTAATTCTGAGCGTTTATCTCTGTGTTGGATTTTCTGTGTATGACTCTGGACTGTGTACCCCGTTGACGATTCCTGCTACCTGCCATTGCGACCATTGCCTGTCTATTGAACTGTGTCCCGGATTACCTACGTTGGTCCTGTTTTCTGGTGATTATTCCTGCCTGTTGACGATTCTTAATAAAGCCTTGCAGATGGATTCGAATGTCTCTGACTCCGTGTTACAGTACGTTTCTGGTAGAATGTCCAGTATTTAAGCAGAAATTAATATAAATGTGCAATTAGTCGACCGGAAAAATCTTTTGTCTGGTAACTCTAATCAATACATTTACTATTTACTTAGTTATAAGTATCCAGTTATTTAGCCTATATTGAATTTGAATTTGTTCCAAGTGTTTAAATATGTGTTCTGTTTAACTTGAATGCTATTTTTTTGCATTGTGATTTTATTTTCTGTTTTAGATGCTCTACTCAGCAGATGGGGACAGCCGCCGTCACCCACAGGCTGTGCAAAAGTGGCTGCGCTATGCGCCAGACCGGGCAGGAGGGACTGGACGACAAAATATTCGGCATCAGAGGACATTGAAGTGTAAATAATTAAATAAAAAGGCTAATAAAAATGAATTTGTTTTAGTGTGGTGTGTTCAGTGTTTTATACGAGATTTCAAATGTTCTATTACTACTGGCTGTAGATTAAGCAGGCTATTTAAATTATGGCATTACATTTAAAATTAACATTTAAAAACGATTGAAATTCCATTGAAATCACGTTGATCCTTAGTTTAGTTGAAATTTCAACATTGTTTCAATATTCCTGATAATTGAAATACCATTGAAATTCCGTTGATCTATGGACAGGATTTCAACATTGTTTCAATATTAAAACAGGGTGCAAAATGATGTAGAATCAACATCAGAGTTCGATGTTGATTCAATGACTTAAAAGGAATGTTGATTTAACATATAGTTTCAATGACTGTTTGCTATCTGGGTTGTTTAACCTGTTTGTTATAGTTAATTTGACTATCTTTAAATCTAGAGAGAATATTGGTCAAAACAGCATGCCTCTTTATACACAATTATGTTTTCAAATGTAGCTTAATGTTGTCAATATTCAATTGATAATTAATGATGGCATATGTTTTGGATAACATTTGCCACATTTCTTTTTAAATCATGCTTTAAAGCCAAATATGTCGTTCTTTTGACAAAAAACAACATAGAAAACTGTTAGTGTTTTGTCGTGTTTTATGTTTCTCTTAAAGCAGCTAGGGTTAGATGTTATCAGGGGGTTGGGGGCAAAATGCCAGCAGAATTAATATGCACCCAAAATTCAAAATGTGGTGGAAAAATTGCCCTAGTATGAGTTATTTTTATAATTATAACATATGATATTAAAAAATATTTCCAGAATATTGGCGTGATTGCAAATGTGAGAATGATTTTATAAAACAGTTCAGTAAACAAAGAGTGAATATTGTGATGTGACATTTTAGACATAATATTCCAAATATTCTCTGTTTTTGCTCTATTTCTCCAATGACAATAGCTCCAAACAAGCCACAGAAAGAGTTATGCGTATTTGTGATTCAGTGACCTAGTTGCTTAGTTCCAGAACGAATCTGCCGTTTTTAACAAATCAGTTGAATGAATGATTCTATGACTCGTACATTAAGACAGTGATTTGGCGCCACCTATTGGCGGTTTTAACTTAATTAAAACATATATAACTTATATAAAGGGGATGCCAGTTTGAAGAATGCCATTTGGTGGCATAGGAACCATTATACTTGAATTGTGAATTGTTTAATACCTTAATGGTCTTCTGCAATGTTTGAGGCATATTTATTTTTTCATGCTTTAATGTTGGCCTAATTTCAGTTACATTTACATTTTAGGCTATGTAGTTTGAAATTTTATTTATTTTTTAGATTTTTATTGTAGTAACCACTCAGCTGTATGTGGAAATGCATATTTAAAAAAATGTTGCAAATAAAACCATAGTCCACAACTTCTGTAGTTTTAACTTATTTTAATATATAAATTGAGTGAAATCATCAAACGTTTGAATGACTTGCCAGTGACTTGTGACCCAAGCTACGACTTGAATTGACTTGCTTGACATAAAGTAGTGACTTGACTTGACGTGACTTGCTTTTCACAAAATTGACTTGGACTTGCTTGAGACTTGAGGTTAAGACTTGAGAATTGCTTGTGACTTGCACATGTGTGACTTACTCCCACCTCTGAAAATATCACACAGTATAGCTTTAAGTAGCCTAATGTATTCCTGTGATGGCAAAGCTGAATTTTTAGAAGCCATTAAGTTTCACATGATCCTTCAGAAATTATTCTCAATGTTGAAAACAGTTGTGCTGCTTAATATTTTTGTGGAAGTGGTGATACACTACCATTAAAATTTTTGGGCTAAGTAAGAAAAAAAAAGATATGCATATTACTTAGAGTAATTTTCTCAATGGCGGTCAATTCTAAGCACAAGAAAAGCTAAAATCGGGTTAAAGACAGAAAATGCTTTTTCCACAATAAGAAAACTTTATTTAATTTAATGTGAAAATGTAATTGTATCTCATTATGGAGGTCTTCGCAATACTTATCCAAGAATAAAAATCCAAATACATGACAGGCCTGAGCTTTGACAATTCTTTTTGTACACCACGTACAAACCACTGAAACCCGGTTGATAAATGCAAAGGTTTTTTTTTTTTTTTTTTTTTTCAGAAAACACGCAGCTCACCCATTTATTTGCATTTGTTTACAGCACAGTCTTGCCCTCAGCAATATGGCGGACGCGTTGACGTATCGTTCCAAAGCGGCCAATAGGGCGTCTATGTATTTATCATGTCTATGCCTAAACCCAGAGCCATATCTCTATATCTATATCTCTATATGGCTCTGCCTAAACCTACCCGTCATTGTAACCTTAATCAATGAAATAAGCTGCAGAGCGGGATTTCCGCATAGGCTAACTGGTCTGCGCCAGTGGGATTTTTTTTATAGAAAGATTAAAAATAAGGGAGAAAAACGGGAGGGTTGACAGGTATGGTGATTACTGATAGGCCGTCTGTCACCCGCAAAAAAACAATCAATCACATTTTAGAGACGGAGAAAATCATGCCCTGACTAACATTAACTATTTTCTACTCAAGGACTTTGACAGAAATGTAGTGGAGTAAAAAGTAAAATGTTTCCAGAAAAAATTATACTCAAGTAAAGTGCAGATACTCAAAAAGTGTACGTAAGTACAGTAGCCTTACTCAAGGAAATGTAGCCTACTTTGTTATCTCTGCCAGGTACCTGCATGACTCGTCATACAGAGAGAAGTAGCGTGATATCACATTCAGGTATAAATTCCTTTTAAATGAATTATTAAATGGTTTAATTATGGTTTATACATGCTAGTTTCCATGTCAGAGTTTCAGATAAATCTTTTCATTACTGGAGTTGCCAGTTTGCAAAGTTTCAAATGATTATTACTTGTTTATTATTTGCTTACTCATTTTCATTCACTCCTTCAAGTGGACTATAAAAGTGGACAAATGTAGGGAACATTGAAATGGTACATCAGAGCAAAGAATGCAAAAGAAGTGCTGTACTATTTTGAACACACCCATTTACAGTCATCTATCCTATATTTTCATTCTCGTAACTTCCTTCTCTCGTGAGTTTACGGGTGTTTGGACAAACAACATTCTTCTTTCACTTTTGGGGAAATCCAAAGGGGTGTCACTGTCGAGAAAGAAAAAAACAAGTTCTGTGTTTGTCAGAGACAAAGAGTGTGAAACTTTGCTGGATTGTAACTGACTCCGTCTCATTCAAGGTGAGTTTAACACTGTCTTTCTCGTGCGATCTGTAAATGATTTGTAAATGTAGATTGTAAATGTAGGCTAGATAAAGAATAATAATTGTGTCGTGGTGAAATCAGGTAATAATTGTATACTATATTTACTATATATACTATATTTCACTACAGACAGAGTAAAGTTAGGACAGGTAGGATACATGCAGCAAAGCAGAGGGTAGAGCCTCAATATGTTTTATTAAATGAATGAGGCAAAACAAAAGTTACAAGCAACAGCGACTGTGACCAAGTACAAGGGAAAACACATTATACACTAGGGCTGATGAATAGCAAGAAACAGGAACTAAACCAACTCAGGAATAGACAGATAGTGTTGCTATCTATTAGTTAAAACATTAGAGATTTCATTATTTTGTTATTATAGATTAAATAGCTTGTAATTTAAAAATTACAAAATTAAATGTAACCCTTGAATACAATTTATTTTAGTTATGAATGAATGCTATTTATTCATGAATTACAGAAAGCTAAATTGTAATTTGCTGGTTTAGTATGGTATCTATGGAAGCTTGTTTCTGCCACAGAATAAATATAACAGAATAAACATCTTGCAATTCTGTCTTTTTATCTCAGAATTGTTTTATATAAAGTCGCAATTGCAAGTTATAAAGTCAGAATTGCGAGATATAAACTCGCAATTCTGACTTTTTTTTCTCAGAATTGCATGTTTATCTCTTGCAATTCTGACTTAATGACACTCAATTGGGAGATATAAAGTCAGAATTGCATGTTAAAATTCAGAATTGTGAGATATAAATGCAATTCTGAGGAAAAGTCAGTCTTTTTTTCCTTAGAACTGGACTTTATAACTTGCAATTGCGAGTTTATATCACAATTCTGGCTTTATAACACGTAACTGTGAGTTTATATCTCACAACTCTCACTTTATAACATGCAATTCAGACTATCACGCAATTCTGACTTTATATCTCACAATTCTGAGAAATACAGTCAAAATTGCAAGATGTAAACTCGCAATTGTGAGATAAAAAGTCGCTGTTATCTTTTAAAATGTTTTATTCTGTGGCGGAAACAAGCTTGCATAGGTAATGTTTCCGCCAATGTTAAAATTAAAACTGCACCCTTGCCTGTAATGATACATTTATTTAAATACTTATACTTTGGCTGTACTCAAAATTAAAAGCAGTAAACACAAGAGCCATTATTACCTGTTGGAAGGTTAAACTCTCTTGTTTCTATCTACTCAGATTTGCAGGATGTCTCTGACAATGTCTCAGGGTGAAGGGGTGACAGTGATCACCATCACCTCAAACCCCAACAGCAAATGGCCGATACTGTGCCAGATCCTGGGCACTCTGTGTTACAGTCCAGTGTGTGCCGTGTCACAGCATGTGAAATCAAAGATGATGGGCATCTATACGGCGCTTGGGGTGAGATAGACGCAGAAACAGACATTACAACAAAAGGCTGAAATACACTACATGACTTTAGGCCAGATCTTTGCCCTGATTTTCAGCATTTGGAGTTGACAGGTTTTGCAGAAAATCGTGTATGATGGTGACCAGATTTTTTAAGCTTCAAGTCAGTGACCAAAGTCGCTTTAAGGCAAGTCATTTCACTCGGCGGCCATCTTTGAAACGTCTCTCAAGCAGCTATTTCAGTCATGCAAGTACAGCTCCTTTTTATATAGGAGGGAAACATCAATTCTCCAAAGCTGTTCACCAAGCTTACCATTAAATTTCATATTTGAAATCACCAATGAACCAGGTTTTTTTAGCTTCAAGTCAGAGTATAGCTGCTTTACCCCCATCGGGCCGAATGTTTTTAAGAACAGTGAGGAACGGTTCCAGTTTCCACTTGAGCTTGGTTCGGCACGGCATGATTACAAACCGTTCTCAGCCCGGTGTTCTCAGCACAGTTTCCTTAACCGTGCTGGTAGAATGAGTGTAGTGAGGTTGCCACTCAGAATTGTTCACTTGTCTGTTGTCTGGCTGCCAGTTTCTCTGTGGCTGGCCAAGCATGCTATTTGAGTGAAGTTAACACAAATGAATAATAAAATGAAAAGAAATATCTGATCATCCTCCATAACGTGGTCACTATTTACATCTCATATCGTCTGTAATTTTAGAACACGCATTGTTTTCATTTGTCTATTCTTATTTTTTTTCCAAATTTTCGTAGTGTTTTAAAATCTCTTCAGATTTTAAAAGTCGTGTAGTGTATTCCAGCCTTGACTATTTATCATATGATGATTAACTGATTGAAATATTGGAATAAAATAAAAGTAAATGGCGTTTTTTAAACATGACAAACATAGATTCTATATTTCAACACTGAAATACAAGTAATTAAACTGTATAACATTTTTCACACACTTTATGGACTTTATATTATGTTAAAAAGATGTGTTTTTCTGCTGACTCATTTATAAATGGTTTTCACCCATGGGTAAAACTCATACTTGTTGAGCTTCAATGATAAATTAAAGAAAAGTTATAAATGTTGGATTTGAGGCTAGATCTAGACTTTGAAATGCAATTGCATTGAAAGTGATGTAATGTAATTATTGGACAATGCAATGCAAAACATGTAATGATGTACATTTTGAGATTCATCACAATACAAACTGGTGTATAAATTGTTCTTTCATTCCATAGATTGTGCAGATTATAGTAGGAATCCTCAATATTTTGACCGGGATTTTATTTTTAAGCTTTGGGATACATGATCACATTATGATGTCTAATGTTCCAGTTTGGCTTGGTGGTGTGGTAAGAATTATTCCTCATTCTGCTTATTCTTGTGTTTCTAAATTGTGAAATAAGTTTCACAAAGTTAATCTGAATTAACAACCAGGGTGTTGTTAACATGAAGTTCACATTTTGATGATTTTCAGAATGATGGGAAGTTTGCTGATTTTCAATACTCTAATTAATCTTGTCTGAACTTTCGATGGACAAATTTGAAGAATTTTTTTGCTTTTATTTTAGTTCCTTCTAGTTGGAATCGTGTCTATTGTTGCAGCTCAGATTCCCAGTTATTTTCTGGTAGGTCTTTAACAGTCACATAGTATTCTACATTCAGACATCTCTGATTTGGAGAGGGTATTTTTAAGATGTCATTGTGATTTTATGTATTACAGAGTCTCGTCGCTGTGGTGCTGAACAAAGTCAGTGCTGTTCTGGCTATGATAGGCCTAGCACTGTATTCATGGGACTTGATGAGCTTTCAGGGTACTGAAGTTCAGTACTTTGAGCATATGAACTATGATGTTAAGGTAATTATCCTTTCTTTTATTTAAAAGGCTTTTATAATTGATTTGCTTTTTTCAGTTACAATTTCAAGTCACACAAAGACTCTCAATTAGTTGAAACCAAAGTCGCTTTAAGGCAAGTCATTTCACTCGGCGGCCATCTTTGAAACACCGCTCGGGCAGCTATTTCAGTCATGCAAGTACAGCTCCTATCTGTTTGAGTGGGGAAACATCAATTCTCCAAAGCTGTTCACCAAGCTTACGAGTAAATTTCATATTTGAAATCACCAATGAAATCCCATAATGCTCAAATCATGACGAAAAACTGCATTTGTCAGGCTGAACCAGCCAATGCGCGTGTGCAGTCATAAGTGGGCGTCTCAGAACAGTGACTGTTTCAACCCTATCTCACTGCAATTCGTACATATTTTACAAGGTGGCTAATTCGTACAAATTCATATGACCTCACTCGTACGAATTCGTAAGATTTTTGCTAAAAAGTACATATTTTATGAGTTGCCTAATTCGTATGAATTCATACGAATGACCTACCCCTGACTCCGCCCCTAAACATACCTGGATTGTAAACATAAATTGTACGAATTCATACGAATTAGCCACCTCGTACTCACACAGTGTTGGACAGTTTCTAAAGCAGCTGGAGCTTCTAACGGCAGCTGCAGTGGCACAATGACTTTACCAATTACTGATTGGCTCTTTTACTTAGAAGGCGGGACTTATTCCGCCATATTGCGCGTTGCACTTTCTCTCATTCATAGTATTATGAGTGCACCATCTTTGTATATCTAAAGTCTTTGTTTATTTATGAATGTGGCCCACAAATCAATTTTCATTTTCTGGTTTGGCAAGAGTGTGCTAAGGGGTCTGTGCAAAATATGAGAGAGACAGAGAAAACAAAAAATATTTTACAAAATGTATTTTTAGGGCTGTCAAAGTTAACATGTAAGATTGAGATATTCATTTAAAGTACTTTTTAAATTAATGTTTATCATTGTAATACATAATAAAGCAATACTTTTTAACACATTTTCCAAATGTTATATTATTACTGATACATTTTAATTTTTTCATTTATTTGATAGCCCTATTTTTTAACAGTAGGGAAAAACATGCATCTTTCTATGGGAAAAAGCAGAAAAGTAATGAAATTAAAATGCTAAGTGATCATTTCAGTTTCCTTGAAACAAACATAAGCATATTTTTTTCTCTCCCTCTTTTCAGGTTTATCTAACGTTAGTCTAGATAAAGAGAGATACACTATCACTTAATACAAATGTTATATCTCCCAGATTTCCAATTTGCTTTGGCTTCAGTACAGTGACAAGTCACTTGGATTGAGACACTGTGTAGGAATCTGCTGTCAGATTGCTTTTATTCACTGACACGCTGATCTTTCCCAACTCTAGATGATCCGTGAAGGAGTGGATGTCACTATGATGATCTTTTCAGGCCTTCAGCTCTGTGTGACCCTCAGTTTCACTGTCCTGACTTTGAAAGAATTGTTTGTGTTTGACACGGGTGTGAGTGCAAAGGTGCGGTATTATCACTACTATTAAAACAGACCAACTGCAGTGTTCATGGTGATTTCAGAAAGCTGTTCAGTGGATTAATCTTTCTTTCTTTTTTGCAGTCTGATCTTCACTTTTACAAGCCACTTAAAGAAGAGCTCACTGTCAGTCATGTATGTTAGAAAATCAACATAAAAAAATCAAATATGCATTGTAGCGTTATATACATGTACAATATTTCTCTCTTATGGAATAGCAAAAATCTCTTTTTGCAAAAAGACAGCTGCTTTTTTTGAATCAGTGACTAATTTTCAGATTTTAATCTAATAAAGATATAAATGCTAAATGTATTGTGGCAAGATTGAGACAATAGCACTTTAAAAATGATAAATTACTGTTCATATGTTTGGACAGTCAATTTATATTAAAAACTGACTTTAAAGAAATTGATGTATTATTTCTATTTGACCCCTGCATATTAATGTCCCCGTCACAAACTGTCACAAAAAAAGTTGTTTTTTTTAGTTCAATATAAATAAATGTTACATTTCCATGAATGTTATATTTAGACATTTCTCCGGTTAAGGACACCATATTATTTACATTATATAATATTATACATGTCCATATTAACTTGTGTATGTTTTTAAACACTGATCATTAGTCATCAGATCCTCTATATACACTGCAAGTTTAATGATAATCGCAGGCTCTGAGATGCAACTTTCATTATATGCCTCCTCTCACCTGACTTGATTTATGTATTTCGCCCTCTCACATTCATGCCATGCTTTGAAACGCAGTGCGTTCAAGGCCAGAACTGAGCTACTAAACTCATTGTGAATGGTAAACATTGCCTGCCAATCTCATGCTCCAATTTAAATCGAATGTCTAAATGAAACTAAATCGATTGAATAGTTTTATCTCCATGCTAGAGTACGGATGCTTTCCTCAAGTAGGGCAAAAGAGATGCTGGCTCCCTCGAAACCTTTAACAGCTCGTGTTGTGGTTTATATCTTTATAGAACCTTAAAGCGTTCCGTCAGGCACTTCATAGAACTTTTTAGGTTTCACATCAAGGGATCATTTTATGGATTTAGTTTTAATTCATTCATATTTTATATATATATATATGGACCCTGGACCACAAAACCAGTCACATGGGTCAATTTTTGGAATTTGAGCTTTATGCATCTTCTTAAAGCTGAATAAATAAGCTTTCCATTGATGTATGGTTTGTTAGGATATAACAATATTTGGTCGAGATACAACTATTTGAACATCTGGAATCTGAGGGTGCAAAAAAATCGAAACATTGAGAAAATCGCCTTTAAAATTGTCCATTTATGTTGGCGATTGTGCTGCATTCACTCACAAAAATAAATGTTTTATATATTTACGGTAGGAAATTTACACAATATCTTCATGGAACATGATCTTTACTTAATATCCTAGCGATTTTTGGCATAAAAGACAAATCGATAATTTTGACCCATAAAATGTATTGTTGGCTATTGCCTCAAATATACCTGTGCTACTTCTGACTGGTTTTGTGATCCAGGGACACATATTTGAGGGTATTTCACTATTAGAATTGTTGTGGAATGCCTAAAAACACACAGTCTTGCACTTCTGGACTATTGCGGCGGAGCCATTATTTATTTTCATAAAAGCGCCTGTTATCATCTTCCCTCACATGCTGCAGGATCAAAACAGCACAAAGTCTTTTTGAAAGAAATTCAATTAGAAGTTTTCAGTCTCTATGTTTCGACCATATAGCTAGAATGTAAATGAATGGATGCCTCACAAAATCATGACACAAACCTAGAACTCGACAGGGATGTCCCCTGTCTCCTACTGTTTACTGATTATGTTTGATTATTATGAGTCTCTTGCTCAGGCAAACAGACAAGATGAGAAAATACTAACAATATACAAGCATATAAACCTTCTTTATGCTGCTGATACTAGTGTATCTGTTCAATCTTTAACCTAATTTGACCTTCAATGGTGTTTTGATGGTTTTTAGTGCATTTTATGAGATTATCTTACAGGTCGTATGAAGATATACAATGAAGATATATATATATTTATGTAAAAGACCTACAGTGGACATATCTTTAAAAGCCATTGAACCATTCAGGGTGTGACGTTATGCAGTGCACCATGGTTGTTACCATGTTATGATGCAACATTCACAATGATATTTTAATATTCTTTGTTTACCTAACTGTCATTGGCTTACATTACACCTCATTACACCTGAGTAACTTTTTCCAAATATATACTTTTTTTGGAATGATATATTCTTGTTTTAGCAAGAGCAAAATAAGAAACAATAAAAAGAAAATAAAGAGAAACAAGATATTTTTCACTGTTCGCTGTGATTTTATAATTCATCCATCAGAGAGTTCAAATAGGGAAAAGAATTGGATGTCACTCCTGAGCAATGGGACATAGTGTGCACTTCTCAGCACACTTCCACAAGCTCGAGAGTGTGGTGTGAGTTCTGTTGGAAATAGCAAGCACTTTTTTTTTTTAGTAGCCCAAGAATTAAAGCTGTACTCCTTTAGCTCGGCTCCTGTGCTGGAGAAATTGTAGTGAGAAATGCTCATCATTCTTATATTTTTTCACAATGCCAAACACTAAATGACTTCTACTCTCCAAATGGGTAGGGTCAACTATTAGTAAAAGTTTGGACTTCTACTCTCCAAATGCCAAAGTGCTTTTCTGTCCTTCAGTAGATAGTCCGACAGAAACAGAAAAATAAGTAACAAGCAGTGTTAAAAAAGTAATGCATTACTACATTATTTTACTCTATAAAAAAGGAACTAATTGCGTTATTTGGTTACTTTTAATGGAAAGTAATGTTACATTACTTTTGAGTTACTTTTGTGTTACATTGTGTCTCATGTGACGGGAAATTCATTCATTTTGAGTAATGCTGAATCTGTTTTTGTGCAAGTGAGATGAGTAAATACGCTCACATTTAGTTTAGATCTACAGTAAGCATCGTGTTCACACACACACACACACAACGCCTCTGCACTTACTCCTGATTTCTCTGGACAGGAGAGCTCTCAGTTAATTAATGGGAAAACAAAGTAACTTGCATTACTTATTTGAAAAAGTACATTTTTTGTTGTAAATTTAAAAGTAATCCATTACTTTACTAGTTACTGGAAAAAAGTAATCGGATTATTAAACTTGTGTTACTTGTAAAACGTTACGCCCAACACTGGTAAAAAGTAAATGCGACCGGACTCACGACTATGTTTGTTTGTAAAACAGTATTTCAGTAACAGTATTTTACACTTTAACCGCATTTCAAATACAACAGAATTATGATATAGATATAAATATTATTAAAATGTTCAATAAATATTAAAATTATAAACAAAAAAAGTTGGTCAAAAAAGTAATTGCAATAAATTGTCCAAAAACATTACATTCCTTTTGCTGTTAAGTATATTCAAGTATGTTATTTCTATAATAAGTACATAAAGAGTGCACTTCTTTTTCACAATGGAAAGACGTGACAATTACACCAAAACATGAGTTTAAAGATTTTTTTTTTTTCACACAGCTCTTTTCTATACAAGGACAGTTAGATAACCATCTGAAATTACCCAAAATGAATCAATATATTCCAAGTCTTTTGAAGCATATGTTATCTTTTTATACACAAAATCTTCCCCATTTCTGAAGCATTCAAAACTGTTTTGTGTACACATTGAAAAAGAGACGTCATTGAAGCCCAGTGCCATCTTCTAGCATGTGTTACAATCAAGCACAGCACGCCAGTTGAAATATTCGAGAGCTGGAGGAACATTTTCAGGGAATAACGAAATTTCAGTACGTTCCTCAAACAAAGCTTTCGATTGGTTCAGAAGGCTTCATATGGTGCACAAAACCTATAGACCACTATTTTGGTACTTCATTGGTATGTTTGACCTTTTTGAAGCTTTGTATGGAGATGAGCTGCATAAGATTCTCTAAATAACTGCAAATAGCATGAGAGTGAATACATTTCATTTTGGGGGTAAAAGGAGTGTCTTTTCTCAAATTTCTCGTAGTATGCAATTTTATTTCTGTGCAGATATGCTAATGACAATATGCTGCACATTAATTGCATATTACCCTCCTGTATCATCTTGAAAAGCGTTCCACAATGCTAAGTTGTGTGATTTCCTCCTAGAGAGCTGGAGCGGAGCCAAATCCTCATGGAGGAACATAACAAGTGGAAACATGCTGTGCACCGTGAATCTCAAAGACTGAACGAAACAGTGCACTTCCACGTATCACTCGAGTCTGGGTAAAACATGCTGATTTATCACATATATTCAGCGGTTCACAGCTTAATGCTGTGAAAGTTTTGCAACAAAACCAGCATCATCCTCAAAGCTGACTATGAGAAAACTACAAGCCCTTGGAATAGGGAGGTATTCAGATAATGTTCTGAGAATTATGACTGTTGCTTTGAGATAAAGTCAGTCTGTTGAGGACAGAGCTAATGTTCAGCGAGTGGCCATGAATAAATGGCCCATTTAACTGTTCTTATAATAAATTCATATAATTAATGGTAACACTTTACAATACGGGTGCACTAATATGCATTCATTTGTGCTCTAGTATTAACTAATAGTGTAGATTAATGTGTTTTACCGGGATTCTGCTGAGCCAGATGAACTGGTGCATGTTACCTAATGCCTTGTTGGTTATGGCACAGGAATATTTATTTATTTTGATGATCTGATTTAGATATTCTATACTAATAAGTAACTTTGGGTGACACTTTAGTTTAGGGTCCAATTCTCACTATCAGCTACTTGCTTATTAGCATGCATATTACTAGGATATTGGTTGTTTATTAGTACTTATAAAGCACATATCAATGCCTTATTCTGCATGACCTTATTCTACATCCATTCTACCAATGCCTATACAATACTTGAACTTAACAACTACCTTACTAACTATTAATAAGCAGTAATTAGGAGTTTATTGGTCCAAAAGTCATAAACGCTTGAACTTCTGATACTAAGGACAAATGGATTTGCAACAGTCTCATTGTTGCGTCCAGTGTGGACTATGGAAAGCCAAAAGGGTCAGAATTACACTAAAGATAAATCATGTTTACATCCAAAAATGACATATTTGACAGTGCTAAAACTGTTTTAAACACCAACTTTTCGGATGTAAGCACATCTTTTATAGCAATTATCATAATTATGACCCTTTTGGCTTACCATAGATCATAGTAGATTCTGGTGTGAGTGTGGATGTGTGGCCTGCCATGACAATTATGGCATATTACCTAATAATGAGTAAGGCCTATAGTCATGTGCCTCAACAATTAAAGTCATAACATAATGTTATCTTTGAAAATCATTAGCTAATGATTCATTAAAACAGGCGGTTGGAAGTTGAAATACTGGTTTTGACCCATTGTAGAATTTAACACATTCATTTATTAGTAATATGTCAGCGAGTGTGTCTAGATAAGCGCACGACGAGCAGGATAATCCAAATGGGCTTTTAATGGAATAATGAACAAAATAACCAGGAGAGTACTAAGGAGAAACACAACCACGTAGCACATTGGCATTAACAAAGAACAGACAGAAACAGAGGGCTTATATACAAGGGCAAACTGAGCTGACAGGTTAATGAAACACAACTGAACTGAACTAACACAATCAATTAGAAACCATAGTGACAAACTGACAGGGGACAAAGGATGGCAGAACTAATTAACAACTTAAGCATACTAGACATACAACAAAGAAAAACAGAACACACATGACATAATACTAGATGTTTAGGGATCCATGTTTAAAGATGTTTATAATCCATGTTTGTTAAATCCATGATGAAACATTTTAATTAATATCAATTAATATACTTTAATCTATTATTAATATACACTCTTTCTCATTTAAGAATTGGTTTAGTTCTTCATACACTCAAGATTATCTGTGCTTTAGCCTATTTGAGCATGAATGAATTCATATTAGTCCAAAGGAATTGTGAAGTGATATTGTGTGGTTCTGTTCATGGTCCTGTTATTCCTGAATGTTTTGTGAAGATTTGAGTTTGTTCTTGAAAATTAATGTTAAAAGCTACTGCACTTAGATCCTGATTCATCTGTGCTGCAACCAACGCTGACAACACCACACTGCAGCGCTGATCATTTGCAATGGCCTTGAGTGTATATGGATTTAAATGAATACTGTGGGGGATGTATAAGGACAGCTGAAGAATGATTTATTATTTCAGCCATATTTATTCACTTCTTTTTCAGTAAATGTCACAGCTTTCATGTTTCCCACGTGTCATGTGAAATATGCGGTAGCTGTTTCTTTGTGGTTTTCTGAGAATACTCAGTATTTTTCATGCACAGCTGCTTGTGGGCCGTGTGGTCTTGTGATTTTAAATTATAACAGGAGCATTGAACAAGAGTTAAAGGAAATGCAGCTTTTTCTAGTTTCAGTTCAATATTGGCCGTCTATTGTCACGTATGCAGTTTTATTGAAAGGGTATACAATCTCAGTCAAATACAGGCAAGAGGTCAGAGCACAGTAAATCAGTCCAATCAAACTAACCAATCAATCTAGAGAGTTAGACAGGAACGGGAAAACCAGGACACAGGCAGATATCAAAAACCAGGAACATGGAAAACAGTGAAAATGCTCAAATTCATACGTACAACTAACAAGACATCACAGAGACTAACAGAATGAAACAGGCTTTTATAGTGTGAGCTTAACAGGATAATGAGACACAGTTGAATGTGATAATGGATGATGGTCAGGGCAAAGGATTATGGGAAATGGAGTATGTGGATGTGTGGTGATTGATTTGTTTTTACATTAAAATACATTTAGATGCCATTGAGGAGAGTAAAGGACTGCTTTTGAGCTAACATAAATTATTTATCCTTGTGAAAATTAATCTTAAGCTTACTCTTCTGAGTTTCTGGTAGCCTGTATTATTACATTTTTCTTTTAGCTTGGTATGCTTGATTAAATATTTGGAAAATTAATTTAATTCAGAGGAATGCATAATAATGTAAGATAATTTAAAAGGGGGGGGGGGGGGGGGTTCTATATAAACATTTCTTCTTTGAAAATATTATTTTAACTTTATATTCAACATTTGATTTTGCATGTATTGTATACACTAATGTTCAAATATTTGTGGTCTAAAGATTTTTTGAGATTTATTAATACTTTATTATTCAGCGAGGATGTATTGAATTGATCAAAGTGTCAGTAAAGAAAAAAGATTTGTTTAAAATGAATGCTGTTCTTTTGAACTTTCTATTCATCAAAAATCATAATATGAAAAAAAAAAGTTTTCCCCCACACA
This sequence comes from Squalius cephalus, assembly GCF_949319135.1. NCBI lineage: Eukaryota > Metazoa > Chordata > Actinopteri > Cypriniformes > Leuciscidae > Squalius > Squalius cephalus. The sequence goes on along the minus strand of NC_137124.1, from coordinate 55,108,056 downwards.
CAAAAAACTTTATAAATCACAGCTCAACTGTTTTTTAACATTGATAATAATAAGAAATGAATTGTTTCTTGAGCAGAAAATCAACATATTAGAATGATTTCTGAAGGATCATGTGACACTGAAGACTGGAGTAATGATACCTAAAAAGCATTGCATCACAGGAATACATTTTATTTTTAAAATATATGAATATAAGAAAATATCATTTTAAACTGTGATAATATTTTACTATATTACTGTTTTTACAGTATAATAAATGCAGCCTTGGTGAGCATAAGAGACTTCTTTTAAAAACGTCTAGACCTGTTATTCATGTATTTTGGAAAGACATAAAAGGGGAGGAAACGGTCAGGACATTCTGAGAATGAAGCAGAAGAAGTTTGTAAGGAGGAACAGAAAGCAAATATTACAGTACATACCTGTACATGAGACCTGCACATCATTTTCTATCCTTTTTTATATCTACACAATTTAGTAGTGGCCCTTTATTCCTCTTTTCAGAATCAAGTGTGGATTTTGAATGTTTTGTTTGCACTTTCTGTTTACTATGGCAGTTGCTCAATAAAAGCCATTAAAGATTGACGGATGCTTTTTTTGCCTGGCTATCCTGATGGGCTTCAGCACAATAGTGATTAAAGACGTCTCAGCTTGTTGTTGCTCTGGTTGTATTAGAGTGTTTATAAACTCAAAACTACTTAGTCATTGTGAAGTATAATGCAAAAAAAAAAAGTAAAAATCCACCATCCAAATCCATATGTACATTTATACAACAACGATGTTTACTAAAAATGGAAATGTTTTTTCTTTGCGTTTGCGGAATAACGTTAAAATCTCGTTCACGGTAGAGAAAGCGGCTTATATGTACACAGGGAAAGTAACCATGAAGACTTAGGCTAAAGGTAAACACAGCTTTTGTGTCTTTATCAGCTTTTCCATATATACTGTCCCTGATAATAATCACATATACTTACCGCTTGCTCCATTTCTGCAAATCAGTTTTTGTGAATGAATGACTCTATCTAACTGTTTCTCTGGTCTTCGTCTGAGGACGAGTAATAGCATAGCAGATGGAGATTATACATCGGTACTACTATTCCTGCACTTCCCAGATGTGCAATGTTGAATTTTCTGTCGAACTTGAACCACTGAATTTGTGGAAGTGAATTTGTAAAGCGAAATAAAACGGACCGAAAATTGCCTGTTGATATTATAGGTTTTATTTTTGGAAGTGAAATGTGAAAGGTGAATATGTATTATTGAATTTTTAATAATAAAAATGTGTGTGGAATGTTTTGAATTGAAGTGTTCACATCTTAAATATACGACCATGTTGAATTTCAGCCCATATATAAGCCCTAAAAATACAATGCATTAAAATGCCAAGCACATTCTTTTTTCTTTCTTTTTTTCAATTAATGCAATTCAGCTAGCTTTTTTTGTTTCAAATATCTTTGTCATTATTTTACTTCCATACAAAACACATTTAGATGAAAACAGTGTTGTACAAATGGCCCCTTATTCGAGAGATCAAGAAGGATTTCTGATGTGGGCCAAAGAAACTTTTTAAAAGGGATTCAGAGATCAATTTTGTTTTGTTTCCACTCCATCATACTGTTGTAAAAGTGAGCCTGACTTGCTTCGCACTTGCAATGGATGCTATAATAAAGCCTCAATACAGCACTTGAAAACACCCCAAGAATAAAAATGGCACTTATTCTCCACTTGTCTCCACATGTTTAAAGGAAACTGAAAGTATGACATGGTAGAAAATTCTCAAATGAAACCAAGAGCTGAGGCAAAGTCCATATGTGATCTCTCAAGTAATAATCCGAGCTTCAAATTTGCAATAAAACAACCATTGTCTTTTTTTTTTTTTTTTTTTTCTCCCTGTATGGGTTTATCCATGTCATAAATATTTATGTTGTCCAATCCTTCAGAAAAACAAAACAACAACAAAAAAGCCTAATCTCTCTTCATAAAATATTTGAAAAGCTAGCTTCAGCTAAGGAATATTAATGCATTAAGGATTTTTCAAAAGAAGTACCTTGTCTGCCTATGGATATTAGTGTCTTGTTGAGGAGAGCTATTCATTTTCTATGTGACCATTCCTGCCAGACAAAAAAATAATAATCCCACAGTCTTGCAAAGATAGTGTGAACTAAGCCATATCTAGGAACCAGAACCTGCAATGCCCTAGCAACCATCAAAAACACCCTAGCAACTTCATAGCAATTCCCTCGCAACCAGACACATGAATTTTGCATTTAGCTTTGAAATCACACCTCTCTTGTGTACAATCTTGTGAACCTCCCTCAGATGTATCAGATGTTATTCTATTTTTAAAAAGTCATGAAATGTTCACTCATGCCCTGTGTCAATGAAATTAGCAACTTGTTGTGGCCTTTTAACATTATATAAAGAGCCTTTGATCAACAAGAAATAAAGTTTGTAGAGTGAGGGCTGCACAGATGCCTCACTGCTTTTATTATAGTGCTTATTCAAGTGTGTTTCTCTCCAACATCCTCTTAACTTCAGCGTTCAGATTGGATGACACACATGGATGCCACAAATAATTAAGACTGAAGTGTTTTGGATGCTTTTAGAGTGCCATGCACATGCTATATATATAAGTTGGGGCATTCAGACTCTTCCATTTCATGGCTATGTGTCTTGATAAATGAAAGTAATGTTTTTTAAAACAAGGTTGTGGCCTCTGATATATTGTCATTCGTGACACTGAATTCAATCTTGCTTTGTGAGGTTTGACATTATAAAGGTGGTTCAGAATCCAGCCAGGAAACAAATGTTCATGTGGCCAGTAAAAACTGATGTTTTAACACCAAGTTGTTTTAATAACAGCGGATAATACAGGTAATGACAAGCAGAATTAAGAATCAAGTGTATTAAGTTTTTTTAATGCCAAACTTTTAAATGTTATACCTATTTTGTATTTTGTACTAGGCTATATGTGGACTATATATGGTCACACTTTAGTTTATGGTCCAATTCTCACTATTAACCAATTATTGACTATGGCTTTTGATTCAATAAACTCCTAATTACAGCTTATGAACAGTTAGTAAGGTAGTTGTTAAGTTCCAGTATTGCGTAGACATTGGGTAGGATTAAGGGATGTAGAATAAGGTCATGCAGAATAAGGCATTAGTATGTGCTTTATAAGTTCTAATACACAGACAATATCCTAATATGCATAATAAGCAACTAGTTAATGGTGAGAATTGGACCCTAAACTAAAGTGTTACCATATGGCTTTGGTTGAATGAATGATTCAATGATTCAGTTATAACAGTCATATGTTTTGCATCTATTTCACTCACCAGTGGATCATGGATTTAAAGCAGGAATGAATGATCATGGCACAGTCTACAGTCTTGGATTGGATTTTAAAATCAATGGTCGATAATGATTGACCTTTAAGGTGAACGTATTTGCTGATCCTGGAACAACATTGCAATCAACCAATCAGATTTGAGGATTTGAGGCTTAAACCCAGAGTTAGGAGCTTCTACATCAGTGTTATTCACCTATCATTTCCCTCTGATTTTAGGGGAAAGTTGTTGGGTTCAGTTTAAGGGTAGGGATAGCGTCAGGACTAAACTTTTGGACAGGACTGTTGTTCCAGAATCAACTAAATATGTTGATCCAGGAAAATGTCGAACTTGGCAAAATCACAGTGACCCTTTTTAGAGCACCTTTTTAGAGTGGGTGTTTGGTCAATCTAAGAGAAACTAGTGAAGACAGATTGACTTTCGTCCATGTTTAATTTTGTTTTGTCCAACTACTTGACCTTGAACGAAAGAAGACTTTGCACATCAGCACAGCTTTCATATATGAGCCACAGCACGAGCCAGTAATCCACTGTAGAGACAAGCCAGAGAAGGAATAAGCTCCATCGCTCACCTCTACCCATTTCCTTGGCACAGAAACCTCTGCACTGATTGCAATTGTATGTAAGGATGTTGATTCTGCACTCATTTATGGCTTGGAAATTGAAGCTGCACATGAGGCCCTTGGGGCACCTCAGACACAGTGTGATCTCTTTACAGAATGAATCAATTGAAGCCTAGTTGCCTGCTTGCTTTAACAAATAGCTCTGAACAATAAAGGGATATTTGCCTTTGCATCCACTGAATATATTAATTTGAGATTCTTGTTTCCGCTGCTCCTGCATGCTGAACAATGAAACGGTACATAAATTGCTTATCATTCAAATTTGATGACTTTTTCAAGGACAGATTGTAATTGTATGTTTATAGGCTGTAGTGAAGGGCATGCCTGGAAGAGAAATGCTTTCCAAACAGTACCGTTTATTGGAGACATGTTTTCATTTGAATACTGAGTAGTTGTTTAGCGTTAGAACAAATGTTTAGCAGTTGTATTAAAAGTGAGGTAAAAAATGTTATATTTATGCACCACTAGAATCAACACATTACAAAATACTGACTATTTTAAAGCAGGGTTGCTCAGCACTACCCCTGTCTGCCATTGGTAAAAAAAAATCAGAAATCCCGCCTTAAACTCACTCTATTGGTTGAGCTGATGTTGCTATGCTGGGCAAACAGATCACTGTTTTGATACAAAGACTCTCACAGTGTTTGCACTTGAACGTGCACTTAAAGGGACATTGTGTAGGAATTTCTCCCATCTAGTGGTGAAATTGGATTTTGCATTCAAACCATAGACTGAAAAAGATTCAAACGAATAGTGCTCTCCAGCGCCTCGCTTTTTCAAATGCGTGTTGCATCTACGGTAGCCGTTATGTACCAAAAAGCTATGACAGGATGTCTTCTAAATAGCACTTCATTGAGCTTTCCTTCAGGTGAACAGGTTTGTTATTTCAAGACCGTAACATTGACTTACCTGTCGAGAAGAAAGCAGGCAACTACAGCGTCTCTTTTGAAAGCTTTCTGCTGCATTAGCTCTTTCCACCTGGAAAAAGCTATCCTGACATTAACCCTTGTTTTTTGTAATCTCCGGTCACGTTTCCTTTTACGGACTATTTTGGACTCCTTATCCTGTGACTCAGCATATGGTCCTCCTCCATTATAAATAACCGTACAGTGCAGGCTTTTAAACTTCCCGGGCCAGTGACAAGCGCCTCTCACTGCTCTGCTCCTCCGCTTCTGCTGGCTTCAGTCACGTGACGCTGGCTCTGAACGAAACCGCGTTGTGGAAACGCGTTGGCCTAGTACTTTTTGTGCCTCTCTGCTATTATAGTTTTTCAAGATGGCCGAACTACATGGAAGCCTCCATGGACCTACCCATCCCATGTATATAAAGATAATAAATTCTTTGTTTACGAGGATAAGTCAGATCATTGGCAGAGGTATTTGTACACCATTGAGGACATATTTATGAATAAAAATATTGATTTTAGATTATAAAATACCTAAAAAATTACACTTTTAAAATATTAAAAGTAGGCTATATTTACATAAAAAAAACTGTATTGTAGATATAATATTAATTAAATAAAAGTCCACTTAAGTAGAGTACACTTTCATGACTGTTTAACAATTCTTTAAAAAGCACTTTATAATAATAATATAAAATCAAAGGTTTTACATTAAAGTACATTTTTAAATCATTGTTTTAATCTTTGTAATCCTTTAAATCCTTTGCCTTGTTCACTAACACACTAAAGCACATGTAAAGTACTTGTTTAGAATTTTATCTAAAGTGTTTTTTTTAAATTACATTTAAAGTTAATATTCTTTATATATACTAAAACGTCATCATTATTCATTACAAATTAATTTAAATACGTGTCATGAACTGCTCTGAGACACAAAGGCTGAGGACCCAAACGCAGTTGTTTATTAAGGGGTAATCCAAAATCGTAAGCCTACTATACTAAGCCTACTAAGGTCAAAACTAGTGATGGGACTGTTGATACTGGGGCTCCGATGCTTCGACGCAGTTTTCAAAGCACTATTGTATCACACACTGTACCGGTGCTTGTATCGAAATGACAATACCACGTGATTGATTGATAACGTTTGAAGCTGCGAACAACAAGTGTGACCACCAGATGTCACTAGCGCGCATTGTATTAAAAGCTTTGAGTAATTGACCCTTCGTTAAGCCCCGCCCTCCTTAGTTACTGTTGCTACGCACCTGACAAGCTTTCGTGTCTGGCATGTTTAGTACAGTATGTATGCACCGGTGTCAGACATTCCCAAGGAGATAATTAGTCATTTTTGGCAAACAGGTGAAATATCTGAGAGAGCAAGACAAAACGAACTGCAGTATGCATTTGAGGGATATATCCACGACATAATATGCAACCGATATTCATCAGAATTGATGCTAAAGCCTATACTGTAGGTCCCAGCGCAAGCAGCAACCGCCATACGCTGACCATTCAAATGGGAAACACACAGATTGAGGAAGAGCTATGTTCATGCACAGCAGGGTAAGTGACATTTGAAAATAATCTAATAATTATAACTCAAACAGCTTATCCATAAATCTTGTGGAATAAACACAGGACATTAGCCTGACCACTTTGCAATGATAACATTCTCCCGCTTATATTTTTAGTGCGCCAGGCTAACTTTACTGCTCACACGTCGTGTAGCAAACGTAGGTGTTTTTGTTAATCCTGTCGACATTTAGTTGTGAATGGGGCCTCCCACACTGCTTGATCCACGCCCGGCATTTCTCCCCTTGGGTTTTAGGTTTCGGGAAGGGAAAAAATTCCATCCCCCTGTCCAAACTTTTGGGATACCGAGTATCAGATTTTCACAATCCATACGCATAACGCTTCGGCATGTCTCCCTCGCTCGAAAGCTTGCCAGACCTCCCGCGCCTAGTTACGGTTGCTAACCCACGATTGGCCTGTGGCGGTTTTCGGGCGTGGCTTAGCAAAGGGTCAATTAACCTTTTTTCAGCACAATTTGATGAAAGCCTCAAATGTTTCAGAAAGCCTCGGTTTCCAATCACTAGTCAAAACCACGGGCAAACAATCCAGATTGCAACAGAGTTCAAGACACATGCAAACAGGCAATGGATCAAGACCATGACACGGAAACAGGATAAAGCGCTCAGAATTGTAGTATGACACTAAACAAGACTTCGCAATGAGTGAATGAATAAACAGGGCTGATATCAGTAGAGTTAACAAGAGTACTGAGAAACAGGTGGCAGTGATCAGAACATAATGAGTCCAGGCAAAGTTTTATGGGAAATGTAGTTCATGATGGAATGGCAAAGGACTAGGGAGGAGTGCCCTCTGGTGGAAATCAAGGACACTCCAGCAAACATGACTACAATAGAAAAGACATTCAAGTATATTTTACCACATATGCTTGTCATTAAATTCAACAGTACACTTTAACCATATTTCAAATAAAAAATATAGTGAAAATACAAGTGATCATGAAATTACTTATAAATTACTACTTAAGTGGGTCAAAAAAACACACTCTAATGTGCAATTAATTGCATTTAATATACATTTAAACTATAATACATAATTTGTTTGTAAATAAAATGCAATTAAATGGTGTACTAACACATTACAGTTTGCACTCAAGTATTCTTTTAAAGTGTATTATTTAAGTGCTTTTTAATAAGAGTATAATAAGTACAATAAGTAATTATAAGTACTCTTTTTAAACACTTTTTAAAGTACTTTTTTTAAATATGCTAAAGTGCATAAAGTGCATTAAAAATAATAATAAAAGTAATTATTCATTTATTTCTAATGTGTATAATGTAAAGCATGAAGTTAAGTGTCCGAAAACATTACATTCAGTTCACACTTAAGTACATTAACTATATTATTTCTGTAATAAGTACACTTTTTTAAAGTGTGCTAAAGGAAAGGAAAGGCACTTTCCTATAGGGTAAAATTCTAAAAATGAATTAAACTCAAATCAGTATTTCATGTCCACATATTTATTCATTTGGTAAGTTTATTTTGCAGTAACGACTGGTTGACTGTACATCATCCCTTACATATTAACCTGAGATAGATATATTTTAATATTAAATAACATAAATCTATTTTATTGCACACCTCAGATTTTATTAACTTAACGCTCCCTTGTCTCCTATACAAACAGATACATCTGAATCAGCATCATGAGCGGGAGGAAATGAAACATCTCGTGAGATTACAGCATCTCAAGAGTGTTTCCTTTCAAGAAACATTGAACCTCCTGCCATTTTATCACGCTCCTGTCTCACAGCAGCCCAACCCGACCTGACACTGTAAGCGTCTAGGAAAATGAATTGTCGTGCATTTTTATGCTTTATTATGCAGTGAGATACAGCGTGCCCTTCACATTACACCTTCATCTTCAGCAGTCTAGAGATGTCAGCCGCAACACAGCTTTAAGAGAGGGTGTTGAATTGATACACAAAGCTGCATTCTTCAGTGATGTTTGCACGCGCTTTGTCCTTTCAACAAGTTTCAGTCGTCATTCTGTATTTTATTTTCATTTAAGTTGGGCAAACATGGCAAAAAGTATGTTCTTATAAGTCATATATTTAATGGATTCTCTTATTTTAGAATTGATTATATGGCTCATAACACAAATAAATAAATATAAATTTAAAAAATACAAAAGTTCAATTTTACTTACACAAAGATGTAATTTGAGAGATGATCATCAAGACCTTGACAACTTTTTGTCCGAGAAGTTTCATCCTTTTGCAGATCAATGCCAGTTCTTGTGAAATAAAATATTTCTGCACTAGACATGGAAAAACTCAAACTATCGATTTGACAATGGTCCTGCAGGGAATGTGTTATGAATATTTAGTGTGTATGTTTGACTAATGAATTTTGCATTGGACTTGTAATTAACAACTAAAGGACATCTGGGTTGACAATTGGATTACAAAAGTGTGGCCAAACACTGTCTATGATATGCTCACATATTTTCAATTACATACAAGTCTTTTGTCTGTTTAAATCATGCCTGGCACACAAAATGATAACAAACAGAATGGATGAATAAACACATTTTGTTATGTTCTCCGTCTTTATCTGCCAATTGACTTTTAGGGCTTAACACACTCCTGCCTCAGCAAGAAACATAATTATTTTTCCATTAAATTTGTGCAAGATAAGAGTGGGAGTGACTTATGTTTGACAGCACAGCAGGGAATAACTAAAGAATGGGGCATGAAAAAAATATATATTTTCACTACAAGTACAGAAAAGTATGGAAACATCTATACCTGCAAAAATTGGAAAAAATAATAATATAGCACAAACAAGAACAAGCACAATGCTTGATCGTGCTTCACAATAATCTTGACATCAGTTGGTTCAAAATAACTGCAAAAATGGCTTGGAAAACTTCAGGTATTTTAAAGAAAATGTCTAGTAGCATTTGTTTGCAGATTCCACTTGGTTTGGTATTGGATCCGTGTGTCTGTGATGGCTAAAGTCTTAGAATCTACCTTTTGAATTCATGTTGGTTTTATTTAGAAAAAGCTTTTATATCAATTCCAAGAAACATTTTTTTATTTAGTTTGACTCTAAAAATGTCATGTGATGTGGTGTAACTATCAAGTAAAAAGTACAACCTGAATGCATGTGAGTATCCAATCTTAAAGTCCCCCTGTGGTGAAAATCCAGCTTTTAATGTTGTTTATATGTCTATGTGGTGTTTTTAATATGCTTTAAGACAAATGTGTAAATTCATAAGTTAGCATCATTGTTGAGTATTTTCTCCTTAAAACTGCAGTGAACCAAAGACAGTCTCAAAAACACTGGTGTTTCTGACGTCACAAACTACCTTGTAACCAATCAGATCAACGTGTGATCGTCAACGAGTGGATCTCTGAGCTGGTGTGAGTGAGTGGAGGCGGGGCTAATTAGCATATTCATAGAACCGCGTATACTAAATGAGGCAAGGGTGTAGAGATTTTTTTTTTCACAGAAATTTTTTTTAAATATGTACTTTTGGTGATCAAAGATGAGTTTTAAGGCATACAATTAGTGACTACAGGGGGAGTTAAATTATTTAAAAATTTGTTTAAATAGGCTACATTAAGGTAAAATATGTGTTTTTACACATATCGTGAATTATTCATTTGTAAGTATCTTCAAGTCTTTTGGAAGTCCCACCACTTGACATTATACAACCTGAACTGACCTTGACACACGCCCCTTACTTCTGATTGGCTACAAGTGTGTTCTGGTGTTCGGTCTGATCCACTTAAGAGCGTTTTTCAAAAATCGCTTACTGCACCTTTAAATATTGTATTGGCCTCTCTGTCTCCTTATTTAATACTTAACCAAAATATATTTGACGCGATACAAATAAAAACACAGACTGCATAGAAAATCTGTTATTTATACGAGGGGGAAAGGGTGGTCAGTGCCTGCTGGCACAACAAATGTTGATTAGACGGCACACATGCACTCCTGGCTGATCCGGATTCATATCCGCTGGATTCTTTTTTGCATTGTGACAGCGCTGAATGGAATCAAAGTGTGTCTTTTACTTCAAAAGATGTAATGACAGCTCAGTGAACCGATCATCCAAATGCCTGAATCTCCTTTGCATATTTGAATATTGAAATAGCATCAGCACCACATGTAACAACAGCTCAAAATGGAGGCGAGCCGAGCGTTATTGAGGCAGATGGTGTCGGTTTTTTCTTTCCAGTAATATTCCAGCTCTCTGGATTTGTCATTCTGCTGTCTTTCACAGAGGGTGTGGGGAATGTCATCCATCACACGTATCATTTAATGCCTCAGACCTTTATCAGAGTAGATTCACATTTAAGGTGGAGTTTTTATGCACTGACATTAAGCTCACATGATGGATGATATGCCAAACAAAGCCTGAACTTCAGTCCTCAATCATACAGCTGCAGGTAATGATTCCAAATGTCTACACATTCACATTTAATGATACAAATGTTGATGTTTACCACCCAGCCACAAACAATATCCTTAGATTATTTATCACTGTGTTATACATTACAGATGGGCAGGAAGCTTCCCAAAGATTCTTGATTAAATATTCCTTCTGTGAACTATATCTCAAGGCAACTGTATCATGCACTCAATACTCAGATAATGGAAGACTGAAGACATTTGCCCATGTGTTTTTCACAGCTGCGTGGCAAAGAACTTTAATTTTCAGAGCAAATCGACAAGAACATTTGAAGAATAGTTTAAAATCGTTTTAAAACAGTCAAAAATGGAATTCTGCCATTATTTACTGCACGTTCATTTCGATTCAAGCCCATATAATATAATATGACTCTTTCTTCCATGGAACACAAAAGTAGATGTTTATTTAAATGTTCCGGCTGCTCTTTTCCTTACAATGAAGGTAAACAAAGAGCTGTCTAGCCCCAGAAAATGCCAAAAATGTATTAAACAGTATTAAACATTTGAAGTTGTTAATATATATATATATATATATATATATATATATATATATATATATATATATATACATATACAGTATATTAGTGATGTCAATCAATTAAAAAAATTAATCACATTTTTCTGTAATTAATCACAATTAATTGCACCAAACATTAAAGTTTTTAATATATTTTTATATTGTAATAATTTCAGTTAATCTCCAAATTAATGTAGAAACAACAATAAGGACAGTATATTTTAAATATTTGATTTAACAGGTAGGAAATATACAGAAATTGAATAAAATTATCAAACACTCAAACACAATCTTCACTGCATAAATTATCATTTAAATATAGATTCATCTTTATTAAAGCCACGAAAGTTATTCAGTCAAGAGCAGTGAATGATTTTCTCTTTTGTATTTTGATTTGCATTAATGACAGACAGCAGCAGCAGGTTTATTACGCTGCTGTCACTTTAAGATCTGAAGCACATGACACGGATCTGACACATATAACATGGCCTCACAACTCTTTATAGTCATTTAAAACTTTATTTAACTCATTTAAGACTGTGTTTACGAGGATACTCGACAAAGCTGGCATTTTGGCATATACTTTTGTGTGTTTTTGTCCGTTCAAGCTCGAAAGAGAACTCAATGTGGCCAGTGCGCTGTCTGACGCAGCTTTCTGTGCGCATGAGTCCTGTCTGCTTCTGTCACACAGACAGGAGATTCACAGACAGTGTACCAGTACAGATTTACCTTCTTTTTTTGCATCTTATCGCACTTGAATGCTTTAATAGAAGTTGAATGAATGATAGTGTGATCGTATACTGTAGCGTAGCCAAAGGATGGTGGGAAAATGTATACATATATATCTGCATAATAGTTTGTTTCTGGAGACAGAAAGTGCTTAAAGATGTTTCAACAATGTTTCGGGTCCCAGACCCAACCTCGACCTCCTGGTTCTACATTTATCATCCTTTAGTCTGAGAGCCATTGCTTTGACGTAAAAGAATGTGGGACTCTTGGTATCTGACTCCATCTAAATCAGATGCACACAGAAGCATCAGGCATCAGTTTGGTTTTCACACTGAGAACCACTTATCTCAGAGGTAATTATGATGGGTTTTAGGGGATACAGAAAGTTACAATACATGAAAGAATGAAAATCAGTGTGTCACAGTAAATTGCTCTCTTTTGGAAAATACAGCAGTCCACATTGAATTCAGTCTGGCACTTCTCTCACTGAAACTTGAGTTCAATTTAGAGTCCAAATGGACGCTATGCGAGGCCAGCCACAATAAATAATCTGAAAATAAAATCAATAGGCAGCGCAGAGACTTTCCTGACAAGAGTCACTAAAAGGATTTTCTATTTAAAAAGTCGCTATCCGTGCCTTCCTCAAAAATCACATGGTTTTCATATTCACTGTAGTTTATATATATATATATATAATGATGTAATGAATATAATACATTAAACTAGAATATTGTTAAAAAAGTAACCATAGAAACTAAATTCATACATTTGATAAATTAAATTAGAAATACAGATTAAATTCGTTATCTCTGTTTAAAAACAACTAATTATTGCCTAAGAAGTTCATAAGTGCCTGATTAGTTCATATGTGAGCCTATTTGCACATACAGTACTGATTTTATCTGCTCATAATATTTATTTATTGTAAAATCTGTGTGTTTTTTCCGGTGTCATTTATATTTTGATTAATTTAAGCTATTAAAAGGTGCTATAAGTGAACACTGCACAGCGCCTTGTATATGTTTGTTGGCTGACACATTTTGGTGGACGGGGTTGTAGAGAGAGGGCTTGTACTTGAAAGGATGGGTGGTCTAATTCAGTGGCTAAGTCTAGTGAAGGTTTGACTTACATCTCGCAGACTTTTGCTGTGTTCACGTCATGTCGTAATTACTGTAATTTCAAGGTGACAAAATGTGACGTTCTACTCGGAGCTGGAATAGTTTTTTTTATGGCAGCACCATCAACGCCTAAATGAATCTGCAGCGCTCACGTGACACAAGCTGAAGCCCTCAGAAAATTCCCAGTTTCCAAGTTGCAATTACAAGTTCTACAAGGTCAAGTTGGAAATCTCCCAATTACAGTAATTACAACATTTTACGCACATATTATAACTCGCAATTGTTTATATCTCGCAATTCTTACTTTTTTCTCAGGAAACATCTTTGTGAGATATATACTTGCAATTGCGAGTTATTAAGTCAGAATTTCGAGATATAAACTCAGAATTGTGAGATAACTCAATTAAGAGAAAAAAAAGCCTGAAATGTGAGATAAAAAGTAACAATCACTGTATCTTTTTTTTTATGGCGGAAACAATCTTCAATAAAAATTGCACAAAGTAAAGAAAATATGTATCAAATTTATATAGTTTTTATCTCACAAACTTCCCGAACATTTCTTTCCTGAGTTTCAACAGAGAGCATGCCTCAGTAATCTATGCTTTCTAACAGTTTGTACAAAGTGCTCTTGACAGTAAAAATATGGTGACTGCCAGCACTGGTGAGCAATTCACACAGCTGTTTGACTAACTACCTCAAGTGTTTGAGTGAATGCAGACCACATACCTGGAATTAGTGTGAGAGGCAGGTAATGAAATCAAGGTCCTTAAAATGGAAAACAACAGCTTTGGTGAAATCTGTTGCTATGTCTCCTGAAGAGCTGGTTTGGAGACAAGCACCCATTAACAGCTAGTAGCAGCATTTACAGCTCTGCTTTGGTGGAGGTGCTCTACAAGACATAAGAGCTGCACAGGCCTTGTTTATATATAGATGCAGTGGATCTGGGGCATCATGGGAACCCAGGGTAAGTGTTTCAATGCAGTTTTTCCTCCATATCAAACCCTTGAACAAACAGCATTGGTCTGGTTCATATTACAGCTTTTTGCGTGTAAGAAGCATCTCCAAGTAGCATTGGAGCATTTGACTGCATTTTATTTATAACATGGCCATTCTTTTTTTTTTTTTTTCATAAATCAAGGATTATTATTCAATATAAGACCAAATGCTACCCAATTATATATATTTGTTTCTGCACACTCTTAATGTTCTAAATAGAACTAGGGTTCTTGACTCCATTTTAAAGAACACCTTATGCCAAAAAGGTTCTAAGGACAAATGCTTTAAATGATTGCATAACATTTTCATGTTTAATGTTTTTTTTTTTAAATTAATTCAAACTAAATCCATAAAATGATCTCATCATGGGACGATTGAGAACCAAAGGTTCTAAATATGAAGCATCTAACAGAACAGTTTAAGGTTCTATATTAAACAGAGTGAGTTTTAAAAATGCAATTATGAAATAAACTGTATTTCTCGTACAGAATAGCATTCATCACTGCACTGAACCAGTCAAAGATATTTGGAATAGCATCTCAAGGACTCTGGAAGCTTAGACATACACAAACACAAACACAAACACATGCACGCACACAAACACACACACACACATTCTCATCTTCTTTCAGGCCAAGGTCATCATTTTAAAGCAACAACATCTCATGACCATTCTAGTCTGCAAACACATCCCACAGGAATGAACTGGATTAATTAATGCAATGAAAACATTATTGTAAATGGCTGTACATGACTAAAAACCATTTAGTAGTTAACTCTCAGTCATATGTAACTCATAATCCTACACCAGGGTCACTGAGAACGATGCAGCCAATCAAACATCTCAAATTGTACATGCAGGGTCACATGAGTGTAAATACACACATCATAAATGACTTGTTCTATAGAACATATATGATGTGGATTCAATACATAGATCCTGCATTCAGCTGCCTATATGGACACAAAGATCAATGAGAACTAATTGAATGAAAATAAAAAAAACTAATGTTAACAAGTGGAAACTTATTGTTAAGTGTTACAATGTACTTAAGTAAAACCTTTATTTGACATTACAACAAAGTGTACTTTTTAAAAGTGTACTTAAGTGTGCTAAGAGTCATAGGCCTGGTTTCGCAGACAGGGTTTAGATTAAGCCAGGATTAGGCATTAGTTCAATGATGGCATTTAAGTAGCTTTATAAACATGCCTTAGAAATAAAAACATTACTGGTGTGCAACAAACAAAGGACAACATCGTTTACAATATTTTAAGATCTGTCAGTGCAAGTTGCTTTCAGTTAAAACAGCTCAAACGTGCATTTTAGTTTGGGACTAGCTTAAGCCTTTTCTGTGAAACCGGGGGTACGTCACTAAAATGCACTTTCTTTAAGTACACTACAAGTGCACTTTCAATAAAATTAAGCACACTTCTTTTTCACAAGGGTATTTTTTTTATCACATGTCTTGATTAACCCACTGTGCAGATACAACCCAAAATATTTGAGCAAAAATACAATAAATGACACCACAGTATTCATTCTACATCTGCACCCCTCAGTCAATCGCAGCAGTTATGGCTATAATAGCTATAATATGTAGTCTGTAGAGTATTGATCCAGCACTGCTCCACAACCCATGCAGTATTGCCGTCTGGTGGCACAAACTCTTGTCTCAGAGGTAACATTAGTGCTCTTTACTGAATGATGAAAGGAATGCTAATGTTTGCACAGGTATTTTTGTATTTTGTGCAACTTGGCACAACTTTCCAACAATTATGTATCACCCTGGCTCTGTGCAACTCCAAACTCATAAGCAATTTTTTTGAGTTGTTGTCCTCATAAAACTTTGCTTTGAGGTAAAAAAAAAAAAAAAACTGCACGCATTTTGTGGAAGAACATTGTTTTGGTTGTGCTTAGGTCAAGTGACGTATGCAATTTCCCATGAAAACCATTAATTAAACTGTTATTCATTTAGTTAATTTTGAACAAAAAAAACAAGTTACGTAGTGTAGCTTTCATTTATTTTTGCTTACTAAATGCAACATGTCTCACTCAACCAATAAACTCTTGTCAAGTCAACCACAGATTTCTTATTCAGCTAATTAGCATTTTGAAATGCAAGACATTTTAATTGGTCACCATTTCATTTGCATCAAGGATGTATAAGAGAACTGGGCAATCTTACAAACAATGACATTACATTCAATCATTTTATAAAAATGCACATGTGGCTGATCACTTAATACACAAAGCCCAATAATCAAAAATATGAGCTCCTAACAACACCAAAAATCACATAGCAAATAAATAACAGTTATGATGTCAACAACAGCATAATAATAAATGCAGAAAAGAATATAACACCAACTGCTTAAATTAGTCATGCAGCAATGCATGCTGGGAGGTCGCAAATCAGCAACATTATTCAATATGAACTTGCTTGTTCAGACAACTAGGAGCTGTGAAATACTGTTGCTCCAACATATGATTCAAAGTAATTAATTCCTTAGTATCTGTGATTCAATAAGCCCCGTATGCTCGATAAACCACACAGATTACTGGAGACGAGCTTATTTAGAGTAGAAGTGCATATGCAGATGAGTGTCCGGTGTGTTATAGCACAACAACCTAATTGAGTCAATACGCTGTGAACCCTCGGCATACAGAGTCAATATAGTTGATGTTAATATAAATGATTAATAAAAAATGAATAAAACATCAAATAGATTTGAATGCACTCAGAGTTCAGCATTTTTGAATATACCCTTGTGAAAAAGTAGGGCCTGCCCTACACTTTAGCATACTTGTAAAAAAAAAAAAAATAGATAGGCTATAACGACGAAATAATAATTATACGCAAACTGAATGTGATGTTTTTGGACACTTAATTTAATGTTATTTACAATTAAATGACAATGTATTATAGTTTAAATGTGTAGGAAATGCAAATAGTTACTTAATAGTGCTTTTTGACCCACTTAAGTACTTAAGTACAATTTCATAAATACGTGTTCTGCCGAATGTACTGACAAGCATTTATGTTAAATTAATGAAAGGGTTTTCAATAACAATCTGTGTTTTACTTTAAGAAAGCAAAAACATGGTCATGAAAGTGGACTCTCTTAAGTGGTCTTTTATTTTATTATATTATTACTGAAAAAAAGGCTTACTTAACGTGAGTTAAGTTATTTTAAATTGTAATAATATATCACAATATTACATTTTTTTCTGAGCAGAAGAAACTTCAAAAACATTAAAAATAGTAATGTTTCCAAACTTTTGACCTGTACTGTATATACTGTATGCTGTATGTATATATATATATATATATATATATATATAACTTCTTTTCATCATGGGTAGTCATCATGACTTTACAACATTTGTTATAGCAAATCACTATCTCAGGCCTGTGGGTCTGCTGCCATTGAGCTCTGTCTAGTTTGCAAAGAAATTAATCATGTGACAAAGCATAGGATTTAATCTCTCACCCATACAGCTGAAGATAAATTATTCATAATGGCAAGCATTTGAAGTGAGTATAATTCATGTAAGCAGCTATGAGTACAATCTATTATATTTGCATAGGAGAGTAGCAGATTTAATGTATAATTGTGTCCATAGTTTCTCCACTTGCAATGGATCTGAGCTCTTTTGTCCTCTGCTGTGACACAAAACCAATAAGCCCTTGTCTCTATTTGTATTTATGGTCTTGTAATAGCTTTTTTTTTTATTACTTGATTTAAAGGAAGGTTCACTTTGTAAGCATGCTGACAGCATTACAGAGAAAAATAAATGGCACATCACAGTGAATAGCTGCTATATCAATCATCTCAGGGAAACTCTGAAAGATCACAACAGAAACACACATTTATACTATGCAAACTGTTAAAGTGGGCCATTCATAAACATTAACAAATTTAGATAAACAATATATTTAGATTGTCTTCAGCATAGATGTGGATGATATAGAATTTTATTCAAAAACAATGATTTGACAATGGTTTTTAAATCTTAAAATAACAGATTGGGTTTTTTTTATCTGAATTGATTCAAAAAAGAAAGAGCAGATAAATCAGCAAGGAAAATCATTAAAAAGTCACTGACCCCATCTGCTGGTTAATGTTGTTCAGCTCAGTCCACATCCAACATATATCACAGGCGTTCAGGGTTGCCAGTTCTGCGCACAAGGGAATATTAGTTTAGTTTGAACACTGGGGGGGTTGAAGTGTAAAACCGTTTAGTGGGGTCCCAGGGCATGCTCCCTCAGGAGGTTTATTTGTTTGTTTTTGCAAAATGGTCTTTTGTGGTCTCATCCACACATGCATTGAACAACTACAATAAAGTAATAGCCTAGTTAACAATTACTTGTTCACATAAAACTAGATCTTCAACCCGCACGGGGAAAAAATCAGCCCACGGCAACATTTTGATATTTGCATATGGATGCTGACTGAATCCCCTGAACATAAGGTGAAATCAGGTAAATAGGGCGACATTTTGACTGTAGTGTAGTCTCAGATGGCAAAAATGGTCTAATTTAGACACTGCATCTAATGGTAAAGGTACTATATACACTATGGACAATATTGGGACACACGTCTTAATTATTAAATTCAGGTGTTTCAATCTGACATTTACAAAAAATGGGTCGTTCTGAAGAGCTCAGTGAATTCAAGCATGGTACTGTGATAGGATGCCACCTTCACAATATATGCTAGATATTCCATGGTCAACCATAAGTGGTATTATTGGAAAGTGGAAGCATTTAGGAACAGCGAAAAATAGGCCACATGGTGCGTAAAAGTCACCAGTGTTCTGCTGATTCCATAGATTTCCAAATTTCCACTAATATCAGCACAAAAACTGTCCAGCAGGAGCTTCATGGAACGGGTTTCCATGACTGAGCAGCTGCAAACAAGCCTCACATCACCAAGTAGAATAGCAAGCGTCGGATGGAGTGTAAAGCATGTCGCCACTGAGTGGAAATGTGCTCTGTGGAGTGACGAATCTGGGTCTGAGTTTGGCGGATGCCAGGAGAACATTACCTGCATTACCTGCCTGACTTCATTGTGCCAACAGTAAGGTTTTGTGGAGGATAATGGTGTTTCAGGGGTTGCGCTTGGCCCATTACTTCCAGTGAAGAGAAATCTTAATGCTTCCACATACCATTTTGGACAATGCTATGCTTCCAACTTTGTAGGAACAGTTGGGGAAACCCTGTTTATGTTCCAGCATGACTGTGGCTCAGTGCACAAGTGCCCATAAAGACATGCTTGGATGAGTTTGGTGTGGAAGAACTTGACTGGCACAGAGCCCTAACCTCAACCCCATCGAACACCTTTGGGATTGAACTGGAACGGATTTTGTGAGCCAGGCCTTCTGGTCCAACATCAGTGCCTGACCTCACAAATGCTCTACTGGATGAATGGGCAAATATTTCCACAGGAACACTCCAAAATCTTGTGGAAAGCCTTCCCAGAAGAGTGGAAACTATTATAGCTGCAAAGGGGGGACCAACTCCAAATTAATGTCATATGTATTTAGAATGCTGTCATTACAGTCCCTGTTGGTGTAATGGTCAGGTGTCCCAATACATTAGTCCATAAAGTGTATAGGTAAACTGCTAAATAATATAGCCTAATAATAATAAATCTGTCCTTGTGTTAGACAGTCAGTAAACTTGGAATTAGTTCTCAATGGTGTGAGTATTGGGGGTCCAAATGGCACCATGGTCTTCCTTGAATCCACACTTTCATGATGTAATGCTGCTTTGACTGTCAGGTAGAAGTCTGCAGAAGTGCCATTGTAAAGGCCAAAGTATGGGTCTATCCCAATACCCACACTTGCGGTCTTGGCCACTTGAGAACACGTACATGTTGGGCAGTAAGTGCGCAAGACTGTCCCAGGTCTGGAAAATGCCAAAGCTCAGTGCTCTTAATGCACACTAAAACTAATCCACACTATCTCTATTACCGCTTCGGAGTCAGTTCTGTCATTCATCATAAGCACATGTGCCCTGAAAATGCAAGATTTCAAAGGAAACTTTCCTGTGTAAGTTGAATGTATTATAAATCAAACTTGGTAGTAAAGCATAAAGTGTTGCACATTTTATTGATGAGAATGTGTTTTTGGTAAAACATTTGCAGCTGCTTTTTATCACTTAATTAGAAACACCACAATGAGTAAAATGTGATGTCAGTCTGTTACTGTTACATAGAGACTAACAGACATAAAGGGCAAGACCGCAAGTATGGGTATTGAAACAGACCCTAAAACAGGCGTAAACTTCATTGTTTGTGTACACTTGAGTATGTACAGTGCGTATACTGTATATTTCATTATCTGCATATTATGTGCATTGTACACACAAGCAGACAGATTTTTCTAAGCCCAAATAGTTTATTAGTATATAGTAAGTAGAGTTTAAAGCATCTCAGCTCCACCCCCCTTAGGATGCGAGGGGAGGCTGCAAGGAAAGAAAATGAGGACGGAGGAGTCGAAGGAAAGCAAAGCAAGTATATTGAAATATTCTTGAACACTTGAGTGTCACTTCACAGCGTCATCAGCTACGCTCAAGGGATCTGCCCTAATGTTGTTAAGGTTTGGTTTGGTTTGAAATTCCTAATAAATAGTAGGCTAATAACACAAGATGCCCTGTTCAAATTTGTGAGATGTATGGTTTATTTAAACTGCAAAGGAAAAGCATAAATTAAAATGCAGTAGTCAACATTTGAAGTTTTGGTTCCACTTCAAATGTTGACTACTGTAATTGTGACAAATGTGAAGGTGAAGGAGAATTTACACATGCGTCAGGTTTCGACAAGAAAGACTACAGCTGTGCATCCTCGCTCATAGCTCCTCTGAAGCTTCCTCACTCCTCATGTCCTTCAAGATGGCTAACTTTGATTGGTTTCCAGGAGGTCACGGGCTGGAGGATGGAGGAGCGAGGAAACGAGGAAGCATCAGAGTACGGCTATTGAGAAGCACCCAGTAAGTTTTGAATGCTTACATATCTTCTAAATGCAAATGTTGTCATTGTTTTGGAGCACACTAGCTTATAGATAACCGTAAGACACATATTCATAGCTTACTAAAAGCCAAAAATTCAATGTTGATGTCATGGGGACTTAAAAGATTATGAAGGCACATGAATTCAAATAAAATAAATTAAAAACATTGATGCGGACGGATAAATAATTTATATTAAACACTGCAATATTCCATAAAAAAAATAAGATTAGACGACTTTAAAGAAGTAAATGATTCAATGACTCGTTCAAAAGTCGCCACCTACTGGCGAAACGATAACATGCAGAAAAAAAAGACCACTGAACAAATCTCAGCGGTCATTGATGAATCGAAATCCCCACCACCACCACCACAACTCAGCATCCTAATTTTGTTTTGTCAAGTGTGTAGGTGCATTGAAACTTGATGATGACGTGCCATCCAGCATGTTTGACGCGTCCCATGAATAAAGTTGCGGCTGTCCGTGACGTCAGGTCACACAGTTCTCCTCCTCACACCGGTGCGGCCAGTTATCTCAAGGCGCACTGTTCCCTAACCATACTATTATTAACGTTTAAGTACAAATCGTCCTCTTTTCTCATCTTTTTTCTTTTCCTTTTTGGTAACCCACCATCATCAAAGCTGAAGTTCTTTTAGAAAAGGTAAGATGTTTCTGACTTGCGTTAGCCAGTGGGTTGCTGCTTGTAAAATGGCTCCGATTGCTCTCCTGTTCTTGCTTTCTACCTTTACTAGACTATGACCGCTTCCAGTCAGTTATCCAGGCGAACTGACCGACGTTACCGGGTTAAACCTAGAGGTTTAGTGCTGTATGTGAGATACTGTGTGTTTATATGTTAACTGTTTGGCTGTACCGACTCGCTTTATTGTCGCTTATGAGAAAATGGCGTCTGGTTATTAAATCAGCTGTTTTCTCGCACCACCCTGCCGGTAAACCGCACATTTGACCATAAACCGGCGTGTATTTTAACACCAAGTGATCCGTTATCAAACTTGATGTCTGGTTTAAGTTTCCACTTGTTTATATAGCTGACTTTAAACGTTGGATAGCCCGATCGTGGCTGTTTTGTTGTGTGTGTGATAATTAGCCTCAATGCTAATGGCACGAGAAGAGCTCTATGACAACAACTCAGTGTGATTTGTCTATCATTATCATCATCAACGTCGTCATAAAATGTTAATTATTTTACTGCTCCGATGCCGCCTTTCTTAATTGATCATAAACCTTTAACGTTAAGTGAACACAATTATAATGCCGCTCAAATGTGTTGTTTAATAAATCAAGAGTCTTTTGTGAAATCTGATCTCATGGCAGAGGCCTTGTGCTTTGTTCAGATTTGATGGCAGTTCAGTTCTTTACATTTATCCTCGTCGTTTTTCTCAGGAACTGAAGAACCCTGTAATCTCTGATATGTTTTAGTTGATGTTCAATGCGTGTCATTTTCCTTTATCGTGTAAATCTAATAAATAATGTGTTTTTTTCCTCTCTTAGGCCGTGTTTCTACACCCCCACCCTTTCACTCATTCTTTTTGAGGATCTTTCATTGTCAAGCCGCCAAAGTGGAGAGTGTGATTGCAGAGGGGGGTGCTTCTCGTTTCAGGTACAAATTTCACTACTTATTCACTGTTTTTCATGTACCTTATGCCATTTGAGAAGACTGTTAACTTAGCTTAGGTTAAATTAGTGAAGAAGTAAATATCTGAAGCTTATTAATTAAGCTTGAGAACATATTCAATTCACATTTTTTTATATAGTGCTTTTCACAATACACATCGCTTCAAAGCAGCTTTACAGAAAATGCATGCGTCTATATTACAATTTCAAGTGATCTGTTATCAGAGGTGACTGTTCAAGTTATAAATTTCAGAAATGTACATACAAATCACGCAGTTGGCTAACAATATATTAATTTAAACAATGTATTAAGGCAGAAACAATGAGCTCATTGAAGTAAAGAGTAAGTTGTTAACAAAGATTAGGATATATATAGAACATTTTTGCATAACATGTACATACCACTTCCTGGGGATTTGGGGTATAAGGAGTTGCAAGCATTTCAAATAAAATCTCTCTACCCCAATTTTCACTTTTATAGTGCTTCTTCGGCCGGAGGAGGAGGTAGGGGTGCACCTCAGCACTATCCCAAGTCTGTCGGCAACAGGTTAGTTTCAACCGTGTAAACTTGGTTGATTTGTAAGTGATAGTGCCGTAGACATTGGCTATGCTTCCATCCACGTGTTTTTATGCGCATTTTGGGATATCACATTTAAAAAAAAACTGCTTGATGAAGACATCAAGATGTGCATGAAAAAACGCATGCGCTCGTTTGAGTCAGATAAATGTATCTGTTAAGAAAACATGTGCATAAACTACAATGGAAACACATTTACCGAATAAATCCCTAAAAAAAAATTTGACTGTGCGATGGGACTGCATAACTGGACTAACCAGCAGACCGATCTCGTTGCACAGCATTTGAAATGCTGTATTGGTCATTCTGAAATGCCTGAGCAAAGTGTGTCATCAAAGTGGTTTGGTATTTATAATTACGTGACAAAAGGAGATTGAACCCATTATAATCAGTGATGCGACACGACACAACAAATAGTGAACTCATGCAACTGACACAGAACAAATATATTTGCAACGGTCGCTTTGCCACGTCCAGTGTAGACAGCCTCGAGCTGTTTGCGCACATTGCGACTTGACAGCTGTCACTTCCAGTGTAGAGAGGGTGTCAGAGAGGCAGAAACCTTTCTGTGTTCTTATCTACATCTAAGGGGGTCATTAAAACGGTGCCAGATTTACGTTCACAACCGGTCCATGAACAGTTTGAACTAATTTCCTAGTAAACAAATAATTTGTTTGGACAAATCATCACTTTGGTTATGCACATCACTTTTATGTCGGAAAACAATTTAACTTTGAAAAGCTCCGCCTCTACATCGTGACCATCAATTACACCTGTGGTATTTACTAGATTTGTCAGATTCATTGACTCTTCTGAATAGCTGCCAGCAATGATTAACTGCACAAAACTAAAGTTTTACTGAGGTATTTTCTTTTAGTTTGAAGCATAAATAAGATGGTTAAATATGAAGTCACCATGAAACCAAGAACGACAGGTTGATTTATTTTCTATGGGATATTGCAGTATAAATTATTTATCCATGAACATCATTATTATTATTTTTTTTTAATGCATGGGCCCTCATAATCTTTAATCAAAATAACTCCCCCTTCCAATGACACTTCTGATGTTTTTACTGGCACAAAAATTCAGGAAGCGGTTTTACTCATGTCACAACAGGAAAGAAAAGATTATCAAACTTGTTTCATGCCAACCTGAAAGTGCCCGTATTGTGCTTTTTCAGTTATTACCCTTCATGTATTCTGTAATAAAGCTGATTGTGAATGTAAAATGTCTGCAAATTTTCAACGAACAAAGTGTACAATAAATGGAGTTAATGTCTCCCAAAAAAAAGTCTTCAGTAATGCCCGCCTATGGTCTTCACTGGTTGCCCTTGAACAAAGTCTACTTTGACCCGCCCTCAAACACAAAAGAATGAGGACTCGGGCTTGAATTGATATGATGAAACCAATGCCATTGTTCTTGTTCATATCACTGTGTGTGCAAGGAAGAGCTGAAATTCAGATATGGGAATGAGCGTTTAATTTCCAAAACGTGCTGTAAGCGGTAGACCAATCGCAACAAACTGGGCCATCTGACCAATCAGAGCAGAGGATGGTCATGGAAAGGCTGGTTTTAGAGAGACTATGAGAAAAGAGGTGATGCTGCAATGTATATAATGAGAGAATGAAAGTGTTGGATGCATGTTAAACTATTGTAGGAGACCTCCAAAACAAAATTAGGAACCTTTAAAATGGCATAATAGGGGCACTTTAATGTCTTGTTTACTAAGTCACAAACATTAGTAGCTTGTGAGGTAAAATGGTCTCGACCCCATGTGATGATAAATAAGAGAAGGCATTTAATTGTCTTAAAGTAGAAAGTAGAATCCTTTCCGATTGGCTCAAAGATATTTTAGTGTTATGTCTGACATTAGTAAGTCATTGAAGCCTTTTCAAAACATTAAACATGTGGCTTTGTTTCTAGCGAGTTCCTGGGGAAAACCCCAGGGCTTAGCGTTCAGAGATGGGTTCCTTCACGAAGCACTAGACGAGATGTCAACTCCTCCAACGAAAAAGAACGACACGATGCAATCTTCAGAAAAGTGAGAGGGTAAGGCACTGAAATTAATCGCTTCAGTAGAGTTTGCCCTGATTTACCTTTCAAGAATGATGTATTATACTACAGAAAGCAGAATGCGCTCCCTAGTCCTATTCTAGACGTGTATAAAGATAAGCGTCTGGCATAGCAGAACTTTTCCTCTTAGATTTGAATATATCCTTGGTTGCAAACACACTTGAATTGGCTTTTTTAATACTATTTGCAACAAAAGTTTCTGAATAAGTGACTGTTTTGCTTCTGTGTCTTTCTAGCATACTTAATAAACTGACCCCTGAAAAGTTTGACAAGCTATGCCTTGAGCTCCTGAATGTGGGCGTAGATTCAAAGCTCGTCCTCAAAGGAATCATCTTGCTGGTGAGGATTTGGTCCATTTATACATGTAGACTAGAGTTGTAATTAATTAGTGATTTAATTAATCACTCTTTTTAATTAGTTTTTTTTTTTTCCAAAATGAAAACAATGTCTAGCATTGATTTTTAAAAGCTCTAAATTAAGCAAACTGTTTTTCCAAGCAATTCAAGTTAACCATTTGTAATAAAGAAACTAAGACCAGTCATTATATTAGTATTATTATTAATATTAATGATTAAATTGAACATGGCTTGTCAGTTTGGCTGCATTTTATTATTTGAAGTTGCTTACCTAAAAGACACATGCTTTCAAATGATGTTGACTTTTCTACTTGTTCGCTTCAACTAGATTGTAGACAAAGCCCTCGAAGAGCCAAAGTATAGTTCGCTATATGCTCAGCTATGTCTGCGTTTGGCAGAGGATGCTCCAAACTTTGACGGCCCATCAACAGAGATCCAAACATCACAAAAACAGAGCACTGTAAGATTTTCCTATTTATTCATTAGCAAGAAGCTTCACAACACACAGTGCTGTATGGGTACATTTATTTCACTATTTCATCATGCTCCTACAGACATTCAGGAGACTTCTGATTTCCAAACTTCAAGATGAATTTGAAAACCGCACCAGAAATGTTGACAGTAAGTAGTGGAAGTGCTTACATTATTACTGCTGCTGTGCTAAATTGCCAGATATTTACTTATGTATTTTTATTTTTTTAAGTCTATGATAAAAATGACAGCCCTCTCACCTCTGAGGAGGAGGAGCAGCGTGCCATTGCCAAGATCAAAATGCTTGGCAACATCAAATTCATTGGAGAACTTGGCAAACTCGATCTCATTCATGAGTCTATCCTTCATAAATGCATCAAAACAGTGAGTTATTCATAAATCCTCCATTTAAATACTTGTCGGCCGCTCAATTTCCATCCTAATGTTGCTACATGTGAAAACTCTTAAAGCTTCTGGAAAAGAAGAAAAGAGTCCAACTTAAGGATATGGGGGAGGATTTGGAGTGCCTCTGTCAGATAATGAGAACTGTGGGGCCAAGACTAGATCATGACAAGGCCAAGGTAAGCTGCTTTTAGACTACCAGGGCTTTGAATAGGTTAAGACGCATGTATTTCCTTAACACCCCTTTCTCTCGTAGTCTTTAATGGATCAGTACTTCGGCCGTATGCGATCCTTAATGAACAACAAGGACTTGCCTGCTAGGATTCGTTTCCTGCTTCAGGATACTGTGGAGTTGCGAGAGAACAACTGGGTGCCTCGGAAAGCTTTCATTGATAATGGACCTAAGACTATCAACCAGATCCGTCAGGATGCAGTAAAGGTGAGTTTAGGATGTTGCCATAGACACTGGTGTTGTTTCAAAGCAACATTGCTAATATCAGAATTTTCTGAAACCATTTCAACCTCTGATTCCAAGAAATTAAGGAGAAAAATTCCCAATGCTGACATTGACCTGCCGGCTTAATAGTTATTTTTCTCTCAGGATTTGGGTGTTTTTATTCCACCGATGACTCAAGGAATAAGAACTGACTTCTTTCAAGAAAGTCCTTTCTTGCAGACGAGAATAAAGCCTGATCGAGAAACTCTTGGGGGATTAGCGGATATGTTTGGGCAGATGCCAGGTATGTCCTGTAGTGCGTTGACATTTCTAGGACAAGTGGTGCATGACTGGATTTGCACTGGTTCATTGCGAGCTTAATAACTCTGTTGTCTGGTTGTAGGCGGTGGGATTGGAACTGGCCCCGGGGTCATTCAGGACAGGTATTCCCCCACCATGGGCCGTCGCACAAACCCTCTTTTCAACGGGCATGGTGGTCACATGGCCCCTGCAGCCCAGCCTTTCATGAAATCCAACCAGGTAAATGCCAATCTACTAAAGAACTGATGTTTCAAGGCATCAAAATATTAGTCTGACCTTTTTTTCCTTTTTTTATTAATCAAAGGGGCAGAATCCGCTTTTCCAGAACCAGACTCATTCATCTCAACAGCAAGCTCAGTCCAAGGATTTGCCACCACGTTTCATTAAGAAAGGACAGCTTAATGCTGATGAGGTATGAATGATTTTCACTTCAGATGATGTACTTGTATAGCTGTCATTTGTAATAAATGGTAACGCTTTTTATTAGTTTACACCAATTTCAGTGTTGGGTACAAAAAAGTCCAGACTTTGTAGCTTATCAAAAGTAACAAGTCACAAAGCTTATTCAACTTACTTAATAGTAGGTGCCCTACAAATAATGTTCAGTGAAGTTTTGTTCACGCATCAGCTGAAAGCAGAATACTCTAAAAAGACTAGGTTCAGCAAAATGAACATTGATTAAAAAGGAACCGATATTGTCAACCCAGCGCTTGCGTCCATGCAGCTGACGTGTGCCTGTTGTAGTGTGGGCTTAATTTGAAGAATTTTTTTTGTGATCTCTGATTGATTGACTCCCATTAATTTATGTTTCAGATTAGCTTGAGGCCTGCTCAGTCATTCATCTTGAACAAAAACCAAATGCCAAAGTTGCAGCCGCAGATACCTACCATGATTCCTCCTAGTGCTCAACCTCCACGCACATCCACACCACCTCTGGGACAGGTAACGAGTACTACATTTCACATAGAAATGGAATTTCTTTTTATTTTAAAGGTGTGTTTAACTCTTTTGGTTGTTTGCAGCCACCGCAACTTGGCCTGAAAACCAACCCGCCTCCAATTCAGGAGAAGCCACAGAAGACGACTAAGAAGCCACCTCCTGCTGAGGAACTGCTTAAGATGACTGTACGTACCACTCAACAATTCATTTATGAAAATTGTTCTCTGAAACCTTTGAGTGAGTTGTTCTTTAAATTTGTCTGTGACTTGGCAGGAAGCTGTTGTGACCACTTACCTGAGCAGCAAAAACATGAACGATGCAGTGAATGGTGTGCGAGAGATGAGAGCTCCCAAACACTTCCTGCCTGAGATGTTGAGTAAGATGATTATGTGCTCACTGGAGAACCCAGATGAGGACCGAGAGCATGTCAGCACTCTGATCAACACGCTCCGCGTGGAGGGACTGGTCACAGGGGAGAACTTTATGCAGGTTTGTGTATACACAATGAAATTTGCCTTCACTGCGTCTTGACTCAAATTGGGACTCATCCTTTCCTTAAATGACACGTTTTTACAGGCTTTCCTCAATGTTCTGGACCAGTGTCCCAAGATCGAGTTGGATGTTCCCTTGGTGAAATCTTACCTGGCTCAGTTTGCTGCCCGGGCAATCATTGCTGAACTCGTGAGCATGGCAGAGTTGGCCCACCCACTGGAGAACGGCACCCACTTCCCACTTTTCCTCCTCTGCTTGCAGCAAATGGCCAAGCTGAAAGATCGAGAGTGGTTGACCGACCTGTTCCAACTGAGCAAGGTCAACATGCAGAAGATGCTGCCAGGTTGGTGCTTTTGTGTCCTCCCTGTATGGAAACGGGTCCCTTCAGTTAATGCAATGACTAACACTGATCAATAAATACTCTTAAGTGATCAGGTCCATGTAAATATCAACAAATAAAACCTTTGATTTTAGTTATGTATTAGTAAATGTTGAAATTAACCAACAATAAAAAATACTTTTATTAATCTTAGGGGTGGTTTACACGGTTTTACAGTTTTCAACTAAAAACGGAATGGCCGGTCATTCACACAACAACGTTTTGGGGCCCTGAAATCGCGAACTTTTGAAAACTGGTTTCAACACGCAAGTTTTTGAAAACGATAGCATTTGTTGTCTCGGTGTAAACTACAAAAAAAGTGAATTTGTGAAAATGGTGGCATCATGCGCATGAGTATTACATGTTCAGTCTATAGGCGTATAGTTTTTCTTTACCATGTTACATTGCTAACTACTGGCCTGGCAGCAGAATACAGTGGTTATAATAGTTTTCGTGGATCCGTGTGAAAGGGGATCATTTTGACAACATTGTTGTCTGTACAAAGAAAAATGCAAAGGAAACACTTTTAGTACATGGAGTGCATTGAGCAAGGCACGTAACTCCCAATCGCTCCCCAGGCGCTGCAGCAAAATGGCTGCCGGGTGTGTGCATTCACTACTCGCTGCTCCTAAATTGTGTGCACAAGGGATGTTTTCCCACCGGTCAATCGACGTGTGACTACCTGTATCACCGGCTGTTTTTTTTTAATTGCTAATTTGAAAGCGAAACTTAAATGCGCCCTTGTGGCCGTGCATATTTTAGTTTCGCTTTCAAATTAGAGCCAATTCGGCGGCGGATTGCCTGAATGGTCATAGCCTATTATTTCTTAATGAAAAATACAACAACAAAACATTACAAAGACAAGTTTGCTTAAATGGGCGCTTTTACATTTCGCTTTGACGCCAAATATTCCGCCATCTTGTCAGTCAGCTCCTCACTCTTGCGTTTTTCACGCACTTTCATATGAATGCCTTATTTTGCATGACTATATTCTACATCCCTTAATCCTGTCCTATACCTAAACTTAACTACCTTACTAAGTATTAATACGCTGTAGGCCTATTTAGGAGTTTGAGGCAAAAGTTAATAGTCTAAAGTGTGACCAAAGTCTGTTTTTGTGTATCGTATCTTTAGTTCCATATGTTATCAAAACGTGTTTGTCAAAATGACAAATATTACAAACACTTTACTTACTTGGTTTTATTATTAATTATAAAACACGAATTAAATGTCAACACCTTTCTCGGTCTATGATTTCAGCCCTCAAACTCTTTCAGACTACACTACATCAGCCTGATTTTGGACTAATTTAATAATTGAAACAATCTGTATTGTAGAAAGCGCTATATAAATAAAGGTGACTTGAGTTGATTTAGGAGTCAAAATTGCGTAATCTGACACAGTGACTATTGTAACAAAAAAAATCATGTAGTCTGAACCTGGCATAACATCAACAAAGCAAATTACTTTGTAATGTAAAAGGAATGAGTTTATTTGGTGTGGACTCATGTTCATTTCCCATATTCCCATCTCTACCCACAGAAATAGATCAAAACAAAGATCGCATGTTGGAGATTCTGGAGGGGAAGAGCCTGAGCTTCTTATTCCCTCTCATGAAGCTGGAGAAGGAGTTGCTGAAGCAGATCAAAGCAGATCCGGCCCCGCAAACCATCTACAAGTGGATCAAGGACAACATTTCTCTGAAACTGCACACTGATAAGGGTTTCGTTAACATTCTGATGACCAGGTATGATGATGATGATGATGATGGACCTGCTGGTCGAAAGCATTTAAAGGGTTATTCTATGTACCCTTGATTAACCCCCTCCAAATTCTTCTAGCTTTTTGCAGTACATCTTCCATGAGATGTATTCCACTGAAGAAGAAGAAGAGCAATTATCTTCACCTACGAAAGAGCAGCTGGACCAGGAAAAGCAGCTGCTACTCGCCTTCAAACCGGTGATGCAAAAATTCTTGCATGATCACGTGGACCTGCAAGTCAGTGCACTGTATGCCCTGCAAGTCCACTGCAACGCCCATGCTTTTCCCAAAGGTGCGTCGAAAAATGGAGGAATATCTATTTATCCATCTATCAGAGAAAAGGTTTTTCATTTGTTTGTTTTGTATTATAAAAAATAAAATGGAAAACTTATTTCAATATATTTTCATTAGGTTTTTTTATTTGTTTAAAAAAAAATTGTGAATTTAATTTTTTTAAACTTATTTATTTAAATTTATTTTCATTTTTTATTTGAATTAATGTTTGTTTTAAATGTTTTTTTTTTATTTATACATTTATTTTTTCATATATATTTTGAATTTATTATAAACAAACTAAATACACTTTATTTCATAAAATAAATCAAAGTAATAAAAATATATTAAATAATAGAAAAAGAAATATTTAAAATTTGGTACTTATTTGATTTAGTTTGTTTAAAAACGCACCTTATGTGGTGTGTTTTTTTTTGTTTTTTTTTAAATAAATGATGCAGAATGATTGAAAGTCGTGGCAATGCATTGGTCTAAAGGTGTGGGAACCGTGGAGTTTGTTTACTGAGAGATTTTTGAGAGTAATAAGAGGAAATGCTTGTTTTCCTGTTTTTAATCGTCTCTCATCTCCTTAGGAATGTTACTGCGCTACTTTGTCAACTTTTATGATATGGAGATAATTGAAGAAGAGGCCTTCCTAGCATGGAAAGAAGACATTACCCAGGAGTTTCCAGGGAAAGGAAAAGCATTGTTTCAGGTAACGCGCGCCACCATTATCCTATTGCTTTCATCGGAAGACACGCCACTTACATGTTTTTCTTTTCCTGTTGTTTAGGTGAACCAGTGGCTCACCTGGCTGGAGACGGCAGAAGAGGAAGAGTCTGAAGAGGAAGCCGACTGAAGAACCAGCCAAAGCCTTGACGTGTCATCTCTCCCGTTTAGTTTCACGATCTCCTGTATTAACCGCCGCACTGCTGTTTTCTGCAGTGTCAAGCCAACGTATTACGTCACGCTTCTCTTTGACCTCATCGTTTAAAGCATGTAATGACTAAGAACCACAGATAAATGGTATTAACAGCTTGAAACTGCATCGTTTTCTTTTTATAAATTTTGCTTTTACGAACATGCATTTGCAAGAGCCTTTTCTGCTGCTGTTCATCTCAGCACAAAACCATAGAAATGCACTTTTGCTCAGTGTCATATTTTGAGTTACTGCAATATTCACTTTTGTTTGTTACAAAGAATCCTCAGTAATCATTGGTTACCATCAATGCTTTGTTCATACCTCACAGTAGTGGGCGTAGTATGCGGTGTGTGCGTGTTTGAGTCAAATGAAAACTCTCCAGGTCTGCAAGGTGCTCGAGTCTGAAAAATGGTTTACTTTCCAGTTGTTATATGATTGTAAAATGTATTTTTTTTTTTTTCTTTTTTTTTTCTGCCCTCCTATGTCTTATAATAATGAACAAAGCCATGTGGGAGTGATGAAATTATGCGGCCTTTTTTTAAAAAACGTGTTTTTTTTATTTTATTTTTGCCTCAACCCATGTTCGTCCCCTCCACTACTTGTCAAGCTGATACTTGAATTTTTTTTTTTTCTTTACAGCACGTTCAGGGATTAACAAAACACAGCCTGTTTAGATGCGACAATTTGATCCGAACAGAAGTGTCTTTTTTTTTTTTTTTTTTTTTTATGCATTTTAATTGGTAAAATAAAGATGAAACGAGATGAGAAATTTGTTACGGATGTTCAATTTACAGTCACTGTTTTACAACCTAATGTTTTCCCATGATGTCTATGGATATTATACATATTTATTTAATCATGAGGGGGAAGTCGAAGCTTTATCATTAGGTAGGACGACAAACGGTGACCCACTCGTGGCCTCTGTACAATGATTTGCTGTTTCAAGTGTTACTGTACGGTGCAAGAGCTCAGAATGTTCATTGTACCACTGTTGCTTTCAATAAAGTTACACACCAGCGTTTATCTGGCCTTATTTTAATGTGTGCTTGGGCGTGAATTTGTGGAACAATGAATTTTTGTCATCAACTGAAGGTCAATCTTCCAGTTTAAGAATAATTGGTGACTTGGAAATAGAAAATGCGTTTTTCTTTTTTTTTTTTCCTTTTTTTCTGGATGAAAGTTATGAGGACAAATTTGAACCTCTTATTACATTTATATCTGATAACACTTACAGGCCTCAATGTTCAGTTCTGATTTTTGTGCTCAATTCCAGTTTCTGAACACCCGAATAACAACTGAATTCATACTGTCACGACTTGTGTAATTTGATAATGTGTACTTGCGGAGTGATTCATAAATGTTTATTCAGGAGTGAACTAAAAACAATGGAAATGCAATGTAAGATGATGTTACGGTTGAATATACTGTATTGGTATATGAGACGCCCCATAAATAAATAATGCTTTATGTAAGTTTTTTAAAGATGTTAATTTTTATCTTGTTTTTCTGTAGTTCTTATGTATCTTTCTCATTCGTATTGTGCAATGCTTTTAATAGTTAGGCTATTATTGTGTTATTGATGCCATGTTGGAAACATTTTCTAATAAAGTATGAGGGAAAAAGGCACACTGGCAGACTAATTGCATCTACTGTTCAAATATATATTTTTTTTTTCTTTTATTCAACAAGTATGCATTAAATTGTTTTAAAAAAATGACAGTAAAGACATTATTAATGTTCGTTTGAACTTTCTGTTTATCAAAGAATCCTGAAAAATCTATCATGGTTTCCGCAAAATATTAGTTGCACAAAGTTTTCAACATTGATAAGCAAAATCAGCATTTTAGAATGATTTCTGAAGGATCATGTAACACTGAAGAATTGATTTTGAAGAGAATTGATGCTAAAAATTCATTGGTGACATTTTAAAACAGAATACAGTTACTTTAATATTAATTTTTTTTTTTGAACAAATAAATGTAGGCCTATACAATGTACATATATATAGAGAGAGAGAGAGAGGAATTGGAGAAATAATATATTTTTTAATTATTATTTATCAATGAATAAAAAATTTAAATATTGTCGCTGTCAGGAACCTTTCGACATTTTTATTTGTTTATTTATCATAATTCCACTATTTGTCACCCATCACTTCAGTCTGTGGGTTTAACAAATATTTAACCAATAAAAAGTACTAAAAAGAGCTTGTGACTCCATTGGCTCCTCATACGAGGGACATTTGGTCCTCACTAGCGCTGGTTACGTTTTCATCACCTGCAAGCTATTAAGTTTATTGTAGCTATTCACTTATTGTGAAATATTATGACACCCAAATAGTGAGGACATTTCACTGGTCCTCACCAGTTAAAAAGGCTTATAAGTCGGCCAAAACATGTTTTTATTTAAATCCAGTGTTTTGCACGTTTCTGTGAGGGGTTGTGTTAGGTCATGGAAAATATAATTAACCTAATATACTGAAAGAAACGTGTGTGTGTGGGCAATTTGCCTATTTTTGTTGGCTTACGTACAAATTCAGAATATGTAAAAAAAAAAAATAATAATAATAATAATTTAAAACCTAAACAAACTGCAAAACTACCAAACAAGACAAAATAGAAAACATTTTCAAAATACTTTTTATTCAAAGGGATTTGATATTGTACACCAACTCTGAATCACAGTGTGTGATTGTCCCTTAAGATCAGATAGCACAATATATGCCGCAATGCTCATCAAAAACGTCTGTTAAAGAGGTTTGAACATTTCTTACTCAAAAGACTAAACAGAAAACACGTTCTCATTTAAAAAAAAAAAAAAAACACAAAAAAAACCCCCTAAAATCTGAGAAACATTATCCTGGATGACATAACTCCGTACGCTGTGATCCGAACATTACAAGAACAAAGGCTTTTGGTTTCCCCCAACCGACCGAACGCTCAGTCATCTCAGTCGCTGTCGTCATCAGATCCTCTGTTGGAGGCTTCATTGTTGGACCCCTCGGGCTCAGATTCGTTCTCGGACCTCTGCGGAGAGCCCTCGTTCTCTGACGCCGGGGCCGGAGACCCGGCCGGAGACCCAGCCGGAGACCCAGCCGGGGATTCATCATCAGAGCCTTCGGAGCGGCTCTTTTTGCTCTCGTTGTCCGACTGCTCGGAGTCGGATTGCTGCTGCGGTCTCCTCCTCTTCACCGGGCGATCACTGCCGGACTCATCCTCGTCTGAGTTGGCGGAGCGCTGGGGGCTGCCGGCCTCGCTGCCGGATCGGTTCCGCTCCTCGTTGGAATCGCTGTCAGAAGCGATGCGTTTCCTGTGGCTTTCGTCATCGTCTGAACCCGAGCCGCTGTGCCTGGTGTTCCTGGACATAAAATCCACAACATTAGGAAATGAATAAACTTTAAGTAGCGTTGAAACTGAAGTAATGACATAGGGGTGGGCGACACCGGTGTAGATTTTGGACTATCGCGTGTATCGCGGTTACGCTCCCGTGACGTTTGCATGTGTTTTTAAAGCTACACTGTGTAATATTTTAAGTTGATTTTTTAGCAAAAAACACGTTATTTCAAAATGATACGTTCTCATTAATGTGTAATCACTTCAACCAACTAATTAAGTATTCTCGTAAGTGTATAATCTGCCATTTAGAATACATATGAGCGAGTCGCTCGAATGGCGGAAGCCATGTTGCGCATCCAAATTGAAAATACATTAGATAAAGAGGGACATACAAGCTTCGTCTTTCGCGTTCTTACACGCAGTGGCACCGTGATGAATGCGAGAGGGAGATTTGCTCGCGTTTGCCGGCAGATTTGAAATAATACGGCCACCGTAGGTGTTAAAACGCACTCGAAATGGGAGGAGCTAGAAAGTAATATTCAGTTGGTAGTCATATACAATTTCACCGCTAGATGGGAGTCCTAGATGGGAGTTTAACAGTTACTTAATTGTCACCATAATGTGCCGTAATGATGTAATGGATACAATTTCAAAGTTATTTTCAAAGGATGATTTACTCTACTTTTATCGCTACTGTAGACATCAGTGTTTATATCCGACCTATAAACTTCTGTGATAATATGAACATTTGTAACAGAAATACTGATAGTGTGATGTTGAAAAGATGTGTGATTGTGAAGCTGTTTAATGCCTATACATGACAACTGCTCTCTCTGGGTCAGCGGGATTTTAACGATTAATCGTGAAGCTCTAATTAATGCAAGCATTTAAGTTCAGATCTATGCATGACAGTTAACAGGCTCATTTAAATAATGAAACGCATGCATGGAGGAAATATACAGGGTGGATTCCTCAAGTGACCGTCTCTTACCTGTCTTCTGCTATTTTCAGGCCATCCTCATCGGAGGAGGAATCGGAGGATGAAATGATGGCCTTGGACTTGATCTTCCCTTTAAGAGACGGCGGCATGCGCTCTGGCTTGGACTTAAAAAAAGAAAAATGCAATTAGATGTAAATCTCTACATCCAGGAACACTTGCACATTAAGCGGAGCATCTGTACCTTCTCGGCCCTCTTGCGCTCTCTGGGTTTGCGCTGCTTTTTAGGCCTTGAGCCTCCTTCCTCATCATCTGAACCAGCTGGTCTGTGGAGGCAAGACAAACACACTGAAACTCAACCTGGCCCAGCTTGAGTCGGCTTTAACTACAAATCACTAGGGATCAGAAAATATATCATTATTAATATTATTAACATCATTAAAAAATATTTGATTTATAATTAAATTTAAAGAATTTATAACTACTCAATTAGATGACAAAAAAACTAACAAATACAAGTTCAACATGATCATATTTTGCACCTTTTGAAGCAAAAGAATAGCATTGCTAAAAAAAAAAAAAGATTTTAAATTTAAATGTATAATCATTCAGTTACATAAATCAAACTAAGGTCAAAACCTAGAGTTAAGGATTTAAGAAAGTTTCTGAGCTCGGTCATATTTTATTGCACTTTTTCGCCTATATGTAAAACTCTTGATCATATGGATTCCTATTGAAATTACTGGATTTTGCCCATGAAATTTTGATTAGCAAGGGTAAATGTGTCCACCGTTGTTATTATTAGATAAAATAAAATTAGATTGTGTCAATTAGTTCCCAAGGCAGCATTTCTAATTTTTGTTTAGTTTAAGTTCAAGCACTAAAACTACTAACTAGAAATGAAATAAATCAAAACTAATGCTGAACTAAAACTATAACTGAAATAAAAAAATTAATTAAACCTACAGTGATATAAAAAAAACTAATAAAAATGACAAAAGCACATAAACTTAACTTTTTAACTATACTGAGAGTATAAAAATAAAAGCCAATTCACAATATTAATACAAACTATAAAGGTTTATGAATAATGCTAAAATAACACCGCATTCCACCACAATCTGCTCTCGTTAATGTTTACCTCCTCCTCTTCTTCCGGGGTTTCTTCTCTCCATCCTCTCCTGCATCCTCAACTTCACTGCCGCTCCCAACTTTCTTCTTCTTCTTCCTCTTCATTGGCAGGTCTTCATCAGAGTCATCATTGACAAAGTCATCAAAATCGCCTCCTTTTTTGCGCTAATAAAGAGTTAAAATGAACATGTAAATAACTGTCTTGCGTTTTTAATTACTAGATCCCAGCTCTCCAGAAAAGCTCACCCGTCCACTGCCTCCTTTCCTCTTCTCCTTTGCCGAATCCTTCATTCCCTCAGAGAAGGTGAGCAGGTTCTTGGTCTTCTCCACATACTGGGCTCTCTGCTCGAGCAGCTTCTTCTGCTCCTCAGCCACTCTGCTCTTCCTCTCCTCCTGTTCTTTCATCACTTGCTGCCGCAGTGTGTCTCTCTCCAGCTCCTGTTTGGCACGATGCTCCTTCTCCTCCTCATCTTGTTTACGAGCTCGGGCCACATGGTACTGAGCCTGGCTTAGCAAGTCAGAGCACTGCCTGAGAGACAAAACATACATCTATACTAATCAGATCGCTGGAGATTCTGTCATCATTTATTCCCACTCAAGTCATTCAAAAACCTTCAAAAATCAACCTTTCTGTTTCCAAAAAACAGATCCCCAGTTTCACAGATGAGGCTTAAGTCTTATCCCAGACTAAAATGCATGTTTGAGCTGTTTTAACTTGTATTGACAGATATTAAAATATGTCAGTGTCAGTGTTTTGTCTCAAGATGCACACCAGGAATGTTTTTTTTATAAGGCCCATTTATAAAAGCTACTTAAATGTCCTAATTGAACTAAGGCCTAATCCTGGCTTAATCTAAACCCTGTCTGTGAAACCAGGCCAGAAAGAACAAACATAGAAAGGAATGAAGAATGGATCGAACAAAAGACCCATAATGGATGGAAGGAAGGAAGGAACGAAGTATGGAAGAAATGAAGAAACAAAAGAGGATGGATGAATAGAAGGATGGGAAAAACTAATGATGATGATGGATGGAAGGGAGACCAAACGAAGGATGGAAGGAACTAACAAACGATGGATGGAAGGATGAAATGGACAAACGAATGAAAAAAGGATGGATGAAGGAACAAACAAATGCACGATGGGTGGAAGGAAGGAAGGGACGGACGGACGGACAGAATGGATGAACAAAAAATGGATGGATGGAAGGAATGAACGAACAAAGGATGGATAGAAAGGAGGAAGGAAGGATGGATGGACAGACAGGTGGAATGAATAAACAAACGATGGATGGACAGATGGATGGATGAAAAGAACAACGAAATGAATGATGATGAAGGAAGGAAAGAACAAACAAAGGATGGAAGGATGAAAGGGACAAACGAATGAAAAAAAGATGGATGAAGGAACAAACAAATGCACGATGGGTGGAAGGAAGGAAGGGACGGACGGACAGAATGGATGAACAAAAAATGGATGGATGGAAGGAATGAACGAACAAAGGATGGATAGAAAGGAGGAAGGAAGGATGGATGGACAGACAGGTGGAATGAATAAACAAACGATGGATGGACAGATGGATGGATGAAAAGAACAACGAAATGAATGATAATGAAGGAAGGAAAGAACAAACGAAGGATCGAAGGAACTAACAAACGATGGATGGAAGGATGAAAGGGACAAACGAATGAAAAAAGGATGGATGAAGGAACAAACAAATGCACGATGGGTGGAAGGAAGGAAGGGACGGACGGACGGACAGAATGGATGAACAAAAAATGGATGGATGGAATGAACGAACAAAGGATGGATAGAAAGGAGGAAGGAAGGATGGATGGACAGACAGATGGAACGAACAAAGGGTGGAATGAATAAACAAACGATGGATGGATAGATGGATGGATGAAAAGAACAACGAAATGAATGATGATGAAGGAAGGAACAAACGAAGGATGGAAGGAACGGACAATCAAAGGATGGATGGATGGGATGAACGGATAAACAAAGGATGGAAGGAAGGATGGAAAGAATGAACAAATAAATGATGAAGAAAGGAAGGAACAGATACGCAAATGATGAAAGGAACAAAGAAACGAGCAATTGAAGGAAAGAATGAATAATGGAACGAATGAACGATCGAAGGAAGGAATGAACGAACAAACAATGGCTGAAACCAACGATGGATGGATGTATATATATACATATATCTATATAAAAACATTAAGCATGCCATATTTTCAGACTGGCTGGGATTTTGTTGTCCCGCAGTTCTGGGGAGTTTGTCTGAATCGTGCAGTAAGACGAAACTTCCAGAACAAAAGTCTGTGACTGTGAAAAGCAACTTTACCTGGCT
Source organism: Squalius cephalus (assembly GCF_949319135.1). NCBI lineage: Eukaryota > Metazoa > Chordata > Actinopteri > Cypriniformes > Leuciscidae > Squalius > Squalius cephalus. The sequence continues at coordinate 55,068,007 of NC_137124.1, read as the reverse complement.
TCACTCGCGGCCAGCGCTAGGTCAAACCTCATTTTGTCTCCAGCCTTACTGAGGTAGCTGAAGTACCTGTGAGAACAACAACAGACAGTTATGAGTAGTGCGTCACAGGTCATGGAGTTCACACACACACACACACACACACACACACACACCTGTGAGCCAACTCCAGCTCCTTCACTGCACTCAACACAGCCTTCAGATTACTCTTCTCATCCTTCAGCACCAGCGTGGCCAACCTCTGCAGAACCAGCGCCACGTTAAACAGCAGCACAGTGTCATTGGGAGCCACATGACGAGCCTGGAGGAAAACAAGTCAGAAACATTTACACTTAATGTAAGAAGAGCTCCTCGAGCTCCTCCCGTCCCATTTTAGGGCAAAATCGGGTCCATCAGAGACGTCCAATAGATTTCTTAGGCGCGCCGAAAGAACACCACAGACACAGTGTAATCACCGTGAGTAAATCTGGGAGTTGTGAAAAATATGATACACCGGTGGTTTGCCAGATGAGAAGTTTATCTATGTATTTATCTTTTCATTTCTTTTATAACCGTTTTAATTTTCCTTACATTTTGTGATTATTTTAATTCCTTTCTGTAAAGCACTTTGAATTGCCATAGCGTATGAAATGTGCTATATAAATAAACTTGCCTTGCCAATTAGGACTGCTAATAGATTCAAATATTTTAAATAATGCAATCTAAATAATTATTCATACTTAATACAATATTAATAAAAAATAGTCATAAAACATTTTGGGGGCATTAATCTCATATCAATGTAATGAAAACACCTTTAAAATGTTTTTCTTTTCAAAATGTACATTGTTTTAATGAATTTGGTCTGAACTTAAAGGGATAGTTCACCCAAAAATGAAAATTACCCCATGATTTACTCACCCTCAAGTCATCCTAGGTGTATATGACATTCATTCTTTTCGATAAGTTTGTGTAAGAAAATTAAATTCATATTTAACACGTTACAAAGATGCACTTTTATCATGGATAGATGCACTTTGATTGACTTCAAAACAGAAACGGCCATTCACTGCCATTATACAGCTTGGAAGAGCCAGGACATTTTTAATAGAACTCTGATTGAATTCGTCTGAATAAAGAAAGTCATATACACCTAGGATGACTTGAGGGTGAGTAAATCATGGGCTAAGTTTCATGTTTGGGTGAACTATCCATTTAATATGCAACACGTCAAATTAATTGTTCAATACTATGTACTGAATTATGCAACATATTAAATAATATAATATTATTCAGCTTAATAATATAGTCTATTTGACATAATTATAAGAGGCAGCCTGATTTATAATACAAGACAAATACAACCTAGAGTCACTGTAATAAAGCAGAGATCCCCCCCCCCCCCCCCCCCCAAAAAAAATCTTAGCTAAACCGCTTAAACCTAAAATACTTACTTTTAAACTATTTCAATAATTCACCAAAATTTGCATGTTCACAGTTCTCTGAAGTTGGTTAATGGTCATATGACATGCAGGTAAACAATTTTCTTTAGCTTTTTTATTTTTTCATTTTAAAATTAGTTTTAATTTGCTTTTCATAAAATCCAGTTTGGGAAACCCTGCAGCAAAGAAAAGAAAATGCCAAGTTGCATGAAGATTTCCCCACCCTGAGAAGAGTCTGTTTGCACTCCTGCAGCTTGCCACATTTGAAGAGCGCTCGGGCCAGGTACAGCAACACCTCTGTGTTCTGATATTTGTAGAATTTCTTCAAGCAGTTTTCATACTGAAGAGAAAAAACAGGCGGTGAGTACAGATCCACAGCGAAACCCTCCCCGTTCAGAGGAGTTTTCCTCCAGTTTATTCTCTCACCATCTGCACAGCGCTGATGTACTGCTTCTGCTCCACATAGATGTGTGCAAGATTCAGCCAGACATCACTGATCTCTGCTGTGGCCTCTCTGACCTGGGCAAAGACATCCCGAGCCTCTCGGAAATAACCCTTATGTGCCAACACAGCCCCTGCGTCACACAGCAGAAACATGCTCACGATGAGCTGAAGCACAGCGATGGGTAAACACAAGTCCACTTTAACCACGTCTACACCACGAAAGCAATCCGGTCAAATGCATTTTCAAATGCTCAAATTGTTTTAGACCCCGTTTACACCTGTATTTAGCCTCGTACACTTGTGACCCGATCGACCAAACCGCATCTTAAAGGATTAGTTCACTTTCAAAAAATGCATTGCTGATAATTTACTCACCCCGATGTCATCCAAGATATCCATGTCTTTCTTTCTTCAGTCGAAAAGAAATGAAGGTTTTTGAGGAAAACATTCCAGGATTTTTCTACACAGAATGGACTTCAATGGCAACCAACTATACCAATGTTCAAAGAAGGTTCAAATGTCCCTCTCAATGCAGCTTCAAAGTCTCGACACAATCCCAGTCGAGAAATAAGGGTCTTATCTAGCAAAACGATCTGTCATTTTCTAGAAAAAATAAAATATACATATACTTTTTAACCACAAATGCCCGTCTTGTACCATCTCTGAGATGCGCCACGTATTACGTCATCACGTTGGAAAGGTCACACATTTTTTTTTTAAATAATAATAATAAAATTAAAACAAAGATGTCGGACGATTTTGAAGTTGGAGGAGAAAATGAGATGACATTTTTCGCCCTTCCCTACCTTTTTGAACCGGAGTACACAGACAAATAACTTAGACAGATGACGTAACGCATAACCTTTCCAATGTGATGACGCAATGCGTGGCATATCTTTTTTTTAGGGCTGTCAAACGATTAATCGCGATTAATCGCATCCAAAATAAAAGTTTGTTTTTACATAATATATGTGTGTGTCCGGTGTATAATTATTTTCTATATATAAATACACACACATGCATGTATATATTTAAGAAATATTTGCATGTATATACTGTGTATATATATTTATAATATATATAATTTATATTATATATAAATATTTTATATATAAATAACACATTTTTCTTAAATATATATACATGTGTGTGTATTTATATATAGAAAATAATTATACTCCATACACACACATATATTATGTAAACACAAACTTTTATTTTGGATGCGATTAATCGCGATTAATCGTTTGACAGCCCTACTTTTTTTTTTTTTTTTTTTAGAAAATGACTGATCATTTCGTTAGATAAGACCCTTATTTCTCGACTGGGATCGTGTCGAGACTTTGAAGTTGCATTGAGACGGACATTTGAACCTTCTCTGAACATTGGTATAGTTGGTTGCCATTGAAGTCCATTCTGTGTAAAAAAATCCTACAATGTTTTCCTCAAAAACCTTAATTTCTTTTCGACTGAAGAAAGAAAGACATGGATATCTTGGATGACATCGGGGTGAGTAAATTATCAGCAAAAATTTTTTTGAAAGTGAACTAATCCTTTAATACCAGGTGTAAACGGCCTAAGTCTATACTGCTAGTTACGGGTCTAGCCTTGCAAGGCCAATTAAAAAGCAGATAAAGCACCTATTCCATTGGCAGCATATAGATTTTTGGCATCATTCCTCAGAACTTGTTTGTAAATCGCCAAAGCTCGATCCTGGTGCCGCTTTTCCTGTGAAAAAAAAAAAAAAAAAGTAAATAAAACAAATTCAGGAAACACATGACGGTTTGTCAACTGAATAACGCAAGGCACCTTTTCTCTGTCTCTAGTGGGCTGATGCAGCGTCTGAAGCCACACGTTTCCCAGCGCCAGCATAGAGTAGGTGTCGTTCTGAGTTGAGGGCTGTTTAAGGATGCGTTCAAACTTCTTCTGGCCGGGTCCCCACTCCTGTTTGGCCAAGTGCAGGTTACCAATCAGCGACCAGGCGTCAGGGTGGTCCTACAAAACACATATTATTAATACAGATCTGAAGAAATCACCAAAAAAACTCAGCACACCTAAAAAAGGACAAAAAGTCTAGGTGCGTAAAGACAAGAAAAAAAGCAAATGCTTATATATAGGCCTATATATATATATATATATATATATATATATATACACATATATATATTAGGGCTGTCAAACGATTAATCGTGATTAATCGCATCCAAAATAAAAGCTTGTTTTTACATATTATATGTGTGTGTACGGTGTATAATTATTTTCTATATATAAATACACACACATGCATGTATATATTTAAGAAATATTTGCATGTATATACTGTGTATATATATATTTATATTATATATAATTTATATTATATATAAATATTTTATATATAAATAACACATTTTTCTTAAATATATATGCATGTGTGTGTATTTATATATAGAAAATAATTATACTCCATACACACACATATATTATGTAAACACAAACTTTTATTTTGGATGCGATTAATCGTGATTAATCGTTTGACAGCCCTAATACATATATGAAGAGTTCAGATGCAAAAGCCTCTAAATGCCATCTGAAATTTTCTTCTAGAATGATCATTTTTATCAAGCTCGTATATTAAAGTTCAGTTATTTCACTTAAATGGCAATGAAAATTACCTATTAATTGTCATTTAAGTGAAATTACTGAACTTAAATATACAAGCTTGATAAAAATGATCATTCTAGAAGAAAATTTCAGATGGCACTTAGAGGCTTTTGCATCTGAACTCTTCATATATATATGTAGAAATGATATATATAATGATTAGTTGTAATAATATAATATAATATTCAACTGAGAATACAAATGTTATACTAGACAATTCATCTCAAACTCAAACCATACAGAATTCCAAGGAAAGATGACTTAATTATTGTTTTTTCCATGAGATTTTTGGTCGCCATGTGCCGTTTGCAACCATGTGAGTTCTTTCTTGCACCTGGCGTTGTAATTAAGCACTGAAGAAGGTCATGTTGTTACTGAAACGTTTGCTGGTCCTAAATACAGCTGTGGTTTTTCTCACATTTGCTTTTTTGTTGTTGCTTGCAGGCCTTTTTTGCAACTTTTCACCTTTTTAGATTAACACAGATCCAGAAGAATGACAATATATGTAGGCATATGTATGGCGAGCAAGAACTATCTACCTGATTGATCTGAAGGGCTTCTTTAAACCAGTCAGAAGCTTCGTAGAAATTTCCCTTGTCACGTGCCATCGCTCCAAGACGCAAGTAACCTGTTACAAAATCAAATAAGACAAATGAGCGGACTGTTTCCTGAAAAAAGCCACACAAATTCAACACTCTGTGATGATGCATACAGTCCACATAGTTGGGATGCTCTCTCAAGATGTTCTTGTAGAGTTTCTCAGCCTCGTGAAACTCGCACATGGCTTCATAGAGTCTGGCCAGGTTATAGGAGGTTGTGACAGAGATGGCGTTGTAGTAGTGCTCATCATGCTCGCCCTCAGCTTTTGCCCTTTCCAAAGAAGCCAGGAAGTATTTCTACAAAGAAATTGAGATGTGTGATTGACTTATTTAACACATTCCTGATGCTTTTTTCCACAACCAAATTGTCCATGACATTCCATTCCAATAATTTCCAAGTCAAATGTAATTGCGGAGGTAATCAACAGCAGAACCAGAACATTAATTTAAAGGTGAAGTACGTAAGATGTTAAATACATTCCCTCAATTCAGTTTATTGTTCATTGACTACTATTAATATGCTATGTATAGGTTTATCTCCCTCAAAAGTATACACATTGAGCCTCCCAGGCACCATCAAAACATTGAGATTGACAGATCTGAGCGGACAATCTCTTTCCAGCTCAACCTATAGCAAGAGTTTGGAGGCGTGGCTAGTGTAGCAGGCGGAGCCAGAGGGCGTTTAGCTAATGAGGGACCATGACTGATGAGTTACATGGGACATTTTTTTAGCTTCGGTTAAAGGAATGCAAGACAAAATTCGACCTTCAAAGATTAGACGGGTCAAAGTGAACGGGGCATTGAGATGCAATGCGCTACAATGGACACTTCAATACCATACAACATCACCATGCACCCGTTCAGAAAGACAATTGTACAGTTCATAATGTTTACTTTGATGTGCCCAGTGTAGACAGAAACAGTTTCTGCTCATTCTAAATCAGATACAGGAAGTAGCACCGTAAAGATTACATTTATATCAATGCATTATTGAGAGAGCGATTGAAGAATGAATTCATTCTTCCTGGCAGCGTCTCTCAACTAATAGTGAAGCTGTGGGTTTTAGTTACTAAGAAATATATGCTCGAACCTTTCAGTTTCTAAGCTATTTTATTGATAAATCACAGAACAGTGTTGACAATGATTGTTGACGCTAATGATTCTGTGTGCGGATGTGTGAGCTATAGTTAGTTAGCATTTCTTCAGAACGGCGATTAACTTACGTGTACAATAAGATGTTTAAAACGTGCATTCACCCAATTTTGAGCATCCTGATGGTGTAATTAAACATGTCATGTGGAGCGCTCTCGGAGTATGCATTTATTTGTCACTTTAACTGTTCGGAAATGGAGCGAAAAATATTTCTTATACACGTACAACACGGCTAAAAGTATTCCTAGGGCCCTATTTTAACGATCTAAGCACAAGGTCCACTTCTGCAATGGCGCAGTCTATTTCTTTTGCTTTAAAATAGCAACGCGCCAATAATGCACCTGAACACACCTCGTTTTCAGACCAGCACGCCCATGGGTGCACAAATGGGCGCAAATGCATTTGCTATTTAAACAACGTGGCGCAGGACGTGAAAATGATAACTGCGTCAGGCTGAAACTAGCAAAAAACACTTGCATCACGCTTGGCACTGCATTGCGCCGGGTGTAAGATAGGGCCCTTTATGTGTTGGACCGTTCATTAAAAGTAGCCAACTTTTACCTGTTGAGACATGTCTTCACAAACCCAGTAAAAGCTATTTGTGATGTTTTGAGTATGGAGAGGCGTGACACATGAAAGGGGTGTTTGCAAGGTTGCTGGAAAATATGTTTTATTTTTGTAACTCCGCTAAGTGCCACTAGTGTCGCAGAAACAACATACTTCACCTTTCATTTGAGCCAAAAATTTATTTTTTACCTTGGCCTCGCCGAGGTTTCCCAATCTGAAGTGTAAAGCCCCCAAATTATTGAGGATCTCAGGGGGAACATCAGCCTGGACCTTCTCTTGAAGGATGCGAGTGGCAGTGCCATATGCGGATAGAGCACCCTGCAGGAAAGATGGGCGATTCACAGTGAGAGAGGTGTATGTTACACGAGTCAAAACACAAGCGCGTGTAGAAATAGCACTGTTACCTGAATGTCTGTTTGTTCTAAAATTTGGGCGAGCTCAATCCAGGCTTCCACATCATCGGAATATTGTACTGTGACTTTTTTCAGATGTTCCTAGAAGTAAAAAAAAACAGACTTATAATCTCTGAGAAAAGCATTTTTTTGTAATTCAGTTTTTGATATGTAATGTCTTACTTTAGCAATGTCTCTCTTCTCCTGGTCATCCGATGTGGCATAAAGTGACCCAAGGATTTTCATGGTTTCATAATTGTTGGGATATGCCTTCAGGACCTTTTCAAAGCACTGCGCAGCGTTCTCCTTGTCTCTACGATACACATACATCTGGCCCAGGCCAAAGAAGGGCAGTACAAAAGTAGATGAAGCAAACTGAGTGGCCTGATAGTAGTACTGGAAGGCTTGGTCGTAGTCCTCCTAAAAGCAAAGATGTGTGCAAGTTTATTACCAATGGTCTCTACGATTAACTTAGGCTTCCGATGCTTTTGGGAAATGCAGCCCAGGTCAATTCATGTTTGGCCTCGGTACACATTATTAATCTTCAAATATTTGAAAGTAAATTTCAAATGAATATTACACTTGATACTTAAGTTTGTCTAAAATCTATCTATCTATCTAGTCATGCCTATTTATTTATTTATTTGCTATATAGCCATGTTATAGGTGAGATAATATACAGTTAGTTAATAGTGCAAAATAATGACCGTTCAATACAAGTGATCCCAGACCTCAACACTCCTGATCATCCTTTTGGCATCAGCGTTGTTATTGTTAACTAAAACAAACTACTTCAAATCTGTTTTGGAAACTGAAATTGAGCTGAAATAAAATAAGATTAAATATAAATATTAGATGAAAAATGTAAGCAAAATGTAAAATTTTGCTACCTGAAATAAATTAATTTAAGTATTGCTATTACTACAATTGAGATGAACATTAATTAAAAGCTATAAAACCCTTATAAAAGCAATAAAAGCAATTAACAAAATTATTAAAACTATAATATAAAAAAATATATAAAATAAAAGTCAAATTCAAAATATGCGTTATATTTAGTGGTCGACTGATATATCGCCAAGGCCGGTATATATCGGGCGATATTTGGCATTTTTAAAATATCGGCATCGGCCGATCAGTTTTTCTGTATTGGAAGCAGGACTTTTATTTTGGCGGCGCTGTATGTAAAATTAGCGTTACCTTGTCTTTATTTGAAAAAATATGATTACCAGAGCGCATGAAAATACCAGATTACTGAGTGCCCTGTTACAGTGTTTACTTCCTTTTTATTCACGTTCATATATTTTTAAACAATTACTTTATTTGTGAAAAATACTGAGATAGGACTGCAGATTCAAGAAGTTGCCATCTAAAGTATAAGCATGTTTATTTTAAAGATTTGTTTTCTAATTTATTTCTAATTTATTAAATATTGATTAAAATAAATATAAAGTATATATATTAGGGCTGTCAAAAGATTAATCGCATCCAAAATAAAAGTTTGTGTTTACATAATATATGTGTGTGTACTGTGTATAATTATTTTGTATATATAAATACACACATGCATGTATATATTTAAGAAATATTTGCATACATATACTGTATATATATTTATATAGTTTATATTATATATAAATATAATTTTTTTTATATATAAATTACAAATTTTTCTTAAATATATACATGCATGTGTGTGTATTTATATATACAAATTTAATTATACACAGTACACACACATATATTATTAAAAACAAACTTTTATTTTGGATGCGATTAATCGCGATTAATCTTTTGACAGCCCTAATATATATATATATATATATATATAGGCCACCCTGCTCACTAAGATATCGGCATCGGCCATCGAAAAAACAATATCGGTCGACCACTAGTTATATTTCTCATTTACAAAATATATACCCATACTGGTTATTTACTATTTCTCAAATGAAATAAGACCTTTTCTTACCTGGACATGGAAGGAGCGAGCTAACTGATAGCAGCTCTCAGCTTGCATAGCCTCCACCTCTGTGTTGTGAAACGCATGAAGAGCCAGATGCTGCACTTTGCTGTAGTCCTGAAAACCACAAAGAACATATAAAGTACAAGATCTCCACTTCTACACTGTAGATCTCGAGAGGGATCTAGCTTTACCTTTTTGAAGAAGAAATGATTGGCGAGGTGATTGAGCACCATAGGGTTGCTGGGGTCAATGGTGTAGGCTCTGGAAAGCAGCTGCACGCCGTTCTTGATGGAGTCGGCCTCTTTATTGTTGAGCTCCAGCACAGCCAAACCCACCAATGCTCCCACACATTTGGAGTTGAGCTCCAGAGCTCGCCCAAAAGCCAAGCGAGCTTTCTCTAGTTTGCTGAGCTTGACAAAGCAGTGGCCCATGCCTAGTCTCACCTCAGCTGCAATAAGACAATCACACAGAAATGAGCTCCGTCAGTCTTGACCAGATAAAAGGTTAACCTGTTGACCGGCACTTTGGAACACAGACTTATGATAGTACGGTCGCTAATAGAGCTGTCAAAATAAAATATTCATTTATTTGAATAGTTATAGGGTTAATTCACCCAAAAATGAAAATTCTGTCAGTAATCACTCACCCTCATGTTGTTCCAACCCCGTAAGTCTTTCGTTCATCTTCGGAACACAAATCACTCGTCTCGCTTGTAATTGAAACTTGCTGGCCCAGAAAGTTAGTAAAGACAATGTTTAAAATAGTCCAAGTGACTACAGTGGCTCAACCATAGGACGTAGGCTCACTATTGGCCGACGCTGGTCATGTGTGTGATGCTGGCCAATAGTGAGCCTACGTTCTGACGTACAACCCAGAAGCGCTGCGCTGTTACACTATGTGAACTCACTCAGGCCCACACAGAAGAAAATGAATAGTTGAATAAAGTTGTTATTTTTGTTTGTTTTTCCACACAAAAAGTATTCTCATCGCTTGATAAACTTATGGTTGAGCCACTGTAGTCACTTGGACTATTTTAAACATTGTCTTTACTAACTTTCTGGGCCGGCAAGTTTCAATTACATTGAAGCCTAATGGAGGAGTGATCCAGCTCTCAGATTTCATCAAAAATATCTTAATTTGTGTTCTGAAGATGAGCGAAAGTCTTACGGGGTTGGAACAACATGAGGGTGAGTAATTACTGACAGAATTTTCATTTTTTGGTGAAATAACCCTTTAAGCTTATGTCTCCTCATATTGGCTAGCATCACAGAATATGATCACGCTATTGATTCCGCTCACCGGCTCTGCGAACCGAGAGAGAGTGAACAACCGAAGATGGTCAGCATCTAAACCTATCCTATGATCAGGTCAACAAGTAAAGGATAATAGTATTTTCAACATCTGGCAAACTCACCTGGACAGCCAGGGTTAGTGCGAAGAGCTTTCTTGTAGTAGGCTAGAGCTCCCCTGTAATCCTTTTTGTTGAAGGAGATACACGCCTTACCTGTTGAAGGACATAAACATAAATTATCATTCATAAGACAATATCTATCAATAACCATGAAACAGCATTCACATCCAATCTAACTTCCCTATTACGCTTACATAATAATGTGACTAATGTGGACTGATAACTGCACATAAAGACTAGGAACATTTATTACAGGATATCATACTTTTTAAGACCTTCACAAATAAAATTAATACAGTATATCTGTACAAAACAAACCATGTACACTATCGGTCAAAAGTTTGGGTCTCTTATTCTCACCAAAGCTGCATATATTTAATCAAAAGTACAGTAAAAACAATAATATTGTGAAATACTATTACAATTTAACAGAACTATTTTCCATTTTAATCATTTTGAAATGTAATTTATTCCTGTGATCAAAGCTGTATTTTCAGCATCATTACTCCAGTCTTCAGAGTCACATGATCCTTCAGAAATCATTCTAATATGTTGATTTGATTTCTTATTATTATCAGTGTTTAAAACAGTTTTTGCTGCGTAATATTTTTGTGGAAACCCCAATTTAAAACTTTGGGGTCAGTAAAAAAGAAAGATACTTTTATTCAGCGAGGATGCATTAAATTCATCAAAAGTGACAGTAAAGACAAAAAAATACAAAAAAATATATATTTCAAATAAATGCCTTTCTTTTGAACTTTCTATTCATCAAAGTATCCAGAAAAAAATTAATCACATTAAGCAGCCCAACTGTTTTCAATAATAATAAGAAATGTTTCTTAAGGTCTCTGTTTTAAGTTGTAATGATATTTCACAATATTACTGTTTTTACTGTATTTTTGATTAAAAATAATGCAGCCTTGGTGAGCAGAAAAGACGTCTTTCAAATACATTACAAAAAATCTTAATTATCACAATTACTTAATTATTACAAGAGCACTGTGTTTTGACTTTTGACATTTATTTAATTCAATGAGCTCATATAGTATAAAGTTTAATAACCACATTAGGCGATATCATATTTTACTGTCCCCACATTTAACATATAATCTAAGACCTCTTAAAATTATAATTTATAACGTTAAATCAAATCAAACTGGAATTAAGAAATATTAAAGGTAAGCAAGGTGGATTTTGATTTCATGTTGGCTTTAAATCAGACATTAAAGTATGTAACGATCATGTGACTTTTACCCAGGAGTGCAGGGATGTTGTTTGTCGACTGGTTAAGAACAAACTGGAACTGAGCGTCTGCTTGATCCATCTTATCTCCTTCCAGGAGACAAAAGCAAGCTCTTCCCAGCAGATGGCTCTGTGGAAATGAGAAATATCATAAGGATAAACATCCCTATAGTAATAAAAAAATAACAGCGATTTCTACAATATGACTATGAACCCTGATTTACCTGATCGTACATGATGATCTTGTCTGCCATGGTGTACAGAAGAGTGGACTGGTTGATGAGGTCCTTCTTTGCATCCTTGTTCTTCTCCTTTCGAGCCTGTTGTACATAATAAGCAGCGAGTGTGTCCAAACACGTCATCTGGTCCTTCTCGTGGTCTCTGTAATCGAGGTTTCCATCAATGCGTGCCGCCTCCAGAAGCTTGACAAAATCCTCTGTCTTGCCTTGTTTGTAGTACTCCAACTGAAAAAGCAATAGTCGTGAGATTTCTGTGCACCAGAAAACCCTAATGAAGTCATCACACACAAGCTTGTCACTTACAGCGAGTGCAATCCATATGTGGAGCTGTGTGTGCTCCTGTTTGAGGATACTGATGACTTCATCTCCTTCTGGAAGCTGGTCGAAGTCAAGCTCAATGACCTGAGAAAGAAAAAACATATGAACTCATATATATCAGCCACCATATCTGCATCGGCCGATACATGTTCATTTTTAATGTTATCGGCCTGATAAGAAAATTTGGCCGATATATTAGAGCCGATAAATATTGGATTATTTCCTTCAGATGTGCACTGTTCGTCATGATGGTTTTGAATTGCTTGAAATATGATTGAAATCATTTCAAAAAAGAAAAATACAGTTAAGTGCAACATGTGCAGCACGAGTCTGTCATATAAGCTACATAAAATTATAATGAGAACATTATTATTGTGTGCTTAGGGCATTGCTTTTAATGGTGGGACTTTTGTTTTTGTAATCAGGCTCTCAAACATTATATAAAAATTTTGATTATATCGGTTATTGGCTTTCAAATATAGAGAATTATCAGTATCGGCCAAAATGTTCATTTCAGTGCATCCCTATGTGTGAGCCGTTACTGAGGAAAATAGGATCAAATTCCACCAGTGAGTTCGGCTGAAACGGACAGTAGAGCTCAAATAGCTGCAATAAATAATACAATAATAAAAATATATATAATATAATAAAATCATGGTTTTTGGTAAAAAAAAAAAATCCCTGAGACATGTTGCACGGCATGACAAATTAATAATAATAATGATGAAAAATATACAATGATATGACAATAATTTAATTATTATCTTAAATTATCATATAAAAATATAATATAATCATATAATAAATATAATTTTTTGTTGTAAAAATGCCTATTAGTCACTTACTTACTATTGAACAATTTTTTAGATAGAATTAAAACATTTATTTACAAAAAGAAGTGAAGATTGTAATGTAGATTGTAAATCAAGTATTTATATTTGATTTAATTATTATAATTGTGCGTTATTATAGTCAAATGGAATGGAAAAAAATGTCAATGTTTGAACGATTTTAAATTTTACATTAAAACGCATTTGGAAACAGTATATAAAACATAACAACTTACGAACTACAGAAACAATGCTAATATGTACAATGTTGTTCAGTTGTACAATTACAAATGTTGTTGTTGTTGTTATTGTAAATAGCCCTGGCATATTTGATTATATTATATGTACTATATATATATATATATATTGCTTAACGTTAGTTCTAAATAATTAAAATTTAAATAGCACAACATATATCATATAGACATAAACGTCCAATAGGAAAGGCTTATAATATGATTGGATAATGTTTCTTGGCAGAACCATGAACTAAAAATATTTTACATCATTGCATAAGTATTGTATAATTATGACTGAGTAGCCCAAGTCTCGCGGAAGTACTTCTGTCATTCGCCTTTGTTAGTTTATGTGCACTTATCAAAAGCGCGTAAATGATAGCATGTTAGCAGATGATAGCTATTCATAGATCTGTAATAAAAATACACTCAGCACCACACAGTAATAAAACGAGTCCAAACCTCATCAGTGTCCCTCAGAGGGATTTCAATAGATCCCCGAGACATAGTTGCGACTCGAGCCTAAAACCCAATATTGCAGGTTTCGGTTTGTACTTGTTCGTAGTTCGTATCCAACAGTGATCAGAGATGCAACAGCAGCCTCTCTCTCACAAACACACACACACACACCAACTGAACCTGAACAACAAAATACACTAACACTACACTTCCGGGTTAGCGGTCAGACGCTTCAAATTAAAAGTCCTCAGAAACTCCTCATACATGCGCTTGACTCGTCCATCTTTAAATCGACAACATTTTAGTGACCTTTCTGTCTTTACTAGTTCTTTTTCTTTTTTTGGTCATCCTGCGCTGTGAAAAATGATTAAAAAATACAAACATAAATCAAAGTTAAGGAACTAAATGCTGTTAAAAATGTTTTTTTTTTAAATAGTTGAGTTGAATATAGCATGTTACACAGATAATAATAATAATGATAATAATACTAATAACAAATATACAACGATGTGATAATAATATAATTACATTTTAAATTATTATATAATATTATATAAATAAATAATAATGACCACAACAAAATATGCAATATGATAATAGTATAATAATATCTAAAATTACTAGTAGTATTACTGCTGCTGCTGCTGCTGCTGCTGCTGCTACTATACCAATAATAAATATACATTTAAATTATAATGCATAATTATATCTAAAATTATTATATAATATTAAATAGATAAATAATACTAATAATAAATATACAATGAAAAGATAATGTATATATAAATATTAATATATTATATAGATACATAATAACCGCAACAAAATATACAATATTATAATCGTATAATTATATCTAAAATTGTAATATTACTAGTGGTACTACTGCTACTAATAATGATAATATATACATATACACTCACCTAAAGGATTATTAGGAACACCATACTAATACTGTGTTTGACCCCCTTTCGCCTTCAGAACTGCCTTAATTCTACGTGGCATTGATTCAACAAGGTGCTGAAAGCCCATATTGATAGGATAGCATCTTGCAGTTGATGGAGATTTGTGGGATGCACATCCAGGGCACGAAGCTCCCGTTCCACCACATCCCAAAGATGCTCTATTGGGTTGAGATCTGGTGACTGTGGGGGCCATTTTAGTACAGTGAACTCATTGTCATGTTCAAGAAACCAATTTGAAATGATTCGAGCTTTGTGACATGGTGCATTATCCTGCTGGAAGTAGCCATCAGAGGATGGGTACATGGTGGTCATAAAGGGATGGACATGGTCAGAAACAATGCTCAGGTAGGCCGTGGCATTTAAACAATGCCCAATTGGCACTAAGGGGCCTAAAGTGTGCCAAGAAAACATCCCCCACACCATTACACCACCACCACCAGCCTGCACAGTGGTAACAAGGCATGATGGATCCATGTTCTCATTCTGTTTACGCCAATTTCTGACTACCATCTGAATCATACCTGTCAAGTTTTGGATTTGAAAATAAGGGAAATCCCCCCCCCCCCCCTCCTCTATATGAAGAGCATTTATTTAAAGGCTTATTTGTATATTTTCTGTTCATTTATCATTGCTTGTCTTTACATTTACATTTTATTTTCATTCCACACATTCTTTTCATTTCATATTGCTTTTCTTTTACAGATTTTCTTTTCATTTCACAAAACTTTTCTTTACTTTTAGTGAGTTATTGTACAAATTTGTTGCAGACTTTGCATTCGCGGTATTTACATGAGGATTTTGTTTTTTGGCAGGAGTGCCTTCCGTCTCTGTAGCGTCCATCATCTGTCTCTGTTTTTTTTTTTTTTTTTTTTTTTTCCCGCATTGTCACCATAGACTGTAAGGGTTTGTCACTCATCATCTGACCTCACACATTAACCTCGCGACAACTGCCACCTACAGTACCTTTTTGTTTTTTTGTTGTTTTTTTTTTTTTGAAATTTTCAAAATAGTAGGCTACTGCAGGTGGCAGTTATCGCGAAGCTACTGACAGACTCGTCAGATTAGGAATTTTTTTTTTTTTTTTTTTACTCCGCCCGTGCCCGGGTTAGCCTATTATTATTTTTTAATAACGCATGTTAAAAACCGGGAGATTTACGGGAAAATACTAATACGGGAGGACGGCGGGAAAGAAGGGTAAAATACGGGACTTTCCCGGCCAAAACGGGATACTTGACAGGTATGATCTGAATGTCTCAACAGAAATCGAGACTCATCAGACCAGGCAACATTTTTCCAGTCTTCAACTGTCCAATTTTGGTGAGCTCGTGCAAACTGTAGCCTCTTTTTCCTATTTGTAGTGGAGATGAGTGGTACCCGGTGGGGTCTTCTGCTGTTGTAGCCCATCCGCCTCAAGGTTGTGCTTGTTGTGGCTTCACAAATGCTTTGCTGCATACCTCGGTTGTAACGAGTGGTTATTTCAGTCAAAGTTGCTCTTCTATCAGCTTGAATCAGTCGGCCCATTCTCCTCTGACCTCTAGCATCAACAAGGCATTTTCGCCCACAGGACTGCCGCATACTGGATGTTTTTCCCTTTTCACACCATTCTTTGTAAACCCTAGAAATGGTTGTGCATGAAAATCCCAGTAACTGAGCAGATTGTGAAATACTCAGACCAGCCCGTCTGGCACCAACAACCATGCCACGCTCAAAATTGCTTAAATCACCTTTCTTTCCCATTCTGACATTCAGTTTGGAGTTCAGGAGATTGTCTTGACCAGGACCACACCCCTAAATGCATTGAAGCAACTGCCATGTGATTGGTTGATTAGATAATTGCATTAATGAGAAATTGAACAGGTGTTATAATAATCCTTTAGGTGAGTGTACATAAATATGATAATAGTGATATCTAAAAAATGTAATCTAATATTATATAGATAAACAATAATGTTGTTGTTGTTATTAGTATTATATTTAGAAATGATATTTTCTGACTGAGAGAT
Organism: Squalius cephalus; assembly: GCF_949319135.1. Classification (NCBI taxonomy): domain Eukaryota; kingdom Metazoa; phylum Chordata; class Actinopteri; order Cypriniformes; family Leuciscidae; genus Squalius; species Squalius cephalus. The sequence goes on along the minus strand of NC_137124.1, from coordinate 55,051,123 downwards.
GCGTTGGAGGTTGGATATGTTTGAAGAAATGGACAAGGACAATGAGTGGGTGGCGCTGATAGTGATGAGTGCTGGCCTTGATTCATTTGATATGGAAAACTGCCGAATGTTAATGAAATGGTCCACTACAACATTGTTCAGTCCTGCTAGAGGCACACGGGCGCTGAATGGAGGGTGTTTGGGGGAGGTATAGCATGTCATCTGGTTTTGATGTGTGTCAGTGTGTGTCTATGATGAAAAGAGGCCAAGGCTCTCTAAAGATCAGCTGTTGCTTTGAGATTTACAAGCAACACGGATGTTTCACACACACAGCAGTGTTACTGTATGTTTGACTGTGCACAGATCAGCCATGCTGTTTAATGGCATTCTTGTGTGTTCTAAAAGGATTACATTCAGCTAAAAAGGTATGTCATTTTCCAGAGCATTATATGAGTATACGTATTCATCATTCTGTTATTTCTGATGTCTCAGTTGTTGTCTGTCTATATTTCAGTAGAACTATGGAAGAGTTAATATTGACTAGTTCTGGAAAATGTATGTTTCTTGGTATTGCAGATATGATTTGTGTAAGAGTGTCTTTTCTCTGCTTGTCAGAGGCTATGGCCTCAGAGAAGCCGAATGGACAACAGGGGTCTTTAGAAGAAGACGTTGTGTCCCATCTCTCCTCTTTCAGACCCGTGCCACAGAGTCATGCATCCAGCGTCCCAAGCCTTTCCGTTGACTCCGGGACATATTCACTGGAGCGCTGCCATATGCTCGAGAGCTGTGAAGGTGATCTGATGCTTCAGTCTAATAAAGATAATCACAGTCATCTTACCTGTGACTTCTCATTACTTTCGATTTTCCTTCAGAGAGTGCTCTGTGTGATTGTGCCGAAACAAATGGCTTTTCAGAGGAAGAACTCCTGAACATTACTTTTGAAGCATGTGACACTACTGGCAAAGGTGAGACCTTCTCTTTCAGCAGTGCTATAGACAAGCTTGTTACACTACAAAATCTTATACACTACTGTTCAAAAGTTTGGGCTCTGTGTAACTTAAAAATATAGATTTTTATTTGGCAAGGGCGCATTGATCAAAAGCAGTGTTGGGGAAAAATACTTTTAAAAGTAATGAGTTACACTATTCTACTACTCCCTAATTGCATTACTTAGTTACTTTTTATGGAAAGTAATGCATTACATTACTTTTGCGTTACTTTTTTATCACCTGGTCTGGGCTTATTTGTTTGTTTTTAATAAAAAAAAATAATAGTAAAAAAAAAAGTTATATTGTTGGCAAATGTAAAGGCCATTTTACAACAAAAGTGAAATGAATAAGCCTCAGACTGAAGAAGATGCAAATTCACACCTGTACAGTAGAGGGCGCTGCTCAAACAAACCTCTCAGCTGTGCTGCCGTTCTGGGTCGCAGAAGAATATGACGCAGGGGAAGAAAGTTCTAATACTTCAGCAAAAAAAAGAATTAAACAAAAACATTTTTGCTCCCTTGTATGGCTGAATTGCATCATCAAAGGTCAGCAGCAAAGACTGTGGTTGATAAAGTGAGATTAAAGACATATTTGCACTATTTAACATAAATTATTGCAGGTTTGTGTAATATTCTGAGCACTGTTTTTATTCAAAGTAAACCTAAAAGTAGCTTGTCACATTACTTTACATTAAAATTAACTATAATGTAATTAGTTACCTTTTAGGGAGTAATGAAATATTGTAACAAATTACTTACTTAAATTACATGATTTTTTTTAAAGTAATTTTCCCCAACACTGACAAGTGAAAGGAAAGACATTTACATAATGTTTTAAATAAATGCTTTCTATTAATCAAATATTCCTGAAAAAAAGTATCATGATTTACACAAAAATATGAAGCAACTGTTTTCAACAATACTAATAAGAAATGTTTCTTGAGAGGTAAATCAGCATATTAGATTGATTAGGGGGGTCATGTGACACTGAAGACTGGAGTAATGATGCTGAAAATACAGATTTGATCACAGGAATACATTACATTTTTAAACAGAAAACAGTTCTTTTAAACAGTTATTCTCTGTTGCCTACAGGAGAGGTTCAGGCCTCCACCGTGGTGCAGTATCTCCAGGCCATGACTCTCCAAAGCTCCGGTCAAGACAAGCTGACCCATTTACGACATATGTTGGACCCAGAGAGCCAGGACCAGCCTGTTAGCAGACATGTGTTTCATGCCACCATGAGAGAGTGGATCAGCCAGTGCTGCCGAGACGGGTGAGAGACAGGTGAACGTGATCTCACCAAGTACCACACATCTTTGTTGATCCTGGAACAACTTTCCAAACAACCAATCAGATTTGAGGGACAAGTTTACAGTTTATGTCAAGTTTAGGCTTAGAACCAGGGTGAGGTGCTTCAACATCAGTGTTATTCACCTATTATGTCCCTCTGATTTTAGGGAAAAGTTACGGGATAGAGTAAGGACTGCATTTTGGGACAGGAATGTTATTGCAGGATCAACAAAATATGTTGATCCAGGAACATGTCTTACTTGGCAAAATCACGGTGACCGTGAGGATTACGAGCAAACACGATGCCAGGGTTGTGACTATATATATAATGTGATATTGCTAACTTTAAGTGTATAAACATTGAATTTCATGTACAGAACTCCTGAGGATAAAATCCAGGCAACAGGATCAGCCTTGAGACAATTATCTAGTAAGTGAAAAACTACCATTTAAAAAAAATATATATATGTGAAGTCTTCTATGCTCACCAAGGCTGTGTTTATTTGATCACTAAAAACAGTAATATTGTAAAATATATGATATTTTAAAATGTAGTTTATTCCTGTGATGCAAAGATGAATATTCAGCATCATTTCTCCAGTCTTCAGTGTCACACGATCCTTCAGAAACTACATGTTGAAATATTTTTGCAGTTTTTGCTGCTTAATATTTTTGTGGTACCCATGATACTGCATTCAATAGATTTGTTTTTTTAAAGAAATAAATACTTTTATTGAGCAAGCATTAAAGTGACAGTAAGGACACCTATAATATTGCGAAAGATACTATTTTAAATAAATGCTGTTCTTTTGAACTTTCTATTCAGCAAAGAATCCTGAAAATGTTGAAAACATGCTTTCTTTGCTGAATAGAAGGTTCAAAAGAACAGCATTTATTTGAAATAGAAATCTTTTGTGATATTATAGATGTATTTACTGTTAATATGTAACATTTGTAACTGTGACATTTGAAACTCATACTGTTCCTTAGGGACTGACTATCATCTTCCTTTAAACGAGGCCACGTTCACAGATGGAGCTGAATGTCATTGGTTAGTTCAGTCATTTCATTGCATCTTTTTACTCGTTTTGATTTGATCGGGTCTTCACGAGCATCTGCCATTTCAGCAGCAGTCTCTGATTCTGTCTGATTTCAGTGAGTCTGGAGATCTGTCAGCTTTAGTGTCTGAGCTCACACACACACAGCACAGGTTGAGTGAGCAGAACATCGGTCTGCTGAGGAGTGTTTCCCAGTGTGAGGACACCATCCTACAGCTCAGTCTCGAGGTGTCAGAGCTGCACACCAAACTGGCCAGGTATATCCACTCCAACATGCACCACAAAGCAGAGACCACTGGATCTCAGCATATGCATGTTAGATATGTGTGACCCTGGATCACGAAACCAGTCATAAGTCGCACGGGTATAGTTGAGGCAATAGCCAACAATACATTGTATGGGTCAAAATTATCGATTTTTCTTTTATGCCAAAAATCATTAGGATATTAAGTAAAGATCATGTTCCATGAAGATATTTTGTAAATTTCCTACCGTAAATATATAACACATTTATTTTTGTGAGTGAATGCAGCACAATCGCCAACATAAATGGACAACTTTAAAGGCGATTTTCTCAATGTTTAGTTTTTTTTGCACCCTCAGATTCCAGATTTCCAGATTTTCAATTGTTGTATCTCGGCCAAATATTGTCCTATCATAACAAACCATACGTCAATGGAAATGGATTTATGGCTGAGATACAACTATTGAAAATCTGGAATCTGAGGGTGCAAAAAAATCTAAACTTTGAGAAAATCGCCTTTAAAGTTGTGCATTTGTGTTCGCGATTTTGCTGCATCCACTCACAAAAATACATTTTTGATATATTTACGATAGGAATTTTTAAAAAATATCTTCATGGAACATGATCTTTACTTAGACTAATACGCTAATGATTTTTGGCCTAAAAGAAAAATGTATCATTTTGACCCATACAATGTATTGTTGGCTATTGCCACAAATATACCCGTGCGACTTATGACTGTTTATTGTGGTCCAGGGTCACACACACACACACACACACACACACACACACACATACATATATATACGTATATTCTCTACCGTTCAAAAGTTTGGGGTCAGTAAGATTTTTTAATGTTTTTAAAAGAAGTATCTTCTGCTCACCAAGGCTGCATTTATTTGATAAAAAACAATAAAAAAAAACAGTAATATTGTGAAATATTATGACAATTTAAAATAACTGTTTTCTATTTTAATATACACTGCTCAAAAAAATAAAGGGAACACTTTTTAATCAGAGAATAGAATCAAGTCAGTTAAACTCCTGGGATATTGATCTGGTCAGTTAAGTAACAGAGGGGGTTGGTAATCAGTTTCAGCTGCTTTAGTGTTAATGACATTAACAGCAGGTGCACTAGATGGGCAACAGTGAGACAACCCCCAAAACAGGAATGGTTTTACAGGTGGAGGCCACTGACATTTTTTCCCTACTCATCTTTTCGGACTGTTTTTCACCAGTTTTGTATTTGGCTAGGGTCAGTGTCCCTCAGATTCAGGATGGCTCATCAATACGTGCCATTGCCAGAAGGTTTGCTGTGTCTCCCAGCACAGTCTCAAGAGCATGGAGGAGATTCCAGGAAGACAGACAGCTACTCTAGGAGAGCTGGACAGGGCCGTAGAAGGTCCTTAACCCATCAGCAGGACCGGTATCTACTCCTTTGTGCGAGGAGGAACATGATGAGCACTGCCAGAGCCCTACAAAATGACCTCCAGCAGGCCACTGGTGTGAATGTCTCTGACCAAACAATCAGAAACAGACTTCATGAGGGTGGCCTGAGGGCCCGACGTCATCTAGTGGGCCCTGTGCTCACTGCCCAGCACCAGGGAGCTCGATTGGCATTTCCCATTGAACACCAGAATTGGCAGGTCCGCCACTGGTGCCCTGTGGTTTTCACAAATGAGAGCAGGTTCACCCTGAGCACGTGACAGACAGACAGGAAAGGGTCTGGAGAAGCCGTGGAGAATGTTATGCTGCCTGTAACATCGTTCAGCATGACCAGTTTGGTGGTGGGTCAGTGATGGTCTGGGGAGGCATATCCATGGAGGGACGCACAGACCTCTGCAGGCTAGACAATGGCACCCTGACTGCCATTAGGTATCGGGATGAAATCCTTGGATCCATTGTCAGACCCTATGCTGGTGCAGTGGGTCCTGGGTTCCTCCTGGTGCACAACAATGCCCGGCCTCATGTGGCGAGAGCATGCAGGCAGTTCCTCGAGGATGAAGGAATGATACCATTGAAGGGCCACCACGCTCACCTGACCTACATCCAATAGAACACCTCTGGGACATTGTGTTTCGGTCCATCTGACATCACCTGGTTGGACCTCAGACTGTCCAGGAGCTCAGTGATGCGCTGGTCCAGATCTGGGAGGAAATACCCCAGGACACCATCCGTCGTCTCATTAGGAGCATGCCCCGACGTTGTCAGGCATGCATACAAGCACGTGGGGGCCATACAAACTACTGAGTACCATTTTGAGTTGCTGCAATGAAATTTCAGCAAAATTGACAAGCCTGCTGCATCATTTTTTCACTTAGATTTCCGGGGTGTCTTTGAATTCAATCCTCTGTAGGTTGATCATTTTCATTTCCATCAAACGATGTGGCATCCTTTCGTTCATAACACATTACCCAGTCCATATTAGTATAGATATCCAGCATGATATTTTTCCCCATTGAGATCTTATGTGTTTTCAAAGTGTTCCTTTAATTTTTTTGAGCAGTGTATTTTAAACTGTAATTTATTCCTGTGATCAAAGCTGAATTTTCAGTATCATTACTCCAGTCTTCAGTGTCACATGATCCTTCAGAAATCATTCTAATATGATGATTTGATGCTCAAGAAACATTCATTATTATTATCAATGTTGAAAACAGTTATTTACAATTTTTTTCAAAATTCTTTGATGAATAGAAAGTTCAAAAGAACAGCATTTATTTAAAATAGAATATTTTCTAACATTATAAATGTCTTTACTGTAACTTTTGATCAGTTTAACTCATCCTTGATGAATAAAAGTATTGATTTATTTTATTTCTTTCCCCCAAAAATAAAATTAAAATTCTTACTGACCCCAAACTTTTGAACGGTAGTGTTTAATGTTACAAAAGCTTTAGATTTCAGATAAATGCTGTTCTTTTGAACTTTCTATTCATCATAGCATCATGAAATAAAAATGTAAATAACTGTTTTCAACATTGATAATAATCATAAATGTTTCTTGAGCATCAAATTTCTGAAGGGTCATGTGACACTGAAGACTGGAGTGATGATGCTGAAAATTCAGCTTTGATCACAGGAATAAATGACACTTTACTGTATATTCACATAGAAAACAGCTGTTTTAAATTGGAATAATATTTCACAATATTACTGTTTTTGTTTGTATATATATATATATATATATATAATCAACATAGTTGTACTCAATCAATCAATCAATCAATCAATCAATAGTAAACAATGTCATCAATATAATATAGTAAAAATGTTTACATGTATTCTTTTGTCTTGTTCAGTGCGCAGCTGTATGTGGCGCGAGCACGGTCCCTCTCTGAGGAGCTTGATGAAACCCAGTGTGCGCTGAGGGAGAGCCAGGACGAGGCCGCGAGAGCACAGGCCAGCAACTGTGTATTAGTATGAATCATTCATGCTCATGAACTTAATAATAATGATATGGTTTTAGAAATGACTATTCTTACGCAATAACTTGACATTTGTCTTTTAGATAAAGGGAAGTGAACGCTTGAAAGCTCTAATCCAAATAACTGAAGAAAAGGTATTGACTTTGTCTTTGATAAAATAATATATTGTGAAACAGGGCCGTTTCTATTTCACCAGTACTGGGGCACAGGACCCCATCAGAAAATGTGTCCATATTTTGATACTTTTATATATACGTTTATACATCATATAAAAACACAAACATATGGTTTTCTATCTTATAAAATATCCCTTTACTATTTCAGTTTGAGAAATAGTTGCAAACGAAACTGTCCGAATGAATCAAACTGAAACCTTTTTGCGAACACGTTTATTTAATGATCAGGTTAAAAAAGTGTGTATGGAAACCCATTTCCGCCACATAAGGGAGACAAAATCATACATTGGTAAATCTTAATGAAAAAATGTAATAACAAATTAGGAAATTATTAAGTCATAACATTATGATAAAAAGTTGTAATGTCTAAAAAAAGTCACAATTAAGACATTAAAAATGTGAAAATATTAGATAAAAGGCGAAATTCTCAAAGTCATAACATATTAAGTCAAATTATGAATTATATAAAAAAATCTAAATTATGATCCATTTTTTGTTATAATTTTGACTTTTTATGTCATAGTTTTTACTTTTTAAGTCATAATTTCAACTTTTTATCTCTTAAATATGATTAAGTATGTCATAATTTAGTCTTCTCAACTAAAATTATGATTTACAATAGTATGATTCTTTTCTGATGAGGTGGAAATGGGCTATATAAGAGATTCATTCACGAATAGTTCTGTTATTTATTTAGTCACAATATCTTCCACAGAGTGAAAAATTAACCCTTGAGAAGAACCTTGCTGAAGATCGAGTGAACAAACTCAGAAGAGAAAACTCTGAATTAAGGGTGAGAGAATCAATCAAGTGTGCAGTTACTTTACTGGCCACAGGGGGAGCTATATTAATACTCTCTGATGATGTTTACAGGGAAAATTAGAGGAATCTCATATGGAACTGGCTGTGAAAAACAGGGACCTTACAAAGGTGATATTAAACTTGGTGATGATTGATTTTAGTCCTAGAAACAGAGTTGAGTATTTGTGTCTTTCTTCATGGCATTTGTTGTTTATTTCACATAGAAAAACATCCTGCTGGAAAAGCTGAAGGACACTCACTATGAAAGTCACCAAATTATCGAGGTATTCCAATGTCGAGTCCATTTTGAACTATGTGAAATACTGGTTTGACTATTCAGTGATGGCGTTCTGTTGTCTGCTAATGCATCTGAAGGGCCTGCAGTCAGAGTTGATGAGACTACAGGAGCACTCACAGAAAGCACTCTTCAGGTAAACTCCACGGACGCAGCTCTTCGTCGCTCTGTTGTTTCATTTGCAGGAACATTCAGTAGGTGCTTGTGAAAAGCAGCAAAAACGAACCATTGTTTGTGCTCTAAATCAGGGGTTTTCAAACTGGTGTCTGGAAAAGTCTAGAGAAAAACTGTAAAAAATAAATAAATAAATAATAAGATTAAAAATAAGTATATAAATTAGATTAAAATAAATATAAAATGTGATTCAAATTAAGTCACATATTAAGTAGATTCAATTGGATTAGAATAAATAAAATTAAATAAACTAACAAATTAATACATTATTTATTAATAAAATAATTAATACATTTAATACATTAATCCCAAACCGCATGTTACAGTACCCCCTGGAAGGTAGCTTCCATATTTTGAGAGTCATACATAATTTTACTAGTCATTTTTCCCTGTGATAATAGTCAATAGAGTATTGAACATTTAATTGTGTGATAAAAAATTAACACAATCCTCTTACATAACATGTGTATGTATACATAGTTTTGTTTCATGGCTTTGTTAAACATTTTTTGGCAGGTTAAATAAATACCACTTCAGCTCTGATGGTCGACAGAGGACAGGTGTGACGAACCATCAGTCTCTTCAGCGTGAGATTCAGGATGCTCAACCGGTAATACTACATTAGTTCATTCACATACAGTAGTAAACTGCTTACAGTACGTTAACCCTCTGATGCATGAATTATTACATTCCTGAACTCTTAAATTATGCATCTTTAAAGTTACTCATCTGTTCACCCTAGTGGATAACTTGCATTTATTGTTATATATTATAAAGTATCTCTTACACAACTTAAGTACAACAATTGTTTTAAAATAACATGCTATGATTTTCCTTGAAAATACAGATTCTGTTAGCTGTTTAAAAGACTGAAGAAAGAAACCCTTGTGAAAAAGAAGCGTGCTTAAAAGGTGCATAGGCTACTTGAAATCTCAAGAATATATATTTATATATTTTTAAAACTACACGTGCTTGCAAATAATATAATATTAATGAAATATAAGGCAATGTAAAGAGAGAGTAGCCTACACTTGCACTAATATTTCTTAACACACTTATGTACACTTAAGTAATTATGAAAATTGCAAATAAAGATGTACTTGAGTGGGCCAAACGTTTTCTAAAGTTCAGCTAATTGTATTTAATATAACTTTAAACTATGATAGCCTGTAATTACTTTGCAATTTAGTGAAATATTACATTCAGTTCACACATAAGTATTCTTTACTCTAATAATTACTCTTTTAAAAAGTAGCCTATATTAAAGTTTACTTCTTTTTCACAAGGGAAGGCTGCAATAAGTTTCAATCCGCTTGTCTCTCTATCTGCGTTACATATTTTTGCCAGTAGGTGGCGATATGTGACTGCCTTAATGATCATATCCCTGTTATATAATCTGTTCAAAAGGGACTTATCCATTCAGAAACGAAGCAACTGAATAGATTGTTTTGTCTCAGCTTCGAACAGTTCTTGTTGGTGGCCCAAAAATAGACCAGAAATAGAAGGAACTAGGAATATGTCTTTAAAATGTAAGATACTTGACTTATTGTGTATTGAACTGTTGTTTAAAAGCAATATAAGTGAAATGTGACGTGAAGTATGGTAACCATACTCTGCATTTAACCCATCCAAGTTAGTGCACACACATTAGGAGTAGTGAACACACACACAGCAAACCATGGACACACTCCCCCGAAGCCATTTTTGCTGTGGCGCCTGAGGAGCGATTGGTGGTTAGACCTCAGTCATTTCCTGCAGGTATTGAGAATCAAACCTGCAACCTTCAGGTTACCAGTCTGACTCTCTAACCATTAGGCCATGACTTTCTCAGACAAACTTTGATGTTGGCTTGAGAAAGCCCTGACCTTGGAGCGGGATTCGAACTCGGGTCTGCCCACAGTGCTATTGCTCCGATATATCACAGCCATAATCGTGGCATTGGTCTGATTATCTAGTCGGACATACTGAACTTTCAAACAGAATCGTCCATGGTGGTTTCCATGCAGAATCTGTAAAAAAAAAGCCATTTGGTTTTAAACAGTTTTACATGTGGAAGGAAAATGGATGTGCTAGCTGTTTATGTCCTCTTCTACTTTTCTTTCAGTCCCAGAATGTGGCCATGGAGTTGATTTGCGGTTCTCTCAGCCAGATCTTACCCACCGTCCCCCAGAGAGGAGACATTCAGAACCTCCAAAAGATCAAGCCTGTAGAGATGTCCCATATCCTGCATGCACAACTCTCGGAGACTGTGAGAAACACACACACACACACACACACACACACACACACAACACCAACATCATATACTGCTGGGGTTTTCTCTCAAATTACTAAAGTAATAACAGTGAATGAAATATATTGTACAGTTTATTAATATTGTTATTCAATCATACCAGAATTTGGACCTTTTCTTATTTTGGGAGTTGTTGGTCAAGTCAAGTCACCTTTATTTATATAGCACTTTATATAATACAGATTGTTTCAAAGCAGCTTTACAGTGATAACAGGTGATAAAATAATGTGTTTTCGGCTGCTGTTCAGCTGAAGTCAGTTCAGTGTTGATTCAGATCTGTTGTAAAGATCATCAATTATTAAATTACGGTTAGATAATACATTTTATGGTTTCAGCCATAAAACAGTCCTGCAAAAATATAAAGTCATCGTCCAGCTCAGTTCAGCTCTCATACAACAGCGTCAGTGCCGTCAGTTAGTCACATTAAGAGTATAATCACCTGTCATTTTTGTGCATAATTACTGAAATTGTGTGACACTGGTTATACTTTACATTTTAAATATGCTTTTACAATTTATTAATTATAATTGTCATTTTCAAAATTATATAATTGTCCATTCTTGTAATATTATTTTTGCATTTATTTTAAATTTAATATTATTTTTACAATAGTATTATCAGTGATTGCATTTATTTGATATATTAAAAAGTGCACACACAGTAAAATATATATATTTTTAATATAATCTACTGGTGAAATCAGGCATTATGAGGACTATAGGCTACATGATATTCAATATTAAATATATATATATAGTATCATTAAACCTCTAGAAGCTTTTATTTCGTCCCACATGCTTTACATATAAATATAAAGGAGGTGTTCAATGGCTCGTTCATGTTAAAAAATATGTGGAAAAATGACAAAAATACAAGCTCTGTGAATAATGCAGAGTTTGCTTGATTTTTTGCTAATTTTGTGATTGCAAAATCCTGGAGGGACTGAATTACGTGTGTATATATACATTATGTCACAGGGGTGGTTGTATAAACACACATAAAGATGATGGCAAATAGGTAAGATTTAATAAATTCAATGAGTAATCCAAACAGGAACAGAGCAACATACAACACATCCACTAAAGACGACACTAAACGGATAGAGAACCGAACACACATACAGGTGATGTTGATGGTGATTGATGAGCGCACAGCTGAACATAATAAGTGTCTGTGATAACAAATGAATGATTAAGGCAGACGATGATGAAACACATAGAGTCCAAACAAACGTGATTGACAACATATGTGTTAACTAAAACTAAAACCATTAAAAAAAAAATTCTTGAATAAAATAAAATAAAATAAAATACACCCAAAAAATGACTTATTTTATTTCACCTAGTGTGCCAAGGAAACATTTCTCATTTGTATTTAATTTAACTTAATGTACTAAAATAGCTAAAACTAAAACAAAAGAAAGAAAATTATAGCCATATAAAAACTGATTAAAACGACATATAGCCTACACACAACCAAATGACTGAAAAAAAGTGATAATATTAATAAAACCTACAATATTATCTCAAAGATACTAGAACAACACTGTAATCTACCCTTAAAATGAACTGTTGTTCCAAACATGCTGTACTTTCTTTCTTTGTATTATCTGCTCTTCAGGACAAAGTTGGCAACAGTGCGAGTGAGAAGTTACAGAGACTCTCTCTCCAGGACCAACAACAGCATGGGAGATCAAGGCATCAGCTGGTGACACTGTAATACATCATTTTCATTATCCTCTGGCATCTTTTAAAGGGATGGTTCGGAGTAAAATCAACCTAGGGTCCTTTGCACCATGACCTCGAGCCAAACACCCCACCATAAGCCTTTTTTTTCCCTTGGTCGAACATTATTAAAATTAGAGCTTATTTAGAGATATCAGCCGAATGGCTTAGTGCAGGCGCTAATGGATCCAAGGATGTATCTTGTAAATTACCCCACTAATAATGCCCAGAATGGTACCAAACTTATACGGTAGTACAAATAGGTTCTGTACTCATAAAACGAGGCATTGGAAAGTTTGTAAGTACTACGGAGCCCCCCTAGTCCCACTTTGTCAAAACAATTAATTATAACTATCTCGTGGCCTCAAGATAGTAACTCGTGGCCTCAAGATAGTAACTCGTGGCCTCAAGATACTATCTCGTGGCCTCAAGATAGTATCTTGAGGCCACGAGTTACTAAATAAGCTCTAACTTTAATAATGTTCTTTAAAAAAAAAAGCTTCTGGGGGGGTGTTTGGCTCGAGATCATGGTGCAAAGGACCCTAGGTTGAAATTACTCCGAACCATCCCTTTAATGTTGCTTTGTGTTGCATGACATTGATGAACATGTTGTCCATCATGCTTTCCAGTCTAAAAGAGCTGGAGCTTCTTGAAGCTCCGCTGGCAGTGCGAGGACAGCATAAGGCCAAGCGTCAGACACAGGAGGCTCACATAGCGGCTGCCATCACCTGGTGGAGGGGTCAGACTGCCCGAGATCCACAAGAGGCTGTGGCACACATGCAGAAACAGATCCAAAGCCTGGAGGTCGATCGCACGAAAGATCAGGTGGAAGAGACGAAGCGTGGCGTGAGGGAGCTTCTCAAAGACCAGGGAACCAGCACACGGGAAGATGCTCAGATTCAGTTCAGAGATGTGGCTGTGATCACTGATTCATCAGTAGAAGAAGACCTGCTGAAGTCCCTGAGGAGAGTGGAGGACATGGTGAAGCACATGGGCAGCGAGAAGATGATGAAGGAGAGGATAGAGGCCATCAGCATGAGGGTGGAGAGAGCGTTAAGCAGAGCTGAAACCACTGAGAGTCAACTCAATGCCCTGGAGGACACACAGGTCTCTGCGAACACACAGGTGTGGGCTGACACAATTACTGGAATTTCCAAATGCATTTACACTGCCAGTCAAAAGTTTAGAATAATTCAGATTTTTGAAAAAGCTGCATTTATTTGATCGAAATTACAGTAAAAATAGTAATATTCTGAAATATTATTTAAAGTAACTGTTTTCTGTTTGAATATATTTTAAAATGTCATTCCTGTGATGCAAAGCGGTATTTTCCACATCAGAAATCATGTGCTGATTTGGTTATTATTGGTGCTTCATTATTAAGAAAAAATCTTATTATTATCAATGTTGAATTTTTTTTTACCTCTTAATATTTTTGTGGAAACTGTCATACATTTTTCAGGATTCTTTGATGAATATAGAAAAACAGCATTTATTTGAAATAATATATATATATATATATATATATATATATATATATATATATATATATATATATATAAATCTTTTGCATGATACATATAAATGTCTTTACTGCCACATTTGATCAGATTAATGTTGCTGAATAATAGTGTGCATATATATACTATATATATATATATATATATATATATATATATATATATATATATATATATATATATACACACACACACACACACACACACATTCAATATTTCTTACCCCAAACTTTTTAATGTATCACAGCTTACACAAAAATATTAGTCAGCAAAAACAGTTTGACAAAAACATTGATCATAAGAAATGTTTCATGAGCATCAGATCAGCATATTAGAATGATTTCTGAAGGATCATGTGACACTGAAGACTGGAGTAATGATGCTGAAAATTCAGCTTTGCATCACAGGAATAAATTACATTATAAAATATATTCAAACAGAAAACAGTTCTTTTAAATTTTAATAATATTTCACGATATTAAAGTTTTTACTGTATTTTTTATCAAATAAATGCAGCCTCGGTGAGCAGAAGAGACATTCCAAACTTTTGAATGGTGATTTATATTAGATGAAGTTTGTTACCTGCATACTATGGCTATAATTGATCTAACATGTTCTTTGTTTTGTTCTAGTCGTTATGTATGTCTCAGTCTGTGGCTAATGGAGTCCTGGATTGTAGCTCAGCTGACATCCCGTCCTTTTCCACACCACAGCCTCTCACTCAGGAAAGCGCCCTCACTCCATTTTCATCCAAAAACGGTATTGACTACTTCTGAAGATATCTTTGTCATACTTTGTATGTTGTTGTTCCACATGTGACATTGCAGAAATAGAAACAATTTCTAAAGGGGCTTTCGCACAAAAGCCGCTTTTTGGCGTGTTCGCACCGCAGGAACTGGGAATGGTTTTAGGATTTTAGATTATAATTTTAGATTTTCACATGGACAGTTGTAGGGACTAGCCACCCGGGCTGTCCCCTGAGAACAAAATGTCCCCCTAGGGCCATTTTTCTGGTCACTTACGTCCTGCCGCTCGGTTGTTGTGAGGGACTTTTATTTTGACGGCACTGAGAACGCCAGAGCCTGAGCACACAGCGCTCCCTCCGTCTTCATTAGTTTCTAATGTTTAACAGTCCTGTGTAATATGATATTAGATAGAACTGTTAAACACAGAAAGTAAACTGGACACTCAAGGGCATAAAAAATGGGACAAGCCTAAAATGGCTTAACACTAAGCTTTTTTTGTCTTAACCACAAATTTAACAAAAAATGTAAGCAAATGCACTACTTTTACACATATTTATATGAGAAGTATTCTATTTTTAATTCAGCCTGTGTAAAAGGATTTTTCAGTAGGACTCTGCTGGTTACATCATGATGCCAGTTGCGAAAAATGGCAGTCCTTATGAGTGAAACACTGAATTATTTAATCACTCATATCTTTTAAAACCACTAATTCATTCAGGAATTAACCATTTTTTTATGAGTGAGTCGTTGAATCTTTCACTCAACCGAGTTCATTCATTCAGCCTCTACTGTATGTTGTTTAGAGTCGCAGAACTATTCATTTTGCTTGGCCTTTCTTTGTTTTTCCAAATAGTTGACATGACAAAAATACATACAGTAACTGGCAAGATTGTGTATAAAATTTAAGATGCTCAATATCAAGTTTTTTAATTAACTGCTGAGTAAAAGCAATGTCACAGATTTGAGATTCGATTCATGATGAACACTGACTGGCAACAAACGGAAGTGCTAGAATAATGATAAGGCAATCTTGTTATCCATTGTTTGGAAACATTATTGTTAACTAAAAATAAAACTATTAAAAAAATCACTGAAATAAAGGTGAATAAAATATAATTTTTAGATGAAATATTTAAACTTAAATTAGAAATGAAGTTTATGTTGAATTAATGCTAAATATAAAAATAAAAAAGAAACTAATAAAGTTGGCAAGCACATAAAATTACTAAAATAAAAAAAATATATATATTCATATATAAATAAAACACAATTTTTTTTTTGTTAAACAGAAAATATTCTTACATAGAAGTGACACCATTATTACCTCATCAAGTACTTTTGAATTATTAATCCCATGTTTTCCTTATAAAAATTTTGCAGACAAATAAAAGGTGTTTACAGCACTTACAAAATGAGATGGGGTGTCTAAAAACAGAGAACAAGCAACACAACCGATCAACAGAAATAAATCATAAACCAACTCAACCTTACACTAGGCATCTGCTTTTTTAACTTAACTCAATGAGTTTTTCTTTATGTGTGGTATTTGTGTGTGTGTTCTCTCATGGTGTAACCTCCTTCCTGCTGTGTCTGTAGGGAGCTCTGTGGCGTTGGCCCAAGTGCAGATGCTGTTTCGAGTTGAAGGAAATACAGATTCTCAGTTCACACATGCGATAAGTGTAGACTGTTTGTGGAATAGCAAGTTGCTGTGCTTGTTTGCTCACTAAACAAAAGCAGATGTCTGTGTAAGTGTGTGTATATCTGAGACAAACACTGTCTTCACAAGCCTTTTCCCTCTGGATGATGAAAAGTGTTGCATTTGCTTATCAAATGAGTAGTGCGAAGTGAAGTGAAATATGCATGATATAATACGGCTGACCGTCTCGCATATGCTTTGTGTTTTATGGCTGATGTCGACTGTTTCATGGAGATAACACTGCGTGCCAGTGTGTTTCAAAAACAATCACACTCTCACAGCAAAAGATCACAATGCCATAAAATCTTTTGAATAAAATTGTTTTGATAAACCAAACTTTAAAGACAAGAGTCAGTGGTTCAACATTAAAAATATACACTACCGTTCCAAAGGTTTTGGGGTTGGTTGGTCTCTTCTGCAGTTGTTTGATCAAAAATACAGTAAAAGCAATAATATTGTGAAATATCATTACAATTTAAACTGTTTTCTATTGTAATATATTTTAATTTATTCCGGTGATGCAAAGCTGAATTTTCAGAATCACTCCAGTCTTCAGTGTCACATGATCCTTCAGAAATCATTCTAATGTATCAAGAAACATTTCTTAGTATTAAATAATGTTGAAAATGATAATATATTCATGAAAACCGTAATATAGTTTTTCTGTATTCTTTAGTGAAGATTCATAAGAACAGCATTTATTTGTAATAGAATTTATTTGTAATTTTGCTGTCATTTCTGGTCAATTTAATGCAGAATTTCTTTTTTTTTTTTCTTTTTTTTTTTTTTTACTGTAGTCACCTCAGACCGACCCATGCATGGAATCTCAATAAACCTGTGTGACTAGAAATGTTTCTAGATAAGTCATTTTGTACTCTATGCAATAAAGTAAAACAGGTTTGGAACAACACGAGGGTAAGTAAATGCTTGATTATCTATTAAAGGTAATCAGAGGATGTTTGTTTGGTTTTATAACTTGCAAATGTTTCAGCATGCTATAAAGCACGTACACAGAACTGAAGACTATTCTAGAGAAGTTTATAGCTGAGCGGCGCAATGCAAAGCATTTACTAGATTATTTCACCGTACAGAAAAGCCTGTTCCTCTGGGAGAGGATATTTGCATTTGGTGTTTAGCTGTTGTGGTATGGTTAAAAAAGTTCTGTGATCTTTAATGAAGTTCCTCTTTTTAGTTTTAGTTTCTTGGTCAGGTATTAAAGAATTGCACATTGATATTCATCCATCTAGCAGGCACTTGATCCAAAGCAACATTATACAATTAGATCAATTTGTTCATTCCCAGCACAAGCAAAAATATCATGCATTGCTGTAGTCATTGTCAACATATCAGTTCTCATCTCATCGCTGTACGTCACAGTCTTTAATAAAGATCCGAACAGCAGAATGAATGACGGTCAGTATTCATCATCCTCTCCTCACAACACTCTGAATAAATAACAGCTGCTGGAAGTCCTTCAGCTTGTTTTCTTCTCCTGAAGCACTAAAAGTGGAGATGTCCGTGATAATTGTTGAATGGAAGTGAAGGGGCTCGTTTAACCCAGGCAATGTATTATACACTTGGTTATTGCATTGACTGATTAGATGTTTTAAGATGAAAAACTCATAAATTATCGTTATTTGTAGAGCATCACTGAACCTTTTACGACTGCAAGACTGCTGTCCAACTGATGCACGCGTCTAAAGGAAGTGAAACAATGAGTCTGTGCCTCGCCAAGTGCTTCCAGTCAGAGGATCAAGCTCCTCATGTAAATGGTTGCCAGGTTATTGTTGCCCTTAGATATGGAGGCAGGGAGGGAGGGAGCGAGAGAGGCTGAAAGAAGTATTGAAAACTCTGCTGTCAATCAAGCGCTACGCCTCCTTTAGTGCGTCATGCTGTTAGATGGACGACTATTTAATGTGCATTTTAACACTTGTGCATTTGCATGACAGACCCGTGACTTGCAAATAAGCCTGGATCTCTTCAAACAGGTGGATGGCTTCTATACACGCGAGCAGAGGACCACAGCAACGAGGTAAAAAGAAAAAAAGCTCTTTATTTTTATTATATTGGTTTTCATTATTGTCTTTTCAGTTTTGACTGAGGTGTTTCACGTTAAATCTTGAAATATCCCAGAGTATCTCCACAGCAGATTACTTGTGTTTTTGTGTCATTTGCTGTGCTTGCTAAGGCAAACCTCACTGTTACCATGGGTAATACGGACAGGTTCAGGGGTTGTTTGTTAAACTCTGGATAAATGATACCAAAATGCTACCTAAA
The DNA here is from genome assembly GCF_949319135.1 of Squalius cephalus. Classification (NCBI taxonomy): domain Eukaryota; kingdom Metazoa; phylum Chordata; class Actinopteri; order Cypriniformes; family Leuciscidae; genus Squalius; species Squalius cephalus. The sequence goes on along the minus strand of NC_137124.1, from coordinate 55,032,431 downwards.
ATCATGCTGATCATTGAAGATAGATTTTTATTATTATTTTTTTGCCATCCAGAGATATTGAACGAAGTGTCCGAGCCATATCTAGACTAGAGACCAAAATGTAATGCAGGCCTATTTTGACCGATTTCGACCAATTAGCAAACACTCAGAAATCCATAGTAACCTTAAAGCATTGTTGTGAATGACTGAATGTTCTTTACGGTTTAAACTTTTATCGCCAATGAATCACTTTTTCACTTGAATTTTAGGTTTTTCAGGGAATTATGGGGAATTTTTAAAATACAAATAGCTTGAGAATAAGAAACATGTATATTCATAAATGTTTATCCACAATGACTTTTCCAGGTCTAGAAACCACACTTGCCAGATAGCAATATGATGCCAGATAGCTGTTTTAGTTTGTTTTAAAGGCACAATATGTAAGTTTTTTTTTATTTATTATTAAAATATCCCCAAAACACTAAAACAATGTTATATGATTTGTTAACTTGTGTCCAATAATGTTTAAATCCAGAGAACTCAGCTATTTAACCAGTGTAACAGCCCATGTCATTGCGTTGCATGTCAATGACGCCACGTTAGCCTCGATTTCCGGTTTTACTATGGAAACACCGATTTGAAATATTATTTGTTTTATTAGACAGGTGAGCAACTGTTTGAATACCTTTATCGACATAAAACTAATTGTTATATAGCTCAACACTGTTAGTCTTATTGTTTGAATCTCTTGTTTTCTTGATTTATCCCGAGTACCATGTTTGTGTCACGAACTGCTCCGAGACAGGAAGGTTGAGGATCCAAATGCAGTTTTATTGAAAGGGTAATCCACAATTGTAGTCGAAAACAGGCAAAGGTCATAAACACCGGGTAATCAGTCCAAACAATAACAGGGTCAAAGGGGCACAGGCGAAAACAGAGGAAACCAAGAAAACCGGACAGAAGATCGGAAACTAGGAGAATGCTAGGAATTGCAGTGTAACACTAAACAAGACTTCGCAGGGAATGACAGAAAGAACCAGGCTTATATAGGGTGAGCAAACAAGAAGATGAGACACAGGTGAAAACAATGAGTGCTAATGAGTCCAGGCAGATAATTATGGGAGATGTAGTTTGTGAGGGAATGACAATAGTCTGATGTGGAGTGCCCTCTGGTGGCTCTCAAGGGCACTCCAGCTGGTGACCATTACAGCATGTCTCAGATACCCCTTTTCCACCAAAAAAAAAACTGGTTCTGAACTGGTGCTGGTTCAAAGTTGGTTCAACTTGCAAACCTTCTCAGAACCTGTTTGTTTTTCCACTGACTAGAAAGCCCAGCGAACGACGTTGTTACGTCACTGTGTACGTTGCCATATGTCTTAGCTTTCCCAACTTTAAGCATAACAATTACAATGGTGGACTACATCGCCTTTCTGCAAATGTTTCTCCTGGCTTTGTGATCCTATATTGGGGTCAGAAGAAGACGTTTAGAACACATTTGTGCTGCTCGTCTGGATTACTATAGACGGAGGTTACGTTCGAGAAGAAGTTCGACAATAACCCCGCCCCCAGCCCCCGACGTAAGCAAAAGAACGGTTCTAGTCCAGCAAAGAGTTGGTGCTGCTTTGGGACAAATTTTCCTGGCCGAGAACCGGTTCTTTGGCTGTCGAAACACAAAGAACTGGTTCGCGAGTAGGCACCGGCTCCAAACCGGCACCAGCACTGCCTTGGTGGAAAAGGAGTAAGAGACAATTCTGTTTAGTCAAATGGCTAACATAGCATAATCAAAAAGTGCTGACAGTAATACAGAATTTTCTCCACCATACAATATATTTAAAAATTAATTGCATGACATTTAGAAATTTTAATTCGTCAAGTAAAGTAACATGTATGAGTATTACTTCAGCACTCGTGGCTGTTTCATTAGAATGAAATACAATTATGTGAATTTAAGTGATTAAACGTAACAAAGTTCAAGTTCAGGGAAGAAGGAGGTGGAGATTATACATAACTTTAATTGTTAAATGAACAAGCAACGTTAAATGAAACGAAAGGATCGGCAGCAGCCGAATACAGCATATAAGCATAATAAAATGTAAAATGTCCCACGGCTCTCGGCCCCACCCTGCTTCATACCACAGTAATGTTAATAAAACTTTAATATATGAGCTCATGAACATGATTTCTGCCTATGACTCCCGTCGGTTGTGGAGGTGAAGGCAACAACTCCCATGATTCCACGCTCATTCACTGCATAATCAAGCTGCGCCTTTGTTATTGTTTTGAATAAGATACCTCTAGTGGAAACTTACATACTGTGCCTTTAATTAAATTAAAATGAGACAAAACATGATTTAAAGTGATCTTGATGCCCCCTTGGATCTTTTCTGAGGCCCCCTAGTTGGTCCCAGCTCCTTTTAGCAAACTGGCTTCATAAAAAAGTAAATAGTTTATCTTTTCTTGTTACTAATGAGAATGTTTTCTCTTATAATCATGGACTAATAAAAGTAGGACTCCAATATTAATTCTCTGGTAGATAAAATTCAAGACTTGCTTTAAGGAGGACACTGAGTCGTATCTAGGGACCGGAATATGAAGATCTGTGCCTTGGGCCGATAAGCAACCACTTAGAAACCACTCGAACACCCTCTAAACCAGCATGAGCATTTTAGCAACCACATAACAACACACAGGCAGCCATCCACAACATTACAGCATGACACCAATCTCACGTTTTCTTTAGAAAGCATAAAAATTTTGAATGTTTGAAGACTTTACCTTTACTTTATAATTTATTAATATTTTCTGTAGCTTTGTCAAAGCACTGAGTCTATGTTCTGTAAAGCAGCTGGTTTAATGCAGGTGGATGTCACACGATATTTGCATATTCACTTCCTCTGAAGTGTCATGTTTTTGCTGAAGTTCAGATGCTTCTTGTTAAACTTGTATGTGTGTTCATTAGTGGAAAGAATGTAGATTACAAGGTGCCGAAGACAAACCAGTTTCCTACTCATCCTTATAAAATTTAAGGAACTAAATCTAAATCAGAAAGAGGCAGCTGTCCAAAACACACAGGCTGAGAAGGACAGACTCATTCTTCAGCTGCAGCTCATTGGAGCATCAGGCGAACCGGCGCGCACACACACACACACACATACACATACACACTGCAGTAGCAGCCCGGAGAAGCATGAGAAGGCTTCTCCTTAAATGGTCAAAGCTCCCAGGAGTCACAGGAAGGCTGGTGCAGGGAAAAAAGTCAGGGAGAGGAAAAGAGAGAGGACGCTGACGATTGTGGAGCTTTGAGGAAAAATATCAACAGCACAAATACAAAGAGGGCTTTGAAGGAAATAGTGTGCTGTTGAGAGAGCATCTTTCACCACTGTTGGCCAATCAGGTAGAGTTTCAGCAAGTTTTTCTTTGCATGGATTGATTTGTTCTCTTGAGACAAGAGCTTGCGGCGGACACTTCCAGAGAGAAGCACTTTAAAGTACACAACATGGTTTCCTGGGAGGTGTGACATTATTTTTTGTATTAAAATGTGGAATCTGATGGCCTGAAATGCACTTTTATGATGTATAAATTGACACATTTTTATCATGTGTACAAAAAGTCTGAGACCACATTTAAAATCTGCCATTCAATCATCATCTAATTTAAACATGGGCATAAACTAAGTTTTAGATTTTGCACTATTTCTAGGTCACTTATTAAATATGCATATTTGTGTATTTGTGACATTGATCATGTGACTCCAGACGGTCAGATGTTCTTGTTTCCACTGAAGCTCAAGCTACTGATGCTTAAATCGTGCAGGACAACATGATCATCAGATTTTACACAAACTGTATGTCAGATTGCATGCTGCTGTCATTAAAGCTAAAAAATAAACCAAAAAAGGGGTAACCTTAATTTATTCCTGATCTAACCATTACATTTAGTTTTGTTGATTTAACCCGGTGTATTTAGGGTACGTTTACACGACAATGATTTCCTTCATTCATACTGACGACACTATTGTCGTAGTGTAAAAAAACACTACACACCTATGGACTTAACGCATAATACACATGCGCATGACGTCACCGTTTTTACTAATTCGTTTTTGTAGTTTACACGGAGACGATAACGGTATAGTTTTCAAAAAACTTGCGCTTTGAATCCCGTTTTCAAAAGTTAGCATTTTCATGCCCCCAAACATCCGTTGTCGTGTAAATAAACGGCTAAAACGCATAAAAAGTTTAACGTTTTTAGTTGAAAATAGTGTCATGTCCCCCCTTAGGATCATTCTTTGATGTAAAATATTGTTTTTTATTCAATATTCTCTTCAGTGTACAATATTCTAGAATTCGTGACAATTTTCTGATTCAACTTTTTACTTAAATTGTTACGCTGAAAGTGTATATTCAATTTTAAAAAAACTATATCCAAAATACCATTTCCACTAGTGGTCCCATACTTTTCACCCCATTGTACTCTTCACCATCTTTCTCAAAAGATGTTGCAAAGGTGAAATTCAGAAAATGGCCTTTATCAGTCCACGCTTTTCTTTTGTGCACCAAAAGAATTAAGAAATTTTCCCCAGTTCGTTGCTGTTCTTGGCAGGTTTTTGGTGATGCTCACCACAATCGCCTCTTTCTCAAATCTTTTACAGTGACTGTATAGCAACCACTTCCTCTTTCACGCAACCAAACGTTCAGCAAATCTGGCTCACTGTCTCTGTGTTACATAACCGGTGAAGGGAGCGGGGCAGAACATGCACTTTTCTCATGCAGCCGCGTCAGAGCTTTTGCCACGAGGTAACGCCGAGGTCATCAGGGCCCCGGAGAGACTTGCCACCGAGATGGCCTTCCATCCTCCCCAAAATTTGTAAGAGTTGAGCTCTTTGTGGTGACAGTCAAAGGTCAATTAAAAATAGAACCGGTCAGTGAGAAGAGAGCCTTCACTGACCACAGAGAGAGAGAGAAAGCTCACAAATAGACTCATGGCCAGCAGGAAATAATCAGGGTGATTCGATTACACTGCAATATTAATCTGCATGTCATGCTCGGCAGGGGAACGGCTCCTGGACTCCTGCTGTCTGGCCTTCCTGTATTTCAGTGACCGATGATCGCTGAAATCATTTAGAGTGCCCTATACCATCTCAGATTTACCCTATTTTTGTGATAGTCTTGGTTATTATGATATTGTTAAAGAGGTGAAAGCAAGGCTGACATTGAACCTGACCCTCTCTGGACACTATCATAAAAAAGTTTGGGGTGTTTTTGAAAGAAGCCTCTAATGCTCACCAAGGCTGCAAATATTATGATGCAATATTGTGAAATATTATTACAATTTAAACTGTTTTTTAATACATTTTAAAATGCAATTTATTCCTGTGATGCAAAGCTGAATTTGCAGCCGCCATTAGTGTCACATGATCCTTCATACACATTTCTTATTATCAATGTTGTGGTGCTGCAAATTCTTGTGGAAACCGTGATAAATATTTTTCAGGATTCATTGATGGATAGAGAAGTTAAGAGGAGCAGCAAATCTTTTTTTTTTTAACAATGCATGTCTTTGCTGTAACTTTTGATCAATGTAATGCATCTTAAAAGTATTAATTTCTTTCTTTCAATCATCATACTGACCCCAAACTTTTGATCAATGTAATGCATCTTAAAAGTAATAATTTCTTTCTTTCAATCATCATACTGACCCCAAACTTTTGAATGGTTGGGTAAAAATAGATAGTGGAGAGTGAAAAGTAATGACAGACGTTGCAGGCTGGACTTGAACCTGCATAATCCACATGACCACCAGAGCTCAACATGTCTGGAGAATGATGTGCAAGATGCCCCAGACAGCAACATAGTGTCGGCCCAGATCCGGACCACATCTGGGATTTCCGGCTGACACTATGTTGCTGTCTGGGTCTGATTTTATTGCTCAGAGTTTGCTATTTCATAGAAGGAGACATGATGTAGTTTTTTTATTTTCTTATATGTTAGCAGTACGGGTAATTCGTACATTTTTGCAGTAAGGATATAGAGTTATAAAATGATTGTGAATGGCACAAGAATTTATTGGAAATGTTTCAGTTTACATTGAGTTTTTGTTGCAGACTTAAAAATATTGGCAAATCTGAGCACGTTTGAGGCATTATTGAGATCTTTGCTGAAACGCTACAGGAGACACATGTAAGATTACTGGGATCTTTTTTCAGGAGAAAAAAAACTCAAGAGCCAGAATTTAAGAAAAAGTCTCCATTCAATCTCATTGCTATCTTAAAGAAACATTTGAGACCACATTTGGGATTTTTCTTTTCCTGTGAATAGGAAAAGATGACTGTGTGCTTTTGAAACTGTGAAACTCTCTTGTCAAGTATGTTTCATCGCGAAACATGATTCATTCCCATAAAAATCAAGCCAATATAAATCATCAGTACTGTGTAGATTGTGGAAAAGATTGTTTTGTGCATTTAAAACCTCTATCTCTTCCTCTCAGAACGAAGGAACATTCTCTAATTTTAGTCAAAGTGTTAAGGAAATCCTTTTTGATTTCATCACTTTTAAATGTCAATGATATTTTGAATGGCATTTTCTGATAAGATAATAAAACACAGAGTACAGCAGAACAGAGGAAAGATTCTTGAACTTCATCTGGCATAAAATCATCATTGAATATGTGTATATTGTGTGTTTTTTTTCCGTTAAGGTCAGCAAAAACCCAGGACTAGTTCAGGACTCTGGTTCACCATCTGAGCTTTGGCTGAAACGCACTGTCAGTGTTTGTTCTGAGCCCGTGTCTACAGGTAATATCTGAAAGCCATTACAATGTTCTGTCCTAACTGTGTATGTGTTGCTCAGAGGTTGCTCTTTCATAGTTCAGGTGTTCTCAGTTATGACTCAAAGAAGTAACTTTGCCTCAAATGTTTTATCTAAAATAATAAACGTGACTATTGGCATACAGTAAGAGTAGAGAGCTCTTTGGTCTAGAAGAATCTGATGTTTGAGTTCATATTGAAATCTCTGACTTTTGATTGCAGAATTTGGTGTCTTTGCAAATTTTACCACAGTTTGAGACGTAGCGGATATTTCTTGTAAATTCTAGAGGCAAGGCAACACATATCTTCTTCACAGTAGAGAAGATTGCAAGAGTCTCAATTCGATTTGATTGCTCTCTAGGAAAAATAAGTGTAATGGGGGTAATTGAGGTATTTGAGACATCTCTTTGTCTGCTTAACATTACTGGTTCCTCTCCGTCAGGTCTTCCATCTGTGGGAGCGATAAGCCTGAAGAGTCCTGCTTTACTCTGTACGAAGAGCTCCTTGCCGGAACCGTCAGCTTGTGAAGAGCCCACGCCACACAACAGACAGGAGAATGTAGCTGGGTCAGTGTTTACATTCCTCTACCTCTTACAGGACAAGGCTTGTGTGTGTTTATGTAAAATCCTCACACAAAGATGATCCAGCGTGAGGTGAGACTGTGCAGGAACCAGAGTTTATACTGTCACCCACCGTGGCCCCAATAAATTACTTGGACTCCCAACTTTTAGCGTTGACCAAAAACCCCAAGGACAAACTCTTCTTGGGTAATGCAATAGGAGATGTCTCCATCCACTATTATTTTGTACAAATATTTAGGGACCAGATTAAATGTATATGAATAAGTTAATCTTGCACCATGTTGGTATAAAACTACAAAGAAAAAGTAGAAAAAAATATGTTGAAAAAATGATTAAAGTGCATTAAACATTACATTAAAAAAATAAAACTTTAATTTATTAAATATTTTAAATATATGATTAAATATTTTATTTGTTAATGTTTTGTGGCCTCTCACTTTTCCATGTAATTATATCCTTTATGAACTTACATAAGCAATAGGAAGTTTTAGTTTTAGAAAGTAAAATTTAAAAGAAGAAAAAAAAAGTCATTTTGTGAATATGAATCAATAAAAATGTAACTGTAGTCTGATTTTGAGTATTTTAAAATGGAATTTAATATAATTAAAAGTATTTAATTTTTTTAATCTGATTACGTAATCCAAATTACATATAATTGGTTACTACCCAGCATTGTCACCAGAACACCTCAATGCTCATTTTGCAGACTCTAAAACACCACCAAGCAACCTCTCAGGACAACATGATAACTAACTAGTAACCAATAGGACACCATAGTAACCACTAAACATCCTAGTTAAAGGAGAACTCCGGAGATTTTTTTGTCAATTTGGAGTGCTGTCAATACAGAGAACAACGACAAAAATTGGTGTTGCCTACACCGTGTTATCCTCTTTTTAAAATTTGCACCCTGTTGACTTCAATGGGGCAATATTTAAACCTGCTTTTAGCCTCTTAACATCCTTGATGTGTCATTACAAGTGCACAGGTCATGTGAGTGATTCCTTCAGAGTGAACACGAGTGAATCTGACTGCAGTAGATGTGAAAGAAATGGATAAAAATGATGTTATTTAAGCCAGCGCAAATACCTGTATTTACATCCTGTTTTCGGTTGAAGTCCAAAGTAGTCGATTGTCGAGTTCACGCGCATAGGTTTAGTTACCTATGATCACGCGCGTGAACTCGGCAATCGACTACTTTGGACTTCAACCGAAAACAGGATGTAAATACAGGTATTTCTCCTTTAATAGAGTTCTCCTTTAAGAGTTCTCCTTTAATAAGCATCTCACAGTACCCCAAAACAACTGCATAGTAACACCCTGGCAACACCCTGCAAACGCCTGGGTAGTATATTATCATGAGTAGTATATTATTATGTTGTGTTGTTCTGGATTGAATTGGTCACTTTTCTTTATTGTTTTCCTATAGTTTAGACCGGCCAGCAAGCAGTGACAGCTTCTTCCCTGAGTCAGAGGCCAGTGGGAGCACCTCAGCCTCAAACAAGGAAAAGTGCAGGAGTCCGGATAAAGAAGAGGCTGGATGTCAAGGAACTGAGCTACAAAACAGCAGAGGACAAACAGAGAGTTCTGGGAGGTGCCAAAAATCAGACTGTAGTGTTAGAACAGAGGCCTTAAAACTTTTGAAACAAGGACAGTCTTCCAAGTCAGCGGACGTTTGGGATAACCAAGGATTCAGCTCACCAGGGGAGAACCAAGTAGAGGATACCGGGAGGTGTCAAGAGGAAGCTGAGGAGTCAGATTGCATTGGGAGGAGTCAAGAGGAATCTGAGTACAGTGGAAAGAGTCAAGCAAGGACAGGGAACAGTGAGACTCAAGAGGAACCCAAAACAAGTGACTCAGACACATCTAAGAGTGTCCAGTCTGCGGATCTCACTGACACTCCAGGGGTGAGTTATATCCATTATTATCAAACACATTGTTGAACCATATCATTTTATCTGGTACTGATTCAGTGTCCACAAAGAGCTGTGCACCTTGGATATATTTACTGATAAAAACACATTGTTTACTGAAAATTCCTTCATTTAATGTCCATTACACCTTTGGAATCAATTGGCAAAAACCTGTTACTCTCCTTCCTGCTTTTAACCTGAACTGCAGAATGTTTTTCACATTTAAGGAATGCATCCTTTCCAGTGTTTTGGTTCTCATATTCTGCTAATTAAGGGAGGGGTGTGAGTGTTTTTGTATGATCTAAGACAGGGGTGTCCAATCCTGTTCCTGGAGGGCCACCTTCCTGCAGAGTTTAGCTGCAACCCCAATTAAACACACCTGAAACAAATAATCAAGGTCCTCAGGTACTTACTATAAACTTCCAGGCAGGTGTGTTAGGCAGGTGTGTTAGGGAGGGTTGGAGCTAAACTTTGCAGGACGTTGGCCCTCTAGGAGCAGGATTGGACACCCGTAATTTAGGAGCAAGGCCAGTAAAGGCGGGCGTACACTGTGTGAGTTCAGACACTCGGGAGGCAATTGCAAAACATCTTTCGCGCTAAACACGGAGACTGAAGCTTTCAATGTTGCTGCTATGGCTTCGGATAGAAAAAAGAAAGATAGAAAGAAAATGATAAATGTGCAAATTAGAGAGAGAGAGAGTGTCAGTGTATGCACATGCAGTGGTTGCAGCCACTGGGCTATAGCTTAATAATATTCATAGATCTAGCCTATGTGACGTGGTTGCGTAGGATTTGTCAATAGAGGACAGCCTATTCACTGGTGAAAATAGGGCCGACTCCCCGAATTTTTTAAACATGTTTAAAAATGATCCGTTGGTCGTGGGTGCTTGTGACGTACTTGGCTCGTCTCGTAATTTCTCTCACACACTGCGAACCGTGACAATATGACAAAAAAAATCTTCTGCGAGCTCGTATGACTGCAAAAATCGCCCGGCTTAAAGGGTTCACAAAAGGGACATCCCTAAAAAAACATCTCAATCTGTCTTGTGCTTCCAATAATAAAATGTGCAGAACCTAGGATGGAAGCACATTTATTGAATAAATTCCTTAATGCTGAACCAAACCTTCATGTGATTGAATAATTTAGAGAAGATTAGCCCCTTTCTCACAGTAATCCCTGTAAATTACCGTAAAATTACCATAATGATTTTACCGGTCAATAAAAAAAAAAAATGCTGTTCACATAAGCAATGGCGTTTTGACTTTTTTTTACCGTTAAGAGACCATTCCCACATCATCACCAAAATAGTGGTAAATTCTGTGATGTCAGTGATCGGAAATGATCTTTAAACGCTGCGCTGTTATAAGTCTTCATTCACTCGCATGAGGAGAAGCGCTTTAGTTTCTCTATCTGACTTCGTACATGCTCGTACCGGTAATCACCATTCTTTGTTCACACACACCATCTTGCCTGTAATTTATTGGTAATATTACAACTTCTCATACCGGTAAATTGCCAGAACCGATACTGGTATTTTTGAAAAGGTCCTGTCCACACATGGGGCCCTATTTTAACGATCTGAAACGCAAGTATCAAACGCGAAACTCAAGTAACTTTGTGGGCGGATCTCGCAAATCTAAAATGGGTTGGTCTGAAGTAGCTACATTACTCATAGGTGTGGTTTGGGCGTAACGTGAAATAAACCAATCAGAGCGACATCTCACATTCCCTTTAAAAGCAGGCGTGCTTGTTCCATGGTGGATTGCTATTATAACGGCAGATTTGCCAGGCGCACGCCAGGAGCGGTTCACAGCCGAGGAGACCGACGTTCTCGTCAGGGCCGTAAAAGAGTGACATTGTATGGGGACGGGAGAAACCCACCCAAATTAGCCCAAATTATTAGACATATAATAATTTTGTTAAATGTGTAAGCTAGATTTATGCCTATTTTTTCACATCTTCATGGACACCACAATGATTTCCCTCATGTGGAATATTTTCCGTTGTAATTATGCATGGTTTGCAAAAATGGCAACTTCTGTGTAAATGAGAGAAGCAAAGTGTATGCGTGTTGTGCACACGCTACATTATGCCTGGTTCACACCGGACGCCGAAGCGACGCGGAAGCGGCGCGGAACGGAAAATCACGCGCGGTCCGGCGCCTGCCTGTTCACACCAGACGCGTATTCTCCGCGGCGCTGCTGCTCAGTTGTTGTTTATTCAGTGCTATTTTTTACATCATGGGTAAGTAAATAACCTCATAAAATGAGGACGCTCCGCGTCTGGTGTGAACGACACCATAGGTTAACATGGGTGCCGAAAGGAAGCGGCCTCCGTTCCGCGCCGCTTCCGCGTCGCTTCGGCGTCCGGTGTGAACCAGGCCTTATGGCCAAGCATGCGCCCTTAAAATAGCATCTGAACGCGCCACTGAAAACGCGCCACTGACTTTAGACTAGGTTTTTCCTGGTCTGTGGTGGAATTGTTTTCTGGAACTGCAAAATAGCACCAGGGAACGTTTGCGCCAGAACGCGCCTCCTCTTTGCGCTGAACCGCCCCTGGGAGCGCAAATTTATTCCCTAGTTTACCGACGTGCCTCTGTGGAGGGAAAAGTCCGCTGTGCGTCGGGTGCAAAATAGGAATGATACATGCGTCGGTGTAAGTCAATTGCGCTGGGTGCAAGATAGGGCCCAAGATCTCTTAACGGTAATTTACCAAAGTCTGTATGTGTGAAAGCGGCTAATGAAACTGACCAACATCTTTGCATGGCATCTGAAATATTCCTCTGGTTGTTTCTGATTCAAAGAATTCTGAATTCAAATACCTTGGAGTATTCAAAGAGTATGGAGATACTGCAGATTGCTTGCAAACAAACAGAAGGTTCATGGGAACTTTTTCTGTGCAAACTCCAAGCTGCAAATAGTTTATTTTATTGAACAAATAAGCCACAGAATCTTTTACTTCCATTTGCCTTTATATTCTGCATCAATCTCTCTAGAAATTACTGTTTTGTTCTCTTCAACCCACTGGATGGAAACACTGTTTTATCAGAATTCTAATTGTTCCTATAAATAAAATTCACAAACTTGGTAGAAACCTGTCCATTTCGACTTGACTTGATTCAGAAAGTAACCAACATCATAGCAACAACACATCAACTTACTCAGAACACCTCTGAATTAGGGTTGTCCTTATTTTTAAAGTCTCCAATTGTCATGCTCTTAACCCTTCAAATTGTTCCTTTATATAAGAAAATACAGCATGCCAATTTTTATGGCAGTAACATAATAATTACTGGTAGCTCAATAGCTTTAAACTTTCTGAGATTTTGATGATTTTCGTAAAAACAGATAATTTGATTTGGTATTGTACTTGGCTAGTAAAATTCCAAAAAAATCTCCATAAAAGCATCTAATGCACCATATATTCCTAAATATGTATTTTAGATACATATCTCAGTTTACTTATTGTAGAAACTAAATCCAAATTAATCCATCCATGACCCGGTTTAGCAGATTTACCTTTCCTGGTGGAATCAATACATATTTCTATTGATGATGGTTATTGTTTGGGTTTAGAGCACATTTTTTGGTTTAAAAAATTACATTACGTTCCTTGAAATTGACCCGGAACTTTGGCCGAATCAAGCAGATTATCAGGAGGCACAGGCAACCATGCAATGAAAGTAGTCAATGATCACGCCGAGAGAGGAGTGGCTCTGATTCAAGAATACAGTGTCTATCTCACACACTCTGAAGAACAATTGCAGTTTCTCCTTCATGTGGTGGAAGATCACCGACGGATCTATCCAGACTGCAAAAAGTCAACACTGGCTGCTGAGCATCAGAAATGAGGGATTGTTGAAAACTTTGTGCATTTTTTGAGATTGTTGTCATTGTTGTTACGTCAGTGTTGCTCTGATTTCAATAAAATGTAGTTCATTTGCAGCAACTTTTAATATTACTTGCATATCATAATACCGCCGCACAGCTTAACATAGGCAATCTTCCACATGATTGAGCTACCTCTAAATATAATTTTGTCAACATTTTTGCATATTTCTAATTTTGAAGTTAAAAGGAACAGTTTAAGAGGTTAAGACACTAACATTTTGCAAAAAAAAAAAAAAATTGGACTTGATAAGGACCAACCTACTCTGAATACCAGCATGATTTCATTAGTCATTAATAGGATTTCAATGTTATGGAGATGAGTGATACAGGTTTTATTTGTGCTTATTAAGGAGTCCTCTCTGCCTTTCACAACATGTAAACACTGTACAGTTTCTCTTCCCTTATAAGACATTCACTAAAATAGCATTTGTCTCTGAAATTGTCTCCTATTTTGTTTGGGTGTACAGGAAGCCAAAGATAGCTTTGGTAGCATTTAGATGAGATGAGAATGGATTTAAACGAATATGGAATGCATTCCTTTGGGAGAATGAAGGAGTCTCCTTTCTCCTCGATCTGTATCTTGTGACCAAGCTGTGTTTATACAACAACTCGAGAGACAAATGGCTTTACACAATTGAAACTGCAAGCCCCATTGTGATTTGCTGCATTAATGACTCATGGATATTTTTAGACGTGTGTTTATGGTAGAGATAAGATGTTAGAGTTAATAAAGGCAAGTGCTTCACTGTTGATGTTGTTCACACATTTATTCTGCAAAGAAGATTTTTTTCGTCTCTTGATGTTGACCCTTTTGGCACTAGTCCTAATCACTGGAGGAGTAGTTTTGTAGTCTGTATAAGATGCCATCAGTAACTGTTACTTTGCTTAAGGGAAACATTTCCTCTTGAACCTAGTTGGGAGACAAAAGATTGGGCTTTGTGATAGGACAAATGCCAGAGGAGGAAACATGCATACTTTTTGCCATGAAGATAGGTAGTTTTACATTGTGGTTAAGAGGTTCCTTTACAAATAACCAAATATATTATTTTTATATAATATAAATGTAAAAAAAAAAAAAAAAAAAAAGTAGTTATACTACTGTTATTATTTGGTGTTCTCTTGGTGTTACAGGTATTCACCAATATGAGTTGTTGAAGGGGTGAAATTAAAATAAGAAGGATCTTGATTTTTTGTAATGCTTGTTTTGTCTTATTTTAAATAATTTAAAGACCCCCTTGAAGTTTGTCAGCCCTTCTGAGAACCACTGGTTTAGTGAGCATGTTGGCCGATAGTATATAATGCCAAAATATACATAATACAGTTTAAACACAGCAAATGAGAGGCATGAAATGAACACTCTTTTTATGTTTTTTTTTTTAATGCAGTAATCACATCAAAAATTCTACAGAAATAGTAACTTTTCCATTAAAAAAGCTAGGCTTATGAGCTATCAGAATGGCTAAGTGTCATTCGTTTAATCAGGCTAAGCGGCCTTTCACTATTTGATTGTTTTCATTGAGGTACCTTGGAGTTTAGTAGTAGTATATATATGAATATCAGCTTGCAATTTATTTTACAGTATGTGCACTTACTTGTACTTACAGTGTACTTACCAAAGAAAGTACTGGTAATATAAGGTATTTACATGTGGTAAGGTTAGGTTTAGGGATAGGTTCAGGGTTAATACCTAGTTATAACCCAGTTATAACTAGGAATTACTATAATGAGTACATAGTATGCACATGGGCAACAGGACTGTAAAATAAAGTGCTACCGAATATGGCAATCATTCAGTAGCAGATTACCATCAATGTACAACGGTACTATCACAAACAGTTGTGTTTTGTAAGAGACTGTATAAGATAGTTTTTTTATGTGTTATGTTGTGTTATGTTGTGTGTCTGTACAGGACCAAGAGGACCCATCTGCTGTATGTCAGTTCACACGCTCACAGGGTGAGCAAACTCCACTAAAGAGAGCTCATAGTTTCGTGACAGAGTCTGTCACCCCTTTTATCTTCCCCCACACACGCTCTCGACCCCCTCTCACCCCTGCCATGCCCACCCTGCCCGAGGAAGAGGAAGACTCCCCAGAGGAGCTCGACAGTACATCCAGCTCGCCCTCCACAGTGAGTCTAACTATATTTTTCACATCACAGCCGTGACGCCTTTTCATTTCATCTCAGGTCCAGATCAGGCTTTTCACTGTAGGAAATGTTTTAAGTCTAAAGATATGTAGTAATGGCACTTCCGGGAGGATAGATGCATGGGTTCTGATATATTGTGTGGGCACATTAAGTTGCTTCCATTTAAAAGCTATCTTCACACCAACATTCAGTCTATTCAGATCAATGCGGGAAAAACAGCTGGGCAGCGGTGTACAACTTTCTGACATCCACTTGTCATGGAGAAGAAAGGAAGTCAAACAGTATTTGCATGTTTTTCAGACAGGTGTTCAGATTTTGCACTTGCTGTGGTGATCAAGAGACAAGAAAGCTGGTACCAGATACTTCCTGTGCTATTCACTGTAGCTTAGCAAAATCGTTAATGCCACCAAGTCATAGTTTTATATAACAGCTGTGTCTCTGGGCAAGTGTGAATCTTAAGGCCATGACACACTAAGCTGGCCAAAGTCTGGCCTTTCTTTAGCATCTGTCAGATCAGTTTTTGTGGTGTGTTGTTCTTTCACCATTCCTGATTTCTAACATGCACTAACCAGGTTTGGCTCGATCTTCCGGCTATCAGAGCAGAAACGAAAGCTGATGCTCTCCATGTGTTTTCCCGTCATCCCGGCGTGTTCATATGTAAATTGCGTGAGCTTATTTTGTCCATTAGATCGAAAGATCTGAAAAAACACATTCATTTACCCGCCCATAGACCCTCCCTTTGAAAAAATCAGGACAGAAGTGGTTGAAAGTGGACAAAAGAGTCGGATTAAAACACCAGGTGTAAACGAGAATTTGTCTCCCTCGTCAGCTTGTGATCCGATCGACCAAAATGCATCTTAATACCAGGTGTAAACAGGGCCCTAGTTTCGGTTTTCTTTTTTGAATGACGGATATAGACTGCTGCCACCTGCTGGTAGACAGTTGTTTCCTGCTAGTTGGCTATTGTCTTTAGTCTTTGCGTTGTTCAAGCGCAACTTTCCGGTCGAGGCACAGACGATGCGAAGCGACAACACAGTCAGCTTTCATTATTTATATACCACAGCCTTTATTAGTTGGCCAGCTTTGTTCACAGTGCAATGAAAAAAGATTAGGACACCTCTCTGTAAATTTTTTTTTTAGGATTTATGGCATGCAAATATTCATTTTGGTCTGAACACACCAATATAAGTTGTTTATCACACCAAATTTTCATACGGAATATTTGTCTTGGTGTGAACAGGCCTTAAGCCTGAGTTTCCAGTAAAGTTGTGGGTCATTTTTTATTCTAACTTTCAACACCCCCCCCCCCATCCCATCCCCCATTGTTTCTTGTCCTATGTCTGAGTGGTTGGTCAAACAGTCCCATCTCAAACTCATGTCAGTAGTTGAGATATAACAGACCCAATCTGACTTCTATGGGGTGTAACGGTACATGTTTTGTACCAAAGATTCACGGTACGGATCTTTTAGTTCTGCTCACATTTGTGCCGAATGAATGCAGCATTGTTTTTACCACCGCATGTGCTGAACTTATAATACATAATTTGAAACCCTGACATAATATTTATAGCAATATTTTTTTATGTCACAAACATATTTAAAAAATAATGGAGAACAGTGAGCTGCTGCGGGAAAAGTGCACAATCCAAGTTTTAATCATGAGAACATAAAACCGTACCTTATCTGTAAATGTTAGAAAGTATTTCCATTTTACAAAAAGGCTCATCCAACTTCACAGACTTCACTGAAAGAGCGCCGACACACGCATGCACGTCAAACAGACAGAGTGCAATAATTCTGACTAAAATATACATTTCGCTAAAATATGTAGCATTCAAAAGTGAAAGCACTTCAAATCTATTCCTCCATTTACAACAGCACCATAAACTGCAGTACGAAGAGTGTGTTGCATAGACAGATTTTTTTATTTAAAAACAGAACCATAGTTTGTTCAGTAAAGCACTGTTTAATAAAAAAGAAAAAAGAGGCAATTTTATTCCCCCCCCCCCTTACCATATAATACTGTGCCACAAAAATGACTTGTCCCACTTTATATTAAGTGTCTTTAAACTGCTATGCACTAACCTTTAAAATAAATAATTTGATACAATGCACTTATTGCATACATACATGTTTTTACATTGTACTTGTATTTACAAATGCCTACATGTAATTACAGCTGTGTTTAATTTCTGTAATTGCATCTATAATTACACTGTCCCGACTCTTACACCTTAACTTACCCTTAAACCTACCCACACCAAACCTGTCTCTAACCTTACCCGTATCCAGCAAAAGTGTAATTATATAGTTAAGTACTGAGTAATATTAACTAACTTACTATTAACTACATGCACTATAGTGTTAGGGTAGGATTAAGATTTGGTTGAGGGTTAGTTGCATGTATTTACTGTTATTACTATAAGTACATGTAACGTTACAAGGACACTGTAAAATAAAATATTACCAAAGTGTTTTGCAATACAACATGAACACATCCACCAAACAAAATTTTTTAATGTAAATACGTGGTTAAAGACACCACATATAAAATGTGCCGAGTCTTCTCTCCTTCAAACACGTGCACTAACCACCTCACCTCTGACATACGATCCCTGGTTCAGCAGAGGAGAAAGAAAATGAGTGAGTAATCTTTTCTTTAGACTTCCATTGAAAATGCAGTACTGTAAACACTAATCTTTTCCTGAAAGACAACATTCCACTCTCAATTAGGATTCAGATGTTATCAGTACTCAAATGCCAGAATGGGTATTTGAAATCCTAATGTCACGTTAAGCAGTTACGAATGTATCGGTCATGGCCTGTGAGTGAGAAGAACTATTGCTCCACTGAAGACAAGCTTCAGGACTCAAGCAGGATTTACTGTTCTGTTTTTCTTTTGGAGACCACAGACTGTTTGAACATTAAAGCCTGTCAGGGGTTGTTGTTTCATTGTGTTATTCTTGAGTGAGTTCAATCCACTCATGCAGTGACTCTTAAAAGGTTGGGACTCAGATAAGACCACTCTTTAAAATCATATTACACTTCAGTTATCTAATCCCAGAATAAAGGCCAAACAAATAAAGCTTCCACTCTGTACCGAAGACAGCAAGGACTTAAGCGCTTCATTATAGTTCTTGTGTATGAAAGTATGATAGCACTTGATGTTATGTGCAATGTTGTAAATCTCAGTCAGTGAACGCTTCTGATGCTAATCCAAAGGGTTTGTTGCACACAGAGAATGAAACCTTTGTAATAGAATGATTCTTTAACTATGAACAGATTGCAATCCTGCAGTGAAAGTATTTTTACATAAATTATATGTAGTATACTGTATATATAAATATATATAAAAAATAGATCAAAAGTCTTCACAGATCAATTGTAGATCAACAGTAGTTACAGAATCACACAATATTGGAAAAAAGAAAAACAATGTGATTGGATGATTGCAAAGACTAATATTTTACTTCCTCTCTTAAAGGGAATGTTATCAGAGCATGTTGTTTTTCCCATGGGATAAAGCTAAGTATTTTGAGTTGGTATGTGTGAGATTTTCTTTGCAGGGGCTAAAAAAAGTAAAGCTGCACAGTACAGTTGGAATAGTTTCCATACTTCCTCAGGACTGAATCACACTTTCCACTACAAAATGCTACAGAAATTGTTGTCACCATATCCGAGAGATGCTGTGAAGCAACCTTGTGTTTCTTTTGCAGTACGCTCCAGTTGAAAGCAAGATAGTAAATGTAACCATGACTCCACCAGCTATAGTGCTTCCAAGTCAAGTCATCCAGCAGGACTCCTGTCCTTTGGAGAAAGCAAGGTATTGATGTCGTGACCCATTACAGGATTCCTAAAAATATCTTTTGATTTATTAGCCTTTAAACAGCAGTTTTACTAATTCAATCATTGTAAAAAGCTGCTCAAATAAGTCACTGTTTGTACTTGTGCTGAATGTGAACTTCTTCAGTGTTGGTATAATGTGATTTTAATCTGTGTGTGTCAGACCACACAGCCCTAGGCCTCGTCTCTCCCGAAACTCTGCATCATCATGTCCCATCACCACAGTGGGTATGTTCAACTATACATGTAAACATACTGTTTTAGATATGTTGTAGTATTTAGAGATCATTATCTTTTCATATGGCATAATATGCAATGTAAAAATAGTCATGTGAAGTAACTCAATGGGCCGGATTTACTAAACAGGGCAAAAAGCGCTAATGAAGGTGGAAGGTTCTGTTCTAGATCTACTGACGACGCGCAAATTCAATCTACCAAGAGCAGCGCAAATTAGCGTCTGGTTTAAGATATGCTTTTTGGGCAGTAAAACCAGTAAATTGTCTACCGCAAACCTTAGTAAATCGTGTTGCGTGATTCATTTAAATACTCTCCTCCCATAAATTTATCTGAAAGGGAAATTCCTACAAAAGCATATGCAATAAGGTCAGCCGGAAAAATAACTGTGTCCATGCCTTTTCAGTGCTAATTTTTACTGCGTGTCTTTAGTAAATCCTGACTGTGGTTTTTTTTAACGCCAAAAAAGGGTTTGCGCTGGCGCAAGCTGTTAGTAAACCTGGCCCTATGTAAATTTGATTAATTCTTATATTATACATTAGGGATGGTTGTGATAGAAGGAATCGTACAAAATAACTGAAATGCTTCCACTTTGATTTCTGTTTACTTTGTTTCTCCCCTGAGATGAGTTGGCGGGGTGGTGTGTTGTGCAGCTGTGCTTAGGTTGTGTGTGCTCATTTGTGTTTGAGATGATGATGGACACGTGATAGACCTGGTGAAGGATCCTCTTCCTGAGCTGAAGTTGTCTGAAGAGGACCGTCAGAAGAATCTGGAGCTGCTCGATCAGGCCAAGAAAGTCAGCGATCGCTTCCTGCAGCGCAGGGGCCGACGCTCCACCTGTAGCCTTTCTGACTCCCCCACAGGTAACAAGATCACAACCCTAGTTAGGACAGTGCTTCTCAAACTGGGGGCCATAGAGGGCCTTTAAATTTAAACTTCATTTAACCCTTTAACAGTCACATTTTTGCAAAAAAAAAAATGATTGCTAAAATTGTGTTCTTGACCTCATTTAGCAACTTTTCAGGTATGTTTTTTTTTTTCAGATGACCAATTCACTAAGCGGACACACAAGTCAACCAGACGGTTGACTTGCCCATTTAGGGTAATTTTCGGCATGAACTGACAAGAATTAAGCATTAATGGAATTTTTCATTTGTGCAAATGAAGTTGAAGTTTTTTCATATAAAAACATTAACATTATCCATGAATTAGTAAAACAATTATTAAAAAAACATGTTTTTATTATAACACAAAGTGCAACAGTCAACGTAATATAATACAAATCTCATAAAATTTTAAGTGAATAAACAAGTACAACAAAACAAAATATATAATGATAATAAATTATTATTAAATTAAATTACAAATAATAAACATAATAGATCTAGTGACAATCTGTATAGAATTTAAGGAAAAAGACAAATAGTCAATGGTATATAATAGAAAAAAATTTTAAAAAAATTATTGATATGATATGGTATTGGTAACAAAGCATTGGTTTTTATTGTTCAAACAAAGGAACAACTTCTCATCCTTAGAATAGATGCATTTTAATGGTTTGATTATATTTCACATTCAATGTACAAACTAATAAATTAGAATAGAATATCAAACACATACACTATATGAACAAAAGTATTTAGACACCCGACCATTATACCAAAAGGTAATTTATTCTAAATAAATAGACATTGATATGTGTTGGTCCCCCCTGTGCAAGGCTGTATATGTATTTAGTTATGGTCGTGTTGCTGAGCTAGCTAGCATCCAGTTCAGTTTGCCCTAACTGGGCAACTCGACCGAGCGGTCACGCATTATTTCTGCGGTAACACATAGAAAAAATGTATCACCACATTGCTGCCATTCAAGACAATATACTGTTAGTATTTCTAGAACATGAAATCCGCTTTAAAAAAAATTGTCTCAACTTTTAGCTTCAATTTCAGCCTGTGTTTGAAGAGAGGCGTCGCGTCAATACACGTCCGGGGGTTTTTTTTTCAGCTTCTCAGCAACAATATATTTTAACAGCATTGCCAACAGTGGATATAATTGCCATTACACACTCTTTTCAATAAAGAGTATAAGGACAAAGAGCCAAAAATGGGGTTTGGCGAGTTTTAACTGCAGCAATTTGATCACGAAAAAAGTTCAACCGTGCGGTTACAATGCAAAGGTGCAGTAAGATTTCTGAGAAACACTGTTGATATTTAAAATCACCAAAACAAACACGCTCCTATCCAAAGCATCTTGATAGCCCTGCCCACAAATCACAAACACGCTATGCAACACAGGCTCCTCCCCCCTCATGAGTGGACATGCCCCTTACTGCTGATTGGCTACAAGTGTGTTTTGGTGCTCAGTTCGATCTACTTTCAGCAGTGTTACTCAGAATTCACTTACTGCACCTTTAATTAGAAAAAGTCTGTCTTCCTGTTTTAGTGGAAATTATATCAACACATTGAATAATGCTGTGCGTTTCAAGGCACTTCAGTGGACCTTTAATAAAAGATTTCCTTCAACAGTAATGTTCCAGTTTCAGTCATGCAGTGGTTTTCTAGGCAGTTGCGCATATCATGTAAAAGTTACAATGTTTAGGTTTTACATGGTCTTTCTTAACAGGAACTTAGAGATTGTCTCATGTTAACATATACAATGTTTAAGTCTTGTTTCTATATCTTGAGAACTGTGTATTTTATCGTTTTATCTCAGTCACGTCCCATAGACTTCCATTGAAAAATGCAGCACTGTAAACACTATTTCCTGTGGTAACTGACAGCCTGTCAAGTTTTCAACTGAGCAACTGGACAATTGCTTGGTTATATAAAATAATTTCCCATTGATAGTAAAAATGAAGAACACTTCTTCCAAGTGGTGATTGTTTTTGTTGCAATCTTGAAATGTTTATTTCAGAAGCAGCTTGTTTATTTTCAGCTTTTGCGATTTCCTTGCTTATCAGACTTTAACATCAAATCCACATGTCCTCAAATGTCTTGAGCACCAGCCAAAATTCCTCCTTTATCCTGCACACCAGCCACAGCATACCGACTTGAGCATATTCACAGGTCGATAAGAGATAAAGCGAAGTAATATCCAAACTTTGTCCAAAAATGGCTAACGTTGTCTTTGGGTTACAGCTCTCTCCCCGAACCCAACGCCATGCTCCTCCCCCGGACTATCCAGAAGCAGTTCCCTCTCCGCACCCTCACAACTAGGTATCATGCTGTGCTTTCCCTTTCCATTCCAGTCCCTTTCCATGGTAGATCTAAGCTAAATGGTTTCGTTTTCTCCACCAGGTCCTGAGGTCTTCGCAACTCCTCCAGCAAGTCCCTCCATAACTCAGGTGAGAGTCACTTCTAATTCCCTTCTATATAGCGTTGATATTGTGTCCCCTTGGTGATGATAAATGTTTCGTTGTTTTTGTTTGTGTATCTGGTCAGCATCTGGAGGTACCATCTACCCATGACCAAGAGGACACGAGTAAGCCGGAGCAGGAGGTTTGTGTAACTAATCCTATTCCTTCTGCTCTTCTCACTTTAATCTTCCTCCTTTAGTGTTTCAGGTATAAGAACATTAGCAAACATGTTTGAATTTTTTCCTTTTTTCCTTTTATTGTAACCTATAATGTTAGTCAAGTGCCAATTTAGTTCATCATGACCTTTTCCTTTCTAATGCAGTCTAAAGTAGTACATGTGAAATAAGTTACAACAATGTGTTACTGCGTTTACTCACAAAATCTGCATTACATTGAGTTGAAATGTATTGCACAAACAGTTCAAACTGCTAACTAGAGTAACTTATTATGAAATAATATGCTTAAGTGTGAACTGAATGTAATTGTAACAGTTCGTAGTGTGGGTAAGAAAGAAGTGGGAACCAGCTAATCTTTAACATGAATTTTAATGACAAAATAAAATTCAAAACTGAAAACAAAACGTGTTGCAGACACTTTTCAGCTGACTTCCGCACATGAACACAAAAGAAAAACAATATAATTGCCACACATCTGTAAGCATGCACTTCGTGCACTTGTTCTTTCCTTAATCATTAAACTCACTCTTTTGTTCTTCTGCTTCAGACCTTCACGAGGCTAGTAGAGTGGATGCCTAGCGACAAGAAAAAAAAGGTGTCCTCTGGAACTTTAACCCCACGTTATGCCACCACCGTACCAGCCAGAGAGCCCGCCGTGGTTCAGAAGGAGAAGCCAGACCATCATGGATCCATGGACAAGGGGACGAACTCTGAACACACAGCCCAGAAAAAGGAGGAGACTCCTGGCCGTGGTGTCAGTCAACCTCCAGCCACAGGGGTCGCCAAACCCGTGCCCCGGCCCCCCACACAGCAAGCCCCATGCACGGCCGAAATCAAAACAATAGGGGCCTTCCCACCTCTAATGAGAGCCGTCTCCTGGGACACGGTGGGCTCCATGAACATGAGGAATGCTGCTCCCAAAGGCGAGGAGAGTCTGTCCTTCCCTGACAAATCAAGGGAGTCTATGTATAAGTCCTCTGGGTACAAGGACTTCCCTGTGCCACCTGGGACCGTTAAAAAACTGTCCAGTTTGCGTGAGGTAATCCTTTGTTGTCTTTGGCCAACCCGATAACCATGCTTTTTCAATAGTTTAATGTTCCTTTTTATGGCTTTCTCTGAGATTTAAGCCCAGTTGGCAGAATAAAGGGAATGTTATGTCCCTGATTTAGCGGAATCACTTTTTGAAAGTTGGTTTATGGTTTTCATTCCTCTTCTAGGAGCACAAGCTGGTGCGTAACCAGAGCATCTACAGCACAAAGCTTCCTGACCTGAGTGAAACAGCCGAGCAGGAACGAGGTGCGATCATCTTGAGTCAGTCTGTGCATAAACTTATTGCAGCTTATTTTAGGGGCCAAGCGCCAAAGGTTCATAGGCACCTATTGTAATCATTAGTGTTCCTATTTTTATTCTTTAGATTTGGCAAACAGATAGAGGACAGTCTGTCACCATACCAAATTTGTAGTCTCTAACTCAATCCCTCTAGTGCCATCAGCTGTCCAAAGTTTCACTCACCTTTATGCTACTAACTTTTGAACCGTACGGGCTAGAAATGACTTTTTCCTCTGATTCCTTGGCTCAAGACGATTCGATTGCACCCTATAACGTCATTTTCTGTTATGAAAATCCGATTTTGTCGAAAATTAAGCCAGATCATCTTTAGACCATGCCGACAAAAAGTTATGAAATTCAAGTTGATTCGTTAAACTGTTCTCGAGTAACTTGCGAGCGAATTAGAGGAAGAGCACGCCAAAATGAACGTGAGGCTATAACTCCTCAACGCAGTAGCGTATTCTGACCAAACTTGGTGTGTGTTATGACAACCATGACCTGAGAGTGCCTGCACAGTTTTGGGGCAGTCAGCTTAATAGATTCCTTGGGTCATGGCGAGAACATAGATACCAATTTTGCCATAGTCGGCCGAACGTCCTGTCCGCCATTTTGAAACCTACTTTTTTCGAACTCCTTCTAGGCCGTTGGTCGGATTTTCACCAAAATTTAATCGTATCAGCTTCAGACCATGCCAGCAAAAAGTTATGGATTTTGCATTGATAGACAAAACTTATTTGTATACCGCATCAACAAAGTTGAGGCATAATGCCAAAAGATTCTGAGGTTGTATGTCTGCAGTGCTTTGGCATATTGACACCAAAGTTTGCATGTGTCATTAGCCGCATTTCCATTACCCTTCAAATTGCGCAAATTGAAATTGTGAATTGAAAATACGCTTAATGGAAACACGTAATTTTCGCAAAAACTCCCATTTATCGCAAAAAAGTTTTTACGCTCGCATGAGGTGGTTTTTCAGGCAATTCGAAAAAGAAATATTTCGCAAAACTGCAATGGAAACAGTTTTCGCGCATTTACAGTCAGCTGACGTAGATGACGCGGTGTGTTTGGACAGAATACGAGACAGAGTTCTTAAGAATTCATATAAGACAAAATAATTACAGCAATAATGGATTCTAAACCTCAAATAAATGCCACAACCAAGACCTCGAAGCAGAAATGAGGGAGAAACACACAGAAACACCTCATATGTGCCGCTCACAAGTATAAGGGTCGTTCCTTACCATTAATGCTTGGAAAACACACATACATCTCCTTCCATTAATAATAATGGCTAGTGCAGTGGCTGGGATTAGTACATAAACCTCCATTTTGGAATGATTTTACTGATCGCGAGAGGAAAAATGAAGTTTTAGTCGTCATTTTGCAATAGTTTTTTGTCGACATAAAGAAAAAATCGCAAAAGTTTTGCACAAATCTTTAAAGGACAAGTTCGGTATTTTACACTTAAAGCCCTGTTTACAGATCGTTTCTGATGAAATAGAACGGTTAAGATTAAAATTTGGACACATGCTGCTGTCCCGAGAATTTTAGGTTTATTTCACTTTCCCCCCCCCCCACCTACACAATGGCAGCCTATGGGCACTGGAACAATCCTTCCTAAAATGCATTAAACTTTCGTTTACAAAGACGTGAAACTCACCGAGTGGTCAGGGGTGTTCACTGATATGCTCACACTAAAATCGCTGCAAAAGATGCTTTCCAACAGGTTTTATCGCAGTTTTTGTCCAACTCCATTGACTTGTATTGAATGTGCTGTGTGAGGTGTGGTATTACTCCGCCGCTTCTTCTTCTGCTTCTTCTGTGTATTCAATGAAATGCCAGCGGTTTGCTTGCAATTGGCAAAGGTGCATTATCGCCACCAACTGGGCTGGAGTGTCTATTATTTAAGCTCTCAACGGAAGAATCTACGGGTGTGAGACGTTTGGAAAAATAGATCCACAGTTTTACAACGAATGGTAAAACACCTGTTGGAAAGCATCTTTTGCAGCGATTTTTGTGTGAGCATATCAGTGAACACCCCTGACCACTCGGTGAGTTTCACGTCTTTGTAAACGAAAGTTTAATGCGTTTTATGAAGGATTGTTCCAGTGCACCTATACACCCATTCTAGAGGTTTTGGGGAAAGCGAAAGAAACCTAAAATTCTCGGGACAGCAGCATGTGTCCAAATTTTAATCTTAACCGTTCTATTTAATCAGAAACGATCTGTAAACAGGGCTTTAAGTGTAAAATACCGAACTTACCCTTTAATGGAAACACGCCTATTGTCGCCTCACTCTGACCACAACACATCAATTTGGTCACAGCACCACCTATTGGTCGAAAGTGATAATCCATTTAATCATATTAATAGTGACTGTATTTATGATTTTTTTTAGCTATTTTCCTTAAAATCATCTTAATATGTCTTTAATTGCTCATTGTTGCATTTGGTCTGATGTTGAAGCCATTCTGGCATTACTTATCGTGCCTTCTTCTCTGCTTGGCCCCTTAATGGCTGCTTGCAGCTATATTTATATATATATTGTTGGTTTGAAGGGATAGAATACCCAAAAATGAACATACAGTTTGCCCTCATGTCATTCTAGATCTGTATGACTTTCTTGCTGCTTCTTTGCAATACACAATATATGATATTTTGAATAACTTTGGAGTCCAGACAACATTTCATTGTATGGACAAATAGACTTTTTTCTCAAAATATCTTCTTTTGTGTTCCACAAAAGAAAGTAATTTGGCATCACTTTATTATGATGGTCCCTTTTAAACATTCTGTTGACTAAGTAACTTTGCTACATGTCAACTAACTTTCATTAGAGTATTAGTAGACTGTTTGCTTAATATCTGCTAACACTTTATTGTGATGATCCTCCAACAGACATTCTACTGACTATAAGTAACTTTGCAAATAAATATTATTCTAACCCAAACCCTACCAGTCTACTAATACTCTACTAACACTCTAATGAGAGTTAGTTGACATGTAGGTGCAACATTACTTATAGTCAACAGAATGTGTTGAAGGGACCATCGGAATAAAGTGAAACCAGTAACTTATGCATATCTGAAAGGACATGAGGGTGAGTAAATCATGCATGAATTAAAAAAAATTGGATGAACTATCCAAACAAATCCTACTTCTGTTTTAGGCAGATGAATTATTCTGGTTATGTGTTCATCCAAAAAAAAAAAAAAAATCAGTTCTATGTAAACTGTCCCTTTCTGGCATCTCAAATGTATCATGCAGAAGTTACAGGGTTTAGTACTGGCCAGGCCTTTATCTCATAGTCTCATGTGAAGAACACTTGACTATACTTCATATATTTTAACATGTAACATTTTAGCCTGTTTTTACTAACTTTTCAACATTATTTTCTATGCTGTTTCACAAGTTGTCAGTTTGTTTCTCTGCTGTTGCCAGTAGAGCTTAAAATGATAATTCACACAAAAATGAAAATTCTGTCATCAGTTGTTCCAGACCTGTATGAGTTTCTGTTGAACACAAAAGAATATATTTTGAAGAATGGTAATCAGACAGTTGCTGGACCCCATTGACTTCCATACTATGAAACAAATACTATGGAATCAATGGATTTGGTTACTGACATTCTTCAAAATATCTTCTTGTGTGTCCAACAGAATAAAGAAACTCATACAGGTTTAGAACAGCTTGAGGGTGAGTAAATGATGATTATTATTTTGGGGTGAACTATCCATTTAACGTTTTTTTGAACCCAGAACATGGGGCGGAGATGTCACCCACTTTTATGGGATTTATTCTATCACTGATCTGTTTTTACACTGATTTATATTACTTGTTTAAAAATACATTTGAAATGTAACTATATTCTTACACCACTAGGTGGCACATGTATGTCACAATCAACACATAGTACTTGTAATAATTTCTTTTACAGCTCTCTTAAAGGTACACTATGTAATCTTTGACGCTCAGACTAGAGGTTAATAAACAAAACTGCATTCATTTATCGGAAGAACACTGTAGCCGGAGCTACTTCTCTCTGTTTATGTCTATGACGAGTCATGTCGAGACTTTTCTGCAGCGTTTGTCGTCCCGCCAGGGATTAAATATTCCGAATATAAACACTTATTATAGGCATACCGTAATGATTCAGGATAAAACAAAAACACGGTTTGGAAGATAGACTCATTATGTATGCATTAAATCTTAGTGACTGGTTCATCTCTCAGGTCCACTCTCTCCACTCACAAGTTCTCCCAGTGAAGAGGAGAAATCTGACGCCATGCCCAACATTTCAGATGTCATGCTGCGCAAGCTCAAACTGCACAGAGGTTTACCTGGCTGGTACGCTCATAAATCCATTATTTGAACATAGAAATATTAATTACCTACTAATAATATCCCCTCCTCCCCCTTCTTTTTTGTTGCAGTGCACCTCCGCTCTCAGAGAAGGAAGTTGAGGTGTGTATATTCTTGAGTTTCGTATATAATTGTATATAGATTTATTTTTATTTTAAAAATGTCCAATTTTTACTCGTATTAGACCCTTGTTAGTTTTTGACTCTGTATATAATAAAAGTAAATACAGTCTAGAGGTGTGGGAATCATTATGTTGTCATAACTGCATCACAGCTGCACTTGTTCAGTACAGTGTTGTGCAGAATGCGGCTGTTTTGATATGTAAGTAAAGGCCATGGCTGAGCCTGGCTTAGGACATGGCAATTTGATGGGCTTTAGTGAGTTCCTGTCCCCTGTGAGGAAACTAACATGCCTTTGTGAATACAATCTGCTCCCAGGATGACGCTAGTGAGGGTCAAGGGCTGGACGTACTTTCCTCTCTAATATTCAGACAATACTGGCTGTACTCCTGCCGCTCTCTTTGATCCTGACAGTAAAGTTCCCACGATATTAATGCTTTCCTTAGTCCTGCTCCAGTTCGCAAAAGCACAACCTCTTGTAAAGTCAAGTTATTCATCGACCATGTGTATTAGAGAAGTCTGTGTATTAAACCCTACTAAATCGACAAATCAAATGTAAAAAGTTTAGGGTCTGTACAGTATTTAATTATTTTTGAAAGAAAGAAGGAAAGAAAAGTTTCCTTCTTTTCAGCAAGGACATTAAATTAAATTAAATCCTCATTAAATGAATCAAAAGTTTCCTCAAAAATATGGAAAAATTTGAAATTTAACAGACATGTTTCTTTAGCAGCAAAGTATCATATTAGAATGATTTATGAAGGATCATGTGACACTGAAGACTGGAATAATGATGCTGAAAATTCAGCTTTGCATCACAGGAATAAATTACATTTTAAAATATGTTCAAATAGAAAATAGTTATTTTACATTTTAACCATATATCACAATATTACTGTTTTTACTGTATTTTTTTTTTATCAAATAAATGATAAAAGCCTTGGTGAGACTTTTTCCAAAAAAAATTAAAAAAAAAAACTGTACAGTAGTGTAACAATAATTTTGATCATATTTCTTTATATAATCTGTTCTCAGGTCATGATCTGTACCTGAATAGTGTTTATTATTATTATTACCCACAAATATATTCTATACATACATATTAACATTTAAAGAAAAGCTACAGACAGTGGAAACATGGTGTTTAAATATCATTTTCAATGTAATTAAAAAATATATAATATTTCAGATTATTTTTCTTTGTAATGTTTATGTCTTTAAAATGCTCACCAAATGTTCATTCAAATTGTCTGGTAAAAACTTCTGATTACAAACTGAACAGTCAAATGAGTTCATTAATGTGACTAAAGTCAATATCCTGTAAAATATATGACACATAGCACTTCCTGAGAATGACACATTTGTAAACTACTTTTCTGTATGGTTTCTGCATTTATCTTTTCCATTGTGCCAGAGGCTTATTGACTTACAAACATGTGAAATCAGTTGTGTTTTCACAGTGACAAATACTTTCACAGCGAATGGATGTATTTTGTCTTTTAATGGCCATGTTTGCTGTCTTCTCCCTGCAGAACGCCTTTGTGCAGCTCTCCCTGGCATTCCGCAATGACAATTACACGCTGGAGTCGCGGCTGAAACAGGCGGAAAGGGAGCGCAACCTGACTGAGGAAAACGCGGAGAAGGAACTGGAAGAGTTTAAAGGCAGTCTCAAGGTCAGAGCTCAATGCAAACAGCCCACATAAACACACATGTTGGGAATTAACTGGAAAATAGCTTGATTTTTTTTTTTTTTTTTTTTTGTCTGCATGCCATTCCAGAGCACTGTGTCAGTGTGGCAGAATGTTGAGCAGCGTGAGTTTTACCAGCAACTCTTAGAAACGATTGCCTTATTACATCGCCTGACAAACCGCCTCTCCAGCAGGGCTGAAATGGTGGGAGCCGTGCGGCAGGTGAGATGCTCAACATTCCAGCGTCATAACTTCATGTGAACTTCTAAAGTTGCGGTCACTTGAACCAAATTTCAGTGAAACTTTGGAGGCAAAAAAGCTCAATTGTTAGTAGTGTAGCGATGAATGATGCACAGCTCACACAGAAGTTACTTTCAAGCCCAGAAGCATTTTGTTGGTCAAAGCAGCGAATTCACGTGACCAACTAAACCCGATGTGGAATCTGAGTGGGGAACTTTTTTAGATGTGGTCACATTAGCTAAACTGTGCATGCAAAAACAGGTCCTTTGTCAATAGCAAATAGATATATTGGGCCCTATTTTAACGATCTGAAACGCAAGTATCAAGCGCGAAACGCAAGTAACTTTGTGGGCGGGTCTTGGGCGCTGTTGATATTATACCGGCGGGATAAATGACTCTTGCGCCCGACGCAAATCTAAAATGGGTTGGTCATTACTCATAGGTGTGGTTTGGGCGTAACGTGCAATAAACCAATCAGAGCGACATCTCACATTCCCTTTAAGAGCAGGCGTGCTTGTTTCATGGTGGATTGCTATTATAACGGCGGATTTGCCAGGAGCGGTTCACAGCCGAGGAGACCGACGTTCTCGTCAGGGCCATAAAAGACAGAGAAGTGACATTGGGGATGGCATGCGCCCTTAAAATAGCATATGAATAACATGCGTAACACGCCACTGACTTTAGACTAGGTTTTTCCTGGTCAGTGGCAGAATTGTTTTCTAAACCTGCAAAATAGCACCAGGGAACGTTTGCGCCAGAACGCGCCTCCTCTTTGCGCTGAACCGTCCCCGGGAGTGCAAGTTTATTTCCTAATTTACTGACGTGCGTCTGTGGAGGGAAAAGTCCACTGTGCGCGGGTGCAAAATAGGAATGATACAGGCGTCGGTGTACAAAGTCAATTGCGCTGGGTGCAAGATAGGGCCCATTAAGTTCTGCTCATACTACAGTATAGTAGTCGCTTTCAATCCAAGCAGCTGCACTGACCAACATGAACACGAGTGAAATCTACATGAGGAACTTTTTCAACCTCAAGCAAAACTCTCGAATCCACAGATTCGTATTGAAATGACTGGATTTCACCCACAAGCAACAGTAAATGTGACCACACCTACACGCAAAACAGAATTTTCCCCTTAAAAAATTGCCGAACAATGGTAAATGTGACCTGCAACTTTATCATTGCTCTACACAATTTTTCCGGGGCGAAATCCAGTTATTTAAATACGAATCTACGTGATCAGGAATATTGTGTGATGGTGTGGTCACATTTTGTGGATAAAATTCAGTCATTCCAATAGGGATCCGCACAACTGGGAGTTTCAAAAAAGGGCAAAAAAGTTTCCCACACAGATTACACTCATGTTCAAGTTGGTTGCACAAATTCACTGCAGTGACCAACAGAAAGCTGCTTGGTTTGAAAGGGACTTCTGTGTGAGCTGTGCTTTTTATGCAAAAGAGATTTTGGAGAAGAGTCTCTCTCAGCTGAAGTGCTCTTCATGTTTTCATGAGAAAACTATCCTTTGTCTTGGTGGAGGCACTAGATGGGAATGTTTATTTTCTGGCAGATAAGAGATGTTTGTGATAGATTTAGTTAAGTGGCATGCTTGCCCTTAGGTTAATGTGCAAGCTAAAGTAAACCAAGTTAACAGAGAAGGGCTCAGCGGTATGTCTGTTGCTAGTGGTGACACTATTAGGCCTTGCATGGGTTCACTGCAAGTATCATTACCTCAACTCACAATGCCTTGCTCTTACATCCTGTAACTTTATAGTGACTGATGATACAAATATTTTTGAGGGTGAATGATCATAGAATGAACATCTTATTAACACCCTCAAATACTCGTCACATTTATTTTAACAAATGCATTTGAAGTCTACTTTTGCATAGTAGATTTGCATAGTAGAAAATTAGTGTGTGACACGGATTAAATATTTGATAATTTGCTCAACGTCATTTAAGACATGACCCTGAATTAACATCCTTGCTGGTCAAGCAACAACATTAGTCAGAGACCTAGCAACTACTATATCCTTTTTTGGGAAATAATCATTTTATTTTAAGAATATCATGCTTGTTTCTTCCATAGAATAAAAAATAAAATAGCTAATTGTAAAATTTTACCTCATAATTCAGATTTTGTTTTTATTACAATTGCAAGTTTATATCTCGCAATTCTGACTTTTTTCTCGCAATTGCGAGTTTAATCTTGCAATTTTAGCTTTATTTCTCACAATTGCGAGTTTATGTCTTGTAAAAAAAATCAGAATTCTGAGATAAAGTCACAGTTACCTTTTTTATTTTTCGACCAAAAATCCCAGAGTTCTGGAGATGCACAGTACCCAGTAGACTGAGCATATGATAATGTGCCTTTGCTTTGGCCGTGGCAGGAGAAGAGAATGAACAAGGCCACTGAGGTTATGATGCAGTACGTGGAGAATCTGAAGAGGACGTATGAGAAGGACCACGCTGAGCTGATGGAGTTCAAGAAACTCGCCAACCAAAACTCCAACCGCTGCTATGGAGGTTCAATAGACACTGGAGGTAAATGGAAATCATCCAGGGCTTCAAAACCACAGTTGTCTTGCCCCCAAAACATGCCTGTTTATGTTTCATATTTCACTTATGCATTTCGTACAGATGATGGTGTTCCACGTACATCAAGGTCCATGTCTCTGCAAATGGGAAAGGTAGGCTGAAGTCTGTTCCTAAAGAATTCAAAAAGCCTGATGCCTTAGGAAAACTATTCTTTCTAAGTTTTCTAAGTTTCTTCTAACTTGAACAGGAAGTTTTTTTAATGGTCAATAGCTTTTGGTTTGCAATTATTTAGATGT
The DNA here is from genome assembly GCF_949319135.1 of Squalius cephalus. NCBI lineage: Eukaryota > Metazoa > Chordata > Actinopteri > Cypriniformes > Leuciscidae > Squalius > Squalius cephalus. The sequence goes on along the minus strand of NC_137124.1, from coordinate 54,998,944 downwards.
GCCTGCTAGTCAGATCAAGACAGTATTAGGAAGAACATTTTCATTCTAAAGGACATTTTATTGGATAAAAATTTGGATATGCCTCAAAGTACAAGATGACTTGTTAATAGTTTTATTATAGTATTAGTAATAGTTATAGTAATAGTAATAGTAATCGTTTTATTACTATTTTTTTATTTTAAAACGTTTTATTCCGTTTTACACAAATGGTGAGATTGTAAGTCATGTAGGAGGACTCGCATTACATTTTAAATGCCATTCAAAAGTTTGGGCTCACTACAATTTTTTTATGTTTTTTTTTTTTTTAAAAGATGACTCAACAAGTCTGCATTTATTTTATTGATCTAAATTACAGTAAAAACACTACTATTGTGAAATATTGATTCAATTAAATATTGGTACTAAACAACTGTATTCTATTTTAATATACACTGATCCAAAACATTATGACCAGTCACAGGTGAAGCGAATATTGTTGATCATCTCCTAATAAGACTATATATTAAGGTCTGGGTGGATTAGATGGTAAGCAAACTATCGGTTCTCGTAATAAACGTGTTGGATGCAGGAGAAATGGGCAGGATTAAAGATCTGAGAAACTTTGACAAGGGACACATTGTTATGGCAAGGCAACTGGGTCAGAGTATTTCTGAAACAAGGCTTGTGTGTTGCTCCCGGTCAGCGGTGGTGAGAATTTACCAACAGTGATCCGAGGAGGAACAAACCAGGCCGAGGCTCATTGATGCATGAGGGCTACGAAAGCTATCCTGACTGTGGCACAAAATAAAAGCCACAAAAGTTTAATGATGGTAATGGCAGGAATGTGTCACAACACAGTGCATCTGCTGCATATGGGTCTGCATAGACCAATCAGAGTGCCTATGATAAACCCTGTCCACCACTGAAAGCACCTACAGTGCCATTTTCTTTTACATCACATGGATGTCTGTGTAGTTGTGCGCTGTTTACCTGGGGAAGCGATGCACCAGGATGCACTGTGGGATGACAACAAGCCAGTGGAGGGAGTGTGATGCTCTGGTCAATGTTCTGCTGGGAAACCCTGGGTCAGCCATTCATTTGGACGTACATTTGACACGTGCCATCTATCTAAACATTGTTGCAGACCAGGTACACCCCTTCATGACAGTAGGCGCGTTTCCATTACAGATATGCGCAAAACTTTTGAGATTTTTTTCTCTTAATATCGATAAAAAACTATTGCGAAATGATGTAGTTTCCATTAACCAATGTTATGCGACTAAAACGTCATTTTTTACTCTCGCGATAAGTCATTCAAAAAATCATGGCAACGGACGTTGGTAGGTTTATATGTATCACAGCCACGTATCGCACTAGACATTATTATTGTTAATGGAAGGAAACGTACTAGGCATGTTATCCAAGCATTAATGGCAAGGAAAGACCCTTATACTGTGAGCGGCACATATGAGGTGTTTCTGGGGTTTTCTCACTCATTTCTGCTTCGAGGTCTTGATTGTGGCATTTCTTTGAGGTTTAGAATCCAGTATTTCTGTCATTCTTTTGTCTTTTATGAGTTTAATTAAGAACTCCGTCTCGTATTCTGTCCAAACACACCGCGTCATCTACGTCAGCTGACTGTAAATGCGCAAAAACTGTTTCCATTGCAGTTTTGCGAAATATTCCTTTTTCGAATTGCCTGAAAAACCACCTCATGCGAGCGTAAAAACTTTTTTGCGATGAATGCGAGTTTTTGCGAAATTGAAGTGTTTCCATTGGGCGTATTTTTAATTTGCAATTTCAATTTGCGCAATTTGAGGGGTAATGATGTTTCCTGGAGGAAGTGAAGTCTTTCAGCAGGATAATGCACCCTGCCACACTGCATTCATTGTTCAGGAATGGTTTGAGGAACATGATGAAGAGTTCAAGGTGTTGCCCTGGCCTCCAATTTTCCCAAATCTAAATCCAATTGAGCATCTGTGGGATATGCTGGACCAACAAGTTTTATCCACGGCAGCTCCATCTCGCAGGATACAGGACATGAAGGATCTGTTGCTGATGTCTTGGTGTCAGAGACCACAGGACATCTTCAGGGCTCTTGTAGAGTCCATGCCTCGGTGGGTCTGCGCTGTTTTGGCAGCACGCGGAGAACCAACAGCATATTAGACAGGTGGTCATACTGTTTTGGCTTATCGGTGTATGTTAAAATGTAATTTATTCCAGTGATGCAAACCTGAATTTTTCAGCATCATTACTCCAGTCTTCAGTGTCACATGATCCTTCAGAAATCATCCTAATATGATAATTTGCTGCTCAAACATTTCTTATTATCATCAATGTCTAACACTTGTGCTGCTTAATACTTTTTGTCATTTTTTTCAGGATTCTATAGATTAATAGAAATGATTTACAGTATTTGAAATAGAAATCTTTTGTAACATTATAAATGTCTATACTATCACTTTTGACAAATTTAATGCATCCTTGCTCAATAAAATAATTAATTTCTTTCATAAAATGTTTTTTAAAAATTCGTACTAACCCCAAACTGTTAAACAGTAATGTATATTTGCTGAAAGTTATTTTGTTAACTTTAGGAGTACACTAGCATATAGATAAGTTTGAAGCCTGGAAGCAACAAAAGTCCAATTTTGGTTTCATGGGATCTTTAAGTTCCATGGTTCATTGAAAATGTGGAGATTTACTTCTGTTAACAAGTACACTGATCTGAAGAACCTGTAATATAACACTTTTTAAATCTCTAAAAATATGATTGCTGAACCAAAGGTGCAGCAAACAACCATTTAAAATCCTTTATTTTTAATCATGTACCAATAACATCAGATCAGAGAGGGAGAGAACATGAGTAAACATGTTCATATGATGAAGTATTTCGTTTCAGAGAGTGTGTCTTTGTCTCTCTAAGGCTTTGCCCAGACGGAGAGTCAGTGTAGCTGTAGTTCCCAAGTTTAATCTGCTGAACATCCCGGGGCAGACGCCGGTCCCCTCTGGCCCTAATATTGCACCCGGTGCCCTTCCTGTGGTGGTGAGTCCTATCTCAAGCACACTGCCTCGTCAGCAGACACGTGTTATTAATGATACCTTATCTTTAAGTTCCCTACATGTGGCATATTATCAAGGTGAACATTTGAGGCCAAAGCCATTCATCAAAATGAGACTTCTTACTTGATTGTATTCTACTTTTGTTTTAAGTGTGAGGCAAACACCATTAAGAACGGCAGTTCGTCAGACCCTACACAACAAGATGTGCCTGACAGACCGTAAGTCACTGCCTTTCTCGACTTTGCTGTCACATTCCCCACATGATCACACATTCATCAACCTCAGTTTCCTTAAAACAATGCATCAATTTGAGCCTTATCAAAATATTCGCGTCAGGAAAATGTTGCATGATTTGCACCTACACTCTTAAAAATAAAGGTTCCTGAAGGGAGAAGGGAGTTTTTTCAGAGATGCTATAGAACTATTTGAATATGAATATGTGAATTAAAGCCTAAATTCAATCTGTTCATCACATAAAGCGATCGAGTCTCTTCAGAAAATTTGGACTAAACCGCTCAATTCACATGGATTAGTTTTACGATCTCTTTATGAACTTTTTGAAGCATTAAAATGGTAGTTGCGGAGCTGTTAATGGAGGGACAGAAAGCTCTCTGATTTGATCAAAAAGATCTTCATTTGTGTTCCGAAGACAAACGAAAGTCTTATGGGTTTGGAACGACATGAGGGTGAGTAAATAATGACAGAATTTTCATTTTTGGGTGAACTATCCCTTTAAGTGAATAGTTCTTAAAAGAATAATTTTATATGAAGAACAGAACTTAATAATCTGAAGAACCTTTTTCCACTATAAAGAACCTTTTGTGCAGTGGAAAGGTTCTTTATTAGCATCAGTGGTTCCATGAAGAACCTTTCCATTGCACAAAAGGTTCTTTATAGTGGAAAAAGGTTCTTCAGTTTATTAAAAAAAAAAAAAGGGTTCTCCACACATAGGGAAAAAAGTGGTTATTGGTTATAAGTGGTCACTGAAAGGTTATTTGGAGAACCACATTTGCCGGTTCAATGGCATTGCTGTGAAAACCCCCTTTTTGGAACCTTTATTTTTCAGAATGTTCTATGGAACCACAGATGCCAATAAAGAACCTTTATTTGCATAGCAAATGAAAGATTATAACTTACCCAACCTTCTCGTTTTTTTTCTATGTGCTTAAAATAGCACACAAGAACTCCCACAAAAGTCCCATCTGCAGTCAGTTTTACATCCTATTTTGTGATTAAATCTAAACATTTGGACAGGAACGTTTGACAAAAAGCAGTCATCAGTGTCCGACCATATTGTTTTAGTAAGAAAAGGTAAAGAGCTTGTCACCGTACTGTCATATCCTAATGCCGGGTTTTAACTCAAAGACAGAAAGACAATAACAATCTGGTAAGATGCGTGCTATTCTAAACCGAGTGATGTTTAAAGACCTCCCAAAGGACGTTTAAACATTTCATGTCACACCTTTGTCAGAGCTGCAGAGGTATGTGTGCCATGTGGCATTTAAGAATCTCCTTTAGGGCAGAGGTTATTTTTGTTATTACCTGTGGTTATGAACTGAGAGAGCCAGTTGTGTTGTTCACACACATCTGCGTAATGGCAATTTTTTTTATTGCGCCATCCCCATCTTTCCTTTCCTATGTGAAACAAAGCAGTGGAAACCCTCTGACGGAGCAGGAAAGTGAAGCAACGCCAACCAAAGTTGTCTGCAGTCCAGAGAAGATTACGGAAGAGATCAAAGCCAAGATTGAAGAAGAAGCGTATAACAAAGGGTAACACGCTTGGTGTTTTAATCTGTGTGGATGCACAGTGACTAGTTACATATCATGCAGTTGCATAATTGTAAAACATTCTCTAGAAACAGTGCCATTTTTATCACTTCTTTTGAAAACCAAGGTTGGGTAAAATTGGGGACCACCATAGTAGGATGCTTCATCCTCAATATTGATCAGTTGTCGACAAATATGTGGGTTAAACTTTATTTCGATGGTCGAATTTAGACATTCTGCTAACTATAAGTAACTTTGCAACTACATGTCAACTAACTCTCATTAGAGTATTAGAAAAGACTATAGATATAGAAAGACTGTTCAGTCCAATTATTTATGAATAGGAGAAACTGCAACGCACAATATGGCAGAATAAAACCCGCCTTCTAAGTAAAAGAGCCAATCACTGATTGATAAAGTCATTGCATCACTTCAGCTGCCTTTAGAAGCTCCAGTTCACATCGAAACCTGAGACTCGTGCTTAGGACTGCACATGCGCATTGGCTGGTCTAGCCTAAAAAAAATAACATTTTAATGCTATTTTAGCATAAGAAACAACGGTAGCACTTTATTTTACAGTCCTTAATTACAGTCCTGTAATTACAATAACTAGGTACTAACCCTGAACCTACCCCTAAACCTAACCTTAACCCATGCATTTACTTTACATCAACCAGAACTTTTTAAGGTAAGTACACTGTAAAATAAAGTGCAACCGAAACCACCTTTAAGGGACACCTTTAAGATTTTGTTGCTGAATTGAAATATGTTATTTAATTGTGAGTTCGGCAAGATCTCATTAAAATCTCATGAGATTAGTGGTCAACAAATATGTTTTACCTTAAAAGGATGATTTTTAAATCATATCCCTAGTCCTAAATATGTTGTTAGAGCTTTATTATAGCACTACATTATTTCAACCCTGTTTCATTAAGTTTGGAATTCATAAACTGCAGGCTACTTAAAATTTGTATGATTTGAAGATGCATAAAAGGTCAGTTTTATTAGACTGCAAGCAAATATTGCACCGCATCACATTATTAACAGTCATTCTTGTGCTTTATGCCAAGAATAATAATTTTTCTGTAAAAAAAAAGAAAGAAAGTTCCATATTTTTTCTATATGACAGTTGAACTATTGAGCTTGATGAGGCAAATATACTGTAGGCTACACTAGCATTCTAAAGTTTGGGGTTGGTCAGATTTTGTAATGCTTTTAAAATAATTTTCGGTAACACTTTACAATAAGGTTTCATTAGTCATCATTAGTTAACTACTTTAGTTGGCATGAACTAATAATAAACTGCACCTCTACAGCATTTTTTAATCTTAGTTAATGCTAATTTCAACATTTACTCATTATTAAAATCATATGTTGTATTTCTTAATATTAGTAATTGCTCATATTCGTTAATACATTAACTAATGTTAACAAATGAGACCTTATTGTAAAGTGTTATCAAAGTCTCATGCTCAACAAGGCTGCATTTATTTGATACAGTAAAAACAGTAATTTTGTGAAATAGGATTACAATTTAAAAGAACAGTTTTATATACTTTAAACCTTGCTAAATAAAATGATACATTTCTTTTTTAAAAGTCCGTAATTAAAGCTTAGAGAAATGTACTTCTGTTTTTTATGATGTTTCTTTTAAATGTGAAAAAAAACAAGTTTTAAAGGGGTAAATGTGACAATATATCAGGATTGAACAAAGACATTAGACTACATAGACCACAAAAGCATGATATTTTGATTTCAGTGAAAGCTAAATAGCACAGCATACTGCATAAATGCATTCTTTTAAGCTTTACTAAACATTTTTAAGCTTTACAAATCAAAATACAGTGCTATGCATAAGTTTAGACACCCATGCTAAAGTTGACTAAAAAGAGGAATAAAAAATCATCTTTTGGAAATTGAACTTAATGCCTTAATTTAAAAAATTAGGAAAAATCAACCTTTAAGGACACCAATTTTCTTTGTGAATGAATAATGTATCGTAAATAAATAAATGTTCTTCCTTAAAATACAGGGTGCATAAGTTTGGACACCCCTATGTTAAATTCCCATAGAGGCAGGCAGATTTTTATTTTTAAAGGCCAGTTACTTCATGGATCCAGGATACTATGCATCCTGATAAAGTTCCCTTGGCCTTTGGAATTAAAATAGCCCCACATCATCACATAGCCTTCACCATACCTAGAGATTGGCATGGAGTACTTTCCATAAGATCATCTCTCAATGCAAATTAAACCAGCTATTAGGCTAACTGAAATAAAACCATGCCAATCTCTAGGTATGGTGAAGGCTATGTGATGATGTGGGGCTATTTTAATTCCAAAGGCCAAGGGAACTTTATCAGGATGCATAGTATCCTGGATCCATGAAGTAACTGGCCTTTAAAAATAAAAATCTGCCTGCCTCTATGGGAATTTAACATAGGGGTGCCCAGACTTATGCACCCTGTATTTTAAGGAAGAACATTTATTTATTTACGATACATTATTCATTCACAAAGAAAATTGGTGTCCTTAAAGGTTGGATTTTTCCTAATTTTTTAAATTAAGGCATTAAGTTCAGTTTCCAAAAGATGATTTTTTATTCCTCTTTTTAGTCAACTTTAGTATGGGTGTCTAAACTTATGCATAGCACTGTAAGCTTCTACTGTACATTAATTCGTCTACTGTATTATAAATATCTTCACTGTAGATACCAAGAAGGACTTAAGAGATCTAAAGAACTTCAGGAGCTGAACGAGGAGGAAGAGAAAGCAGAAGAGAAGCAGGAGTCTGAAGAAGAAACTAGAGAAAATAGCGATAAAGACAGGAAGTCCAATAGGTAACCCTGACTTCAAGGTGTTTGGCTGTCACATCATTTTCAATAAATCTCTAGTCACGTTGCTTTTGTGCCTTATTTCAGCAGGTTTGATGAGGCATTAGAGGTCATTGACCGGATATGCCCCAAATTCTTCCGACGGAATCGGGTGCTTTGGATTGTCCTCACTCTCTTCTTTGCTTCATTCGTATTGGTCAATGTCATAAACTTCTTCAGTAGCCGCTACAGTGACAGCGGAGACACGTCTGCAGAGAAGTCCGCCATTCCAGGCAAGAAGAAGTTTTTTGGACTGAATGTAGGGTCGAAGACTCCTGCCCCTGAATGACATTATTCCCTCTTCAAACACAGCTCATATTGTTTCTACGAGTCTTTCACACTGCATTTAGTAAATAGCAGAACTACCTGTTATTGTTTAGGGACCAAGTGTGCTTAGATGAGGAATCAGATTTGCATTGATAAGTTATATTACTTGAGGTTGGGAAAGTTACTGCAGAGAAACGTTTTATGCGACTAATGTCACCGTTGATATATGATTATACCACTCAAACCTTATGATTAAACTTCTCAGGTTTTGTGAAATATATATTTGAAATATTAACTACAATATTTAATACAGAATTTGGTACAGTATGTTTTCAATTCTTTGCAATTGTCTATGTTGTTTATTTGAATTGACATTCCAAGGTAGATCCTGAAGTGCAATATTTTGCAGCTGGTAGTTGACGGTTGTGTGTGGGCTTGTGCCTTCGGAGCACTGATTTTAATAGTACAGAATTTTTCACAACTTTGAAGAGCACTTTTAACTAGCATGAAAGAATTCATATTTGCACATGTGTGCTTGTGTTTACTGTTGTGCCACTTCACCTTGTAATAAAGGTGTTTGAAAATCAGGCCTGTTTGTTTCTGGAGTACATGCGATATTTATTGCTCCGGTTTTTCACAATATAGTAAATAGGGGAATTTGACCCCAAAATCCTATTTCAAAAGAAAAACAAAATTATTGATAACAATTTATTTTAAGGTGACGCAGTTACATGTTATTACATGTAATAACGGTAAATTATGCTTATACTACTGGACTGCTGAATGCTTGGATCTGATTGGTTGACAAACATTCTAAGGTGTGTTATTATTTTCATAATTTCATTTACTTTTCTTTACTTTAAAAACATCATCTGAACATTGTTTTGAGGTGTGGTGACCGTAGTATAAGTGGAATAATTGAAAACTAATGCACACCCACTGTAAACCCTAACGTTCAAAATAATTAATTGGTTTGAGTAGGGCCAACTTAAATTATAAAAAAAAAAAAAATTTGAGTTCACAAAACTGACACATTTTAAGTATGTTGAATTGTTTCATTGTTTTAATTTCTATGAACTTGTTTCTTTTAATTTAGACAAACATGGGCTGGGATGTCTATTTCCCATGCTTTGCCATGACACTTAAAAGGGAGAGTAAATGCTAAAATTAAGTGTCATAAAATGTTTTTTTGTGCCAGATTAATGTTAAGTGGGAGATTTAGTGTTTAAGGTTCCACTTTATTTCGATAGTCCACTTTAGACATTCTACTAACTATAAGAAACTTTGCAACTACATGTCAATTAGCTCTCATTAGAATGTCTGTTTGGGAACCATCGAAATAAAGTGTTAGCAGAAATTAAGCAGACAGTCTACTAATACTCTAATGAGATTTAGTTGACATGTAGTTGCAAAGTTACTTATAGTTAGTAGAATGTCTCAAGTGGACTATCGAAATAAAGTGTTACCGTGTTTAATGTTTTGTTATGCTAGTTTAGAAGAGTTTCTGTTATGTTGAATGTTTTAAATTTCTTAACTGATTACCTCAAATTATATGAGTTTTCCCAACTTATTCGGGTTTACAGTGTGTGTTACAGTTACAAGCAACTAACCGTAACTGTATTGTAAGTATATGTTGTTAATTCATATTATTCAGTACTCATTTGAGTAAGTACAATGTAACTACGTCACCTTAAAAAGGTTAAAATGAAGTGTAACCAAATAATTACAGTTGTGGTCAGAATTAGTGGCACCCCTGGTAAATATGATCAAAGATGGCTGTAAAAATAGATTTGCATTGTTTATCCTTTTGATCTTGCATTAAAAAAAAAATCACAAAAATCTAACCTTTAATTGAAGTAAAAGAATTGAAAGTGGGGGGTAAATCACATTATGAAATAAATACTTTTCTCCCAAATACATTTTATTAAATAGTTGTTTCAAACCTCCTTTTGCCAAGATACAGTAACAGCTCTGAGTTTTCTTCTATAATGCCTGATGAGTTTGGAGAACAACTGACAAGATATCATAGACATTCCTCCATACAGGATCTCTCCAGATCCTTCAGATTCACAAGTTCATGTTGGTGCTTCTCCTTCTCAGTTCACTATTTCCCACAGGGTTCAGTTTAGGGACTGGGACGGTCATGGCAGAAGCTTCATTTTGTGCTCAGTGACACATTTTTGTGTTGATTTGGATGTTTGTTTTGGATTGTTGTCCTGATGGAAGATCCAACCACGGCCCATTATAATCAATCAATCAATCAATCAAAGCTTTATTAAGAACACACATGGTCCAAAACACACACACACACAAAAAAAAAAAGATGATAAATATAAGATTTCTAGGCTGTCAGGTTTTGATTTTCTATCTGTTGGTATTTGCTAGTACCCATGACAGGTCTTTGGTGTTTTATGCCCCCAACGTCGCCTTCCAGGCAGCGAGGGGATGGGTAGGTTTAAGGTTGAGGGTAGGGTTAGCTGCCTCTAAGGAGCCATTGGGGGCATAAAACACCATCGAGCCCCATGACACCATGTATCTGAACAAGATGTCCAGGACTCAACTAATCTCTTCAATTCTCCATCTGTGATCCTTGGAGAGTCTTTGGCCACTCAAACGTTCTTCCTCACCGTGAATAAAGACAATACAGACACACGTCCTCTTTCTGGCAGATTCGTAACATCTTTAGTTGATTGGAACTTCTTAATTATTGCCCTGATGGTCAAAATAGGGATTTTTCTTATAGCCACTCTCTATTTTGTGATGCTCAACAATCTTTTGCTGCACATCAGAACTATATTCTTTGGTTTTACTCATTGTGATGGATGATTAAGGGGATTTGGCCTTTGTGTTTCCTCATATTTAAACTCCTGTGAAACAAGAAGTCATAGCTAGACAACTTCATGCTCCTAGTCACCCTGGTTTGCTAAAACAATTTCATATTAATGGGAATATACTTCTACTCATAAGAAATTCTAGGGGTGCAAATAATTGTGTGAAATTCACTTTTCAATTTTATGATATATCAATGCAAGTTAACTTTCAGTTAAAACAACTCAAACATGCATTTTAGTCTGCTTATAAGCTTTGTCTGTGAAACCAGGGGGAAAAGTTTCACAGTACAGTAAATAGGTGAATTAAAAATACACAGGTCATATTTATATTTCACCCCCAAAAAAATCAAGAGTAAAAACAAAATAATTAAGCATAAAGATTTTTTATTTTTTATTTTTTGGGCATTGTACTATTGTTTTCATGACTTTCAAGTGCATTTTCCCTGCAAATTCAAATTTTCATTTCTGTAATAATGAGTCAAGTACAACAAATAGACCCGAGATGTAGTATGTATATTTAAATAATATAATTATTAAAAATAATAATAATAATACATTTTCTCAGAAATGAAAATGACATGTTTTTACATTATAATGGTATTTAAATATCATCTATATAATTTAAATGTCAATAAATGAAATTTAAATTTTACAGTGAAACATTATTGTGTTATTTTCTTTGGCCAAGATGCTGAAAATTCTTTAATATATATATATATTTTCTGTTTATACGGACAAAATATTATTGTCAGGTTCTTTCCAGAAAAATTATTTGCTCATTTTTTCCAAGTCACTTCCTGGCAGTGAGATGATGATGTTGTATGATTGTAAGTGTGTGTGTATGTGTTGGAGAGATGTTTTGCCGGAAGTGGGATAGAGCTGTGTCTGCGTTATATCACAGGAAGTTGGATCAGCCCGTTAATAAGCAAGCACAAGGGAACAAGAGGAAATTGTCCATTTGAGAGACCAAAGCCGAACAAACAACTCAAGAGGTCACAGAGATCTAAGCACATCATCTATCTGAGCCATCTTCATAAACAACAGAGAATCAGTTCAGAGCTGCTACACTCTTCTTCAAATTGATAAATGTCACACATATTAAGAGTCACTGAAAATACTATAGACTATAAAATTGTTTAATCACTCAACCTAAAAATTTTACTTCAAAGAAATTTTGCAGGTGACACCAATAAAAATAAAACCAGTTTATACAGATAAAGTTTTTTCATATAGCTAAATGAACTGTCAGATGAATAGTCAAATGAACAATAAAATCTCTTTAATCTCATGTTTTCTTCATAGGTTGCTAAATGGAGACTTTTGCTTGTCTCCTTCTTAAATGATTCTATAAAGAAAAAGATAGATCGCTAGTGTTTTAGAAGAAATGTCTCACACTTTGCCATGATATGCCAAAAAATCTGAGATTTCAAAATGCCTATTTCTGCCACATAAAAAAAAATACTTTGATAAATCATAATTCTAAAATAAAAAGTAAAAATTATGAGATAAGTCATATTATGAGATAAAAGTCTGAAAAGTTTTTTACTTTTTTTGTCATGATTTAGACTTTGTCATAATTTTTTACTTTTTATGTCAGAATTCTGACTTATTATTTTAAATTAAAACATAATTATGTATTTTTATCTCATAATTTAAATTTGTTTATCTCATAATTATGGCTTTTTGATCTCATAGTTTTGTTTGTTTGTCATAATGATTTACCAAACCATAATGTTTTTCTTGTGTGGAGATAGGCTTCATTGGTGATCATAATTATGACTTTTATAGCAATTATGATTTACCAATGCATGATTTTTTTCTTATGGTTTTTCATGTCATAATTATGACTTTTAATTTTTAGTATCTCAGAATTTAAACCTTTTGTAATAATTGACTTTTTATCTCATCATTTTTTTTACTTTTTGTCATAATTATGACTTAGTATCTCATCATTTTGACTTTTAATGTCCTAATTTAATTTTTTTATCTCATAATTATGAATTTTTAATTTTCTCATAGTTTTTCTCATTAATCTCATTATAATTTACCAAAGCATGATTTTTTTTATTGTGTAGATTATGAGAAATTATGAGATAAACTGATCATTAGGGATCAGTTTATCTCATAATTGTGACTTTTGCAGAATCATTATGATTTATCATATATATATGATTTATCTTATATTTATGATTTCTTTTGATTTTTAACGTCATAATTATGACTTACTTGTATCTCATAAGTTTGACTTTTTGTCATAATTCTGACTTTTACTTAGTATATCTTAATTTCAGCTTTTTGTAATAATTATGACTTTTTATCTCATAATTGTTTACTTTTATGTCATTATTATGACTTAGTATCTCATCATTTTGATTTAATAGTTTCAACTGTTTGTCATTATTGAAAATTAGCTTCCATAGTGATCAGTTGTCTCAGGGAATTTAGGAAAAACATCCGAGACAAAGTTGGGTTACACTAAGGTGTCAGTGTTACAGTGTAATTATACATTTTAATGCTGGGTAATATTAATTAACAACATGCACTTATATGGGATTGTGAATAGGTTGTGGTTCAGTGTTAGTTTCATGTAATTGAGCATCATTTACTGTTATTACTACAGTAAGTACAAGTAACATATGTAAGAAGGACACTGTAAAATAAAGCTGATGTTGAAATGACTGGACCATTTTCCTCTGGATTATGGATTTCCTGCCATTGGTTATGGATTTCTACCGTTCTTGCTATGGCACAAAGGATGTAAACGTTTGACTGTGTGGTGCAGTGCGTCAGCAGGTCTTCAATCATCACTGGGTGTTTTCATGGTGAAAACATTCTCGCCTTGGCCTGAAGCAGACTCCTGAAGAGCCCAGTCCCTCATAGATGCCAGCGCACCTCCTGTTTCCTCTTCCCCACTGCGCTGGCTTGGTCATGACACTTTGTACGGGTCATTTATGTAATAACCGCCCCTTTACGCACAGGCCGCTCCCCTGGGGAGTTTAGCCTCCCTATAACCTCTCCGCTTGGCACTCAGGACACATAAGAGATCACACTTTGCTCAGAAACTCACAGTGAGCAGACTTCACCACCATGGCAAGAGTCTGGATGATGATGATGATGATGAAGATGACACTTTTCAATAGTTTATTCATGTCTAGTCTAACTTTTGACATCCATTTGGTAAAAGGTAAGGGCATTTATTTATCTTAATCATCTTTGGATGTTTACTACTTAGTAATTAATTAGATGTCTATATTGAATGATTATATGGAATGACTTTATAAATGACTCAGACCGCTTAATAACAATTTGACTATTTTGACTCACCTTTAACAGTTTGTAATACAAAATGGTTAACTGCATTATATTTCTTTTTTGTTCCTCTAATGGGCAGTGAACCCTAAACAAGCCATCTCCGGTGTAACTGAAATTTCCATTGGAAATGGATACGCCTTGAATGCATCGGCAGCCAGAGATCTTTGTGAGCATCTTGGTTTGACTATTGCAAGCAAAGCACAGGTGACAGAGGCACAGAAACATGGTCTGGAGTCATGCAGGTAAAAACAACGTACAATGCTGAATGGACCATTATAATAAACTCATTAAATTGTCAATTTAATTAACATTTTTTCTTTTTAAATCTCAGGTTCGGGTGGGTAGACGAGCAAATAGCTGTTGTTCCCCGAGTTCAGGTTAAAGCGAACTGTGGCAATGGCAACACTGGGATTGTCGTGTGGCGTGCAAGTCCCAATAAAGAATTTGATGTGTTTTGCTTCAATTCAACAGGTAAAATATTTGGCTTGACTGTGAATAATTGTTAGATACTGTGGTTACGGATCCATGATTGGCAATCACGTATACACACATATTTTTTAGCGCAATTTTCCACCGGACAAAATTGCGATTGTTAACTCATGATTTCTGTTCTGTGCGTCTGTGCGCACCAATCTTGCACTTCTATCTACTCCTCAACCAGACCACCTAGAGACTTCGGGTTTTCGGCATTATGTTAAGGAAGGTCTAATCTCGGGAACGCACAAAAAAAATCCAGGAAAAGATTTACTATCTCTTAGTGTTGTGATCCCATGAGGTGAGAAAATTGCGCTAAAACACTCAGTGAGTTTTTATTACTTGTTTTCTTAAAGGTACACTTTGTAACCTCTTTTTGTTCAAAATGAACAACATTTAAATAACGAGTCAATACATCATCAATCCTATACCTCCAAAACGTGTTTTGTCTTACCCTGATTCACTATGGTAAGCCTAGGAAAAGGTTAGAGAATTAGAGAAAAGGTAGTTGTCACAATGAGTGAGAAAGTTTGCCATGGAGCAGCTAAATCTCAATCTCCGGGAATCACCCGTTTAAAAAAACAAACAAACAGAGGAGCGTCTGCTGGCAAAAAGAGAACGCCATAGCTCGTAATAAAACAAGAATCAACATTGGCTTGGCTTTTCCAACGCTATCTCACGACCAATTCGTACGAATTTGTACGAGTGAGTAAAATGTGGCTAATTCGTACAAATTCGATCAGGTTGGCTTTTTGGAGACAGCGAGAACTGAGGGTTTTGAAACGTAAAAGCGATGCGGAGATGGCGTTTTTATTACTGAATGGGTTAGTAAGGTATTTTATTGAACAATAAATTGTCATATGCAGCTCTCTAACAAAGTTGATTGTAAAGCATTATGTATTGTGAAGGTAAATTTGATTATGGTTGTTGAGGCGCTGTGCTGAAATATATTTTCAAGGAAGCACCGTGTCTATTAATGGCTACAGTAACGTCTTCAGCTAGTCAGCTTGAGATCCTTTCCATCTAAACTGGTTATGTCTCTTAAGCCTAGTAGTGAATGTTTTATGAGCAGCAGGAGAACCATATTCATCCGCACAGTCACACCGAAGCACACAGTTGTTTTTTAACCGCTAGAGGGCCAAAAGTTACATAGTGTACCTTTAATGAATTTGTCATATTCTAAATCATCTCCGTTCAAGGGCTGATCTTTGGCATTCACATCAAGATGGTCAAGTAAAGCGCAGTGTGCCATTTTCAAATTAAACCAATTAAAACTAAATGAACAGTTTTATATGGATGTTCCTGACCTTTCATGAGCTGTGCCCGTTTTATTTGATATATTACTTCTCAGAAATAATTCATACTTTTGTGAAGTCACTAGTTAGACACTAGTTATATTTTTAAAACATAGGCTTTTTAAAATTTCTAGCTTCTAAGGCAACTGAGTATGTGATTTATTTATTTTTTGTTGCATGCATGTGGTTTCAGTTGGTGCAATATTTTAGAGCAAATTTAGAATTTTATTTGAATTTTAATGCAAAATAAATGACGAATCATTAAGGTTCATACGCAGATTTTATGCACAAAGATGTGCATACATGTGGTTAGTGAATGAATCCCATTGAAAAGCCAATACGTTTTATGTACTCCTTTTCAAGTTATTCATATTCACAGAAATATGAAAATGCTATAATTCATACTTTTGTATTGTCATTTAATTATTCCATTGCTAACTATGTGTTTTAAAAAATTTCGGTAACACTTTATTTTACAGTGTCCTTGTTACATATGTTACATGTACTTACAGTAGTAATACAGTAAATTATGCATAATTACATGCAACTAACCCTCAACCAAATCCTAATCCTACATAGCAAGTACATGTAGTTGCACGTGCACACGTGTGGTTAGTGAATGAGACCTATTGATTGCAAATAAATGCCTGGGTCCAAATTTCTGATGCACATTTTTTTTATGTACTCCTTTCCAAGTTTGTGTGTCATTTGGCATCAAATCAACACAAATTGTTAGTGTGCCAAGTAAATAGGAAATTCTGGATGTGACATCATCACAGATTGGTTTCCTATGAGGGCCAGGGATGAGGTAAAACGGAAGGCAGTGAGTGGGATGAATTGGTAAATGCTTGATCGAGGTGAATGTAACCACTGAGCCATGTCTGTTATGTAACAAGCCTTTTGGTTCTGTTTGGTTGCAGATTTCGAGATACAAAACCAGGCTGCCGCAACCAGAACGACAAGAAAGCCAATCACAACACATTCATCAGTTTTTCCCACTGCTCAGTCTGGAGTTCATCTGAGGAAAATCCCATTTTCTAAAAAACCTTCCCCATCGTCTCCACTCAGTTCCGTTTCTTCCTCGGCTCCTTCTTCACTCTCTCACGGTTCCTCCGTTAACCACGTGGATGATGAAGGGAAACATCTGCCCATGAGCGGCACCACAATGGATGGTAAACTGCTGCTTTCAATACGACAGAAGTTATTGTTCAGCTAATGTCGGCATGAAATCAAAATCGATCCTATTTATTTCACTAGAGCACATTACTAGTCTTGTGGAAAACAATTTATCCATGCAAATTAATCCACAAAAATAAATAAATTAATACATAGCGTGCTGAATGGAACACCTGCTTTTCAAGATCCAATCAATTCCCAAAGGAAAAAACAAGCCACGCCCTCTATTTATCTCATTCAATATTCCGTTTCACTCAGAAAATACAGTCGGTCGCAACTTCTGGTTCACATAGACTTTCATGCATGAAATGGAAGTTGCAAAAGTCTATTGTTACAACTGTCCTTATTGTGATGTATAATGGAGTGAAATGAAGGGCGGGACTTGATTTTGGATTGTTGAGGAGGGGAAATCATTTTGATGAATAGTCATGAGATTATATATATAAAATGATGTGCACGGATAAATCCTAAATAATACACACGTAATATTCCATTAAAAAAAAGAAAACAGAATTTGTCCATTTTGATTTCATGTGACTTTAAACCCCAAAGCTGTCTTGTATTTACTGTTATCTCTTTTCTGATTTGCAGCTGTTCCAGCTGCCTTACTGATCACAGTCACCTTTGCAGTCATGCTTGCTGTATTTATAGCACTTTACTATTTCAAAACGTAAGTTCTTCAATTATTAACTTTATCCAAATGTTAGGTAATCTGAACTTCAGAGCAAATCCCCAGAATTCCAGAGCTAATTTTTAATTATAGACTTGTTTCACTCATTGAAAAGTTTAAATCCTGAGAATAAACATGTTTTAACCATATCCACTCATTAAATGTTCAGTCATATCAGTAGCCAACCCAGACAGCAACAGTGTCGGCCTAGATCCGGGCCACATCTGGTGCATGTGGATTCCACGAGTACCAGATGTGAGCCGGATCTGGGCCAAAACTATGTTGCTTTCTGGGTAATAAAAGCTGTGAATTGCACATTTCTACAATGAAATTGGCAACATAAACGATCCTAGATGTGATGCTTCATCCATCCAGTCTAAGATGGCTGCCATATGAGTTCTGAATTGTTTCTGCACTACAGGAACAGACCCTGCAGGACGCGGGGTGACGGCGAGCAGCAGAAGGAGTACATTGAGACGGAGGTTTTGGAGCACTATAGTGAGAAAGACCTGGAGAAACCACAGGAGGAGCATGTGGAGGAGAACGAGGAAGAAAACAACAGCAGCGCTTCTACAGACCAACACTGACATTTCTGCCTGTGTATTTATCAGGACATCATGTGATGTCTGAGACTGAAGTGTCTGTGTGTGTCATGATGTTTTGTAATAAAGTACAAAATTGACACTGGACAATGGACATTTAATTCAGATGGATTGTTCTAAAAGTTATTCAAAGTGTTACTTTGCTTGAGATATGTATATATACTACAAAGTTTGAAATAATTATGATTTTTTAAATGTCTTTGAAAGAAGTCTATTATTCTCATCAAGGCTTTATTTAATAAAAAATACAGTAAAAACATCAATGTTGTGGAATAATTGTGAAATAACTGTTTTCTATTGTAATGTATTTTAAAATGTAATTTATTCCTGTGATGGAAGGATGTATGTGTGTGTGTGTGTGTGTGTGTGTGTGTGTGTGTGTGTGTGTGTGTGTGTGTGTGTGTGTGTGTGTGTGTGTGTGTGTGTGTGTGTGTGTGTGTGTGTGTGTGTAGTTGTGCTAGAATTTTATTACAGTTAAAACCCACCAATAATCATAATGTACTTATGTAATTAGTGTTAGTGACAGTAAGATTACAGCTAATATTTTTGTGCATAACTACTGAATTTGTGGTTCTGGTCCCCCATGCACAGGTCACTGGTGAAATACTCATAATTCTGCTTTGGCAAAGATACAGAATTGTGATAGACACAATAGCTTGCACAGTGTCACTGAATTAGCATTGCATGTAATTAGTCAGTGACACTAATTATATACTGTATATCTTAACCATATAAAAATGATATAATTGTCTATTGTCCCTCTCCATCACTGAAATAGGCCTGCCCCATATTGGAACTTTTCACTCCTTTTAAACACTTGTATGTGTTGAAATCCCGGTGCTCTGTATGGTAAGTGCATCCCTGCTTACTTTATAATGGAATTCACTGCAATACAAGGGCAGGACACTTCAACACCTACCTACCTCCTACAGTTATTTCAAGATCTATCTACTTCCTTTGATTTGTCAGGTTGATATAGTTGATGATTTTTTCAACATGAAGCCAGTTATTTTGGTTGTAACCACATAAAGAATATTATTTAGGCTATCTGAAAAAAACGTTTTCTGCAGCATTTACCGTTTACCGCGATTGTATTTCCTGTGTACATTATACCTCTTCAATGCATTCAGAGGCCCTGCATGGTTACTGACCCCCATTGATCCATTGAAGCTGAAATTAAGATATACTAAGTAAAAGTCATAATTATGACAAAAAGTCCAAATTATGAGATACAAGTCATAATTATGACGTTAAAAAATCATAAGAAATCATGCTTTGATAAATCATAATGATTCTGCAAAAGTCAAAATTATAAGATAAACTGATCACTAATGATCAGTTTATCTCATAATTTCTCAATCTCTACACAAGAAAAAAATCATGCTTTGGTAAATTATAATGAGATTAATGAGAAAAACTATGAGATTAAAGTCACAATTATGAGATGATAAAATTAAATTAGGACATTAAAAGTCAAAATTATTAGATACTAAGTCATAATTGTGACAAAAAGTAAAAAAAAATATGAGATAAAAAGTCAATTATTACAAAGGGTTTAAATTAAGAGATACTAAGTAAAAGTCATAATTATGACAAAAAGTCGAATGAAGGTATTTTAAACTTGCAAATATATCATGCAAATAGTATGCATGTTTTTTTTTTTTCTTGTGAGAAATTATGAGACAAACTGATCATTAGTGAGTATCTGACTTAGTATCTCATAATTTTGACCTTTAATGTCATCATTTTGATTTAATCGTTTCAACTGTTTGTCATTATTGAAAAACGCAAAATGTACTTTAGTTCCTAGTTAACATCGACACTCAATATTCATGAATAGATTAAACAATATAACAAAACATGTTAAATAACAGAAAAAAATATGTATGGCAGTTATACATGGCACAATGACCGATTCTTGCTAGTTCATCCCTATTTTTCCCAGTGTTTGAAGCATATTACATCTTTTATAAAAAAAAATTGTTCATTCATTTAATTTCGATTAAAATAATTAGATTAAATTATTTCTATTTTTTCTGCCCTTTTTAATTATTTCATTTAGAAATTAATTTAAACCAACAAAAACGAGTAATAAAGTGTACAATAAACAATCGAAACCTTCTAAATCACATTGCACTTGAATAAAGGTGTAATCTGCCGGTTGTCCTGCATGTGACCTCATAACTCTGTCTTCTTATGATGCACTTAGAGATTTACGATTACTCCAGAGCACTCGTAGATCTACGATGATTTTCAAGTGCTACTTAAATTACGATGCTTTTGGGAAACAGACCGTAATATTAATATAGTGTATTTGTTCATTGTTAATACATGTTTATATTAAAGTGTATTTGTTAATTTTATAATAAAAACCCTTAATCTTTTTAAATGGTTGAATTTGTGTTTGTCTGCCAGTTTCTGGCCTGGGGACTCAGCCGATCTGTCTTAAAGTGCCTAGGCCAGACCTGGGCCATATTGATAAATAAGAGTAATTTTACAGGGTGTGGGCCACATCTGGGCCAGAGGAAGTTTGAGTCCGTTTTCAGTGTGTTGGGCCAGTTTTGAGCGAGGACCCATGCAGCCAGAATTGGGCAGAATTGAAGCAAGGATGAGGCCCAGAGGTGGGCCAGACAATTTTTGCTATTTGAATTTCAAAGGGTTTGTTTATAACAACAGAGAATGAGAAAAGAGAATAAGGCTTAAATCCATTCTGTACGTTCATCAAATAAAGCTCCTCAGAAATCGTGGATTAAACTGCTCGATTCATACGAATTAGTTTAACAATCTCTTTATGAACTTTTTGAAGTGACAAAGTGGTAGTTACCTTGACTGTCAGTCAAAGATTTCATTCAATATATCTTTATTTGTGATGGGAACGAACGACACAGGGTAAATGATGACTGTGTTTTACACAGTTCGCGTTGATCTCTTTTTAATTTTTTTTATTTTTTTTATTATTAAACATTTACTTGCAAAATACAAAAGTGAAAAGTCATAAACCAGAGAAGTTCGTGCTGATCTCACTCAAAGAGTATAGAAGCCCAAGAGGCGAAACTCTGTTGTGTTATGGGTAACAGTCTGTAGATGGCGCTGCGGAGGCGCGTCCGCCATTATGGACTGAAAGCTGCTGAAATCGTTAGCGCCAGTTTGCACGAGATTACTGAGATCTTATGGCACCACTTCCATTTTAGTACTGTTTATAGTTCATGTGTGCACTTGCTAGATTGCACATCTTTTTTGTACCTTTCCGCCTGTAATAGGACATTCACAGATTGTTTTTGTTCTTGCCATTGAAACGTTCACTGCTGTAGCGGAGATAGCGTGGGTGCATGGGTGCGGCCGCCCCAGGGCCCCGTGCCAATTAGGGGCCCCTCAAACGCCGCCGATCTTGCGTCACTGGACAGGAACGGTCCCTCGCCAAGTTACACATTACCCTGGCAAAGTAAAATATTGCCGACACATTAACTGTAATTATGAGCCAGAGCCCAATTTAGACCCAACCATTTTAATACGTGGGCCGTTATAACCAGGGGCAGCGCCAGATAATTTTTTTACATGTGTTAAGGGGGTGCTAGATATATTATATATACTTTTAATAAATGAGCAAAAATTGGCCACTTAATATTAAATATTCAATTATTTTAATGATCACAATTAAAGTATTAATTTTATTAAATTGAACAAGCCCAACGTTCGGCATTCAATCAAATATTATTACAGATTTATTATAATTTAATAATGTTATGTCAACACAATATCTCGTTATTTCGACAATATGTGTGCCGAGTGTGCGTGGAACAAGCAAGATGTGCACTTGTAAATCCGGTGACACGCGTGCATTGATTTTTATTAATAAACTAGTCTTTTCTGTCCATGTCTGCTGCAAAGATGAAGTTGACGATTGCCATCTCCGTATAGTGAACGCGCCTATCCTAGAGAGAAATGCACATCTTGGATTACATAATCAGAGAGTAGCCTATTTCTTTTCATTTTGAATTGTTTCGTTTAAAGACATTAAAGCTTTCTTTAGATAGACTATGTTTCTCATGTCTGAGTTTCGGTTATTTAATGATGAGATGCGCTCCTGTTTACATGCAATGCCAGTGACCGCACGGGCGCCTCCATGTCATGATTTATATTGTCTGTGCCTATATTTGCTTCTTATGTATTAAATCCAGGCAATTGGTTGATTTTATTGGTTTAAAATTTATTAAAATTAAGATACAATTTATACAAAACGAAATTCACTTTAAATAAAGGCTTTCTACAAAACTTAATGAAGAAAATTAAGTTTAATCTTGTCTGACCCATTAACAAAATCATATCTGACCGACTCCATGTCTCCCGATGCATCCTATCATGGTGTTCACTTTTCATAATCAACATAGATGGAAAAAATAACATTATAATATTTGAACAAATATGAAACTAAATGCTCTTATTTAATGGCTACAACAAATATAGGCCTACACTCTCTATTTGTACAAATTTGTACGAATTAATTTTCAAATTATTGAAAACAATAAACATACCACTTAAAAATAAAAAAAAATACAGTTGTAGCCTACTGCAGGCTAAACCGGGACTGAGATACCGTCAACAGAAAGTATCAAGTGTTGTTGTCATGGCAACGCCGCACAACAAGACTCGCAGGAAAGTTGTGAATAGTTACGAAAATGGAGAGAAAATATAAATCGGGCGCATTAAAAAGAAAAGAACGAGATAGTAGGAAAAGTGTGGTAGCATCATGTGCTCCTCTCACATCATACTTATCATCATCATCATCATCCACAACTCAACACTATCAAAATGATAATAATACCGTTAACGTTACTCGGTCATCGATAGTTAACGTTACTGCTAGTGCTAGCCCTACTAGTCTGACACCGGCTAACGATGATGAGGCTAACAGCGGTCAAGCCCAGAAAAGCTCACCGGAGGCGGAGGGGGGCGATTGTCACCGGCAATCTGAAGTGGAGGATACCTCGTCGGTCACGGATGCCTCTGGCCCCAGCAGCAGCGCCAGCATGGGTCATTCAGAGGCGCACCGCCTAGCCAATGTCCTGTCTGAAGAAGAGGAATATCCCACTGACCCGTACCTTTTTCGTCACCGGCCTCTCACCACTGAATTGATCCATGCAGTGATTGGACATGGTCCTTGCCAGCCCGGTTTCAGGGACGGCTACAAAGAGTTCCACATGACCAGGATAAGCGACGCTTCAGTCCGGCTTGGTATATGCGCCAGATGGGAGGCTCAGGTAACCCAGTGGAGCGTCAGTGGTTGGTGTACTCACCCAGGGCAAACCGACTGTTCTGTTTTTGTTGCTGGCTTTTTGGTAAAAAGTCCAATGACAGTGCTGGGAAAGCCTGGGCTGACCCATGTATGGGGTTTTCTTCATTTAATAAAGGGACAGAGCCGGTTGAGAAGCATGAAAGGTTCGGCGCTCACCGGGAGGCAGAGAAGGCTTATCTAATGACAAAGTTTCGTTTGAGTCAGGACAGCACTGTCATTGCGGAGCTTCTGAAAGCCGAGAGAGAGCAGGTAGAGAAGAACAGAAGGATCCTACACAGGCTGGTGGACACCACGCTCTTTTTAGCCAGACAGGGGCTGGCTTTTCGTGGCCACAGAGAACATGCTGGGCTGGGAGCCCCTGACTCTAACGAGGGGAATTTCTTAGAGCTCCTGAAGTTGCTGGCTCACTACGACTCCATCCTCGAGCAGCATATGAATAACCCGGTCAGCAGAGTGACATACCTCAGTCACCAGTCCCAAAACGAGCTCATTGCAGCTCTTTCCAAATAGACTCTGAGCACAATAATCGATGAGATAAAGTCAGCGAAGTTTTTCTCAGTTATCGTAGATTCCACCATAGACATAACGAGAATGGATCAGTTTTCTCTTTCACTCAGATATGTCACCAAAACAGGCAGCAGCATTGAGCGCTTTATTAAATTTGAGGAGTTACCTGATGGCAGTGCGGTGTCATTTTATGATCTTCTGCATAATTCGCTGATAAAGGACCTTGGTCTTAATGTAAATGATCTGAGGGGACAAGCATATGACGGTGCCAGAACCATGTCAGGGCAGTTAACGGGGCTGCAAGCCAGAGTCAAGCAAAATTTCTCAGACAAGGCATTTTATGTCCACTGCTGCGCACACAACCTCAATCTGATTCTTAAGGATGCTGTGTGTTGTTTGTGTAGCGCAAAAGTTTTTTTCGGCACACTTGAGACCTTGTACTGCTTTTTAACTTCAAGCCTTCCGAGATTTAAAATACTGGAGGAGGAGCAGGAAAACATGCAACTGGAAAGAACCATTCTTACGCTGAAAAGCCTTTCTGACACAAGGTGGGCCTCCAAGAAGCAGGCCACAGAAGCGGTGATACAAAGCCTCCCAGCTATTCTCAAAGCTCTGAACCGTATCCAACAGCACCACAACAGCACACCCAAGACGGCCTCTGAAGCTGACGGCCTGCTGTCAAAACTCAGCACATTTGAATTAATTTTCATGTTGGTGTTTTGGAACGATTTTTGTTGAAGAGAACATACATCCTGTCGAATTACCTCCAAAAAGAATCACTGGATGTCAACACTGCTGTGGATCTTATTGACAGTACTGTGGCTCAGATCAGGGAGTTACGCACAGAGGAGGCCTTTGACAGTATGGAGAACACAGCAAAAAATATGGCCAGAGAAAGCGACGCAGCCACAGAGTTTGCGGAGCAGAGGGTTCGCAAAAGAAAAAGGCATTTTGACGAGGACGCAGAGGATGACCAGATCGAGGACAGCAGACGCCGCTTCAAAGCGGATATTTATTTTTACATTCTCGATGTTTTTGTTGGGCAGTTTAAAAGTCGATTTTCAGACTTCAAAAAAATGGCCAAACTGTTCGCAGTACTCTGCCCAAAGCGGTTTGAGCACCCTGATGCTGAGGAGAAAATGCTTGAGCTGGCCCGGTTCTACTCAGAAGACATGCCCAAGCCAGAAGACGCAGTGGAGGAGTTTCGCTCTTTTCGCGCATTGTATTCTGAGCTAAAGATGGATCTCACCACCGATGCCGTCCTGCCATTCCTCATTGCCAACGACATGGATAGAGCCTACCCACACCTGACCATTCTCCACAGGATTTATAAAACCCTTCCCATCAGCAGCGCCAGTGCCGAACGAAGTTTCAGCCGTCTGCGGCTCATTAAGACATACTTGCGTTCGTGCATGGATGAGGCCAGACTGTCAAATCTCACCTTGCTGTGTGTGGAGCGGGACATTCATATTGACAAGGACAAAGTGGTTGGCAGATTTGCCACCATGAAGGAGAGGAGGATGAAGATTTAATAATAAGGGACCATGATATGTATATAGTTTTGTTAGATTTATTTGTTCTGGAGGATTGTTAAAAACAAAATGGTAAGAAAAAAAATCGTCTTTAAAAAAGTATATTTTAGTTATGAATAAGTCACTGTTGTTATAATGTTATAAATCAGTTGTTTTTCTCAAAGTTTTCATGCCGCTGTCCATGGTGCTGTGGTGCTAAAAACTTTTTTACTTGACTGGCAAACTGTTTTCTTTGTTCGTCAATACAAATTTGTCAAAAAATGTGGCTTTTCTTTGTGTTTTATTTAACATATAAGCTTACTTGGCTCAACAAGTGACACATTATTACATATGCATTCATCAGATATTTTACGTTTTTTTAACTGTTTTAATTTTAAAATGACTTGGTAGCAGAGGGCCCCATGATGAAGCTCCGCCCCCACTGTACTGAGAGTCTAGCTCCGCCCCTGGTTCACTGTGTGCACTTTCACTGAAGATGTTGAAAAAACAAGTTGTTAATATTTTTGTGATATTCTATGTAAAAGATTAACTTTAGAAACTTTAGAAATGTTCATTTATAATTTTATTTATTTATTTATTTTTCCAAATCATAGGCTATACAGTATATGGTGATGTTCACTAATTTCAAAATCAACATTTGAATAAATATCTTATTACTGTGTGTCTGCCTATATATTATTTCATGAATTTCTGTTATTCATATAACAAGGAAAATGCATAATATTATTACCACTAGCTCTTTGTCTCACTTTAGCAGCAGCAAGTTCGCAGAGTCCGAGTCAAGACCGAAGGTGTTTCTCAATGTCAAGGATACTTCCTTGGCAGGTCCTTCCAAGTCACTTCCTTCAGAGGCTAGGCGAGGCTCCTCTTTAGCATTCGGAGAACACGTAAATGGAACAGGCTAGCAAGTGCACGTCATTGCGTCATTACGTCAGTGAAAATGAAAAACAGAGCGTTGCTATGGACGCAGTTCTGTTCACTCAGGCAATATAATCGTTTTTAAATCAATAAACTCCTTTTTAATCATATTGATTCTTTGACTGTCAAGTGTGTTTAAACAGTGCGGGTCAATTTGACCCATAACATAATGGATGTAATTATTTTTTAAAACAAATGTTTGGTAACGTAAATACATTTGACAGCATATTGCCCCGTTAACGCTCCGACTCCGTTAACGTCCGCCATTTTGAATTTTTTGAACAAGATAGCAAAGCTGCGCGCATAGGATTGTGGGTGATTTGAGAGCGCGAAGGCTACACATATGCATCCTTTCCTGTATATGGGATATTTTTCGAACGAAGGACTCAGTCCTTGGTTGAAATTCCGAGGATCCTCGACATTGGAACAGTCCTTCGATGGATGTCGATGACGTAGCATCCTTGAAATTCTGGCTTCCGAGGATCCTTCCTTGACATTGAGAAACGGCTCGAGTCTTTGAAGGGTCGAGACCGAGACGAGTCTGAGAAAGCAGAAATCGGTCTCGAGTCCGGTCTCGGAGTACTACATCACTACGTAACCGTAGCAAAAGTTATGCGTTTTAAAATGAAAATGCACTGGTGTAAACGCAAGTATTCCACAGTCTGCTCAGGAACCAATGCTCTCGAGCCAAATATAGTTATTTCAGTGAGTATATGGCTCGACGGCAGGAAGGAATAACCAAACAATTTTTAAACGTTTTTTTTTTTCAATAATAAAAGGTAGTGTGTCGATTCAATCAAAAATCCACATATCACATATTTATATATTAATATAAAATATTACATAATTCATTGAAGCCTGTTTGTCATTTATAACACACCGACCAATTCTGCCCTACAAAGGCAAAAGACCTTAAGTCGCTAGAGTGTGGAACTGAGAAAAATGACTTTAAAGATTTTTAGTTGTCCCGCTTAATTAATTATAGGTAGGACACTGGAAATTTGGCAAATAGATGTTTTAGTAATGGAAATTATATACATAAAAAAATCTTGAGCTCAAACTTGACTTTTGACCACTATTTTAAAGTTACTGTACTCTGCCTTTGTATTGTCAGCAAAAAGTGAGAGGTCATACCAAGGCAAAAGGCAGTAACTTCCACATTATCAATATTTAGTTGCTGATCACCATTAACAAAATCATTATAGTACACACCTGTATAAAATCTAGTGATCATGGCATTTATTTTGTATGATTTACAATTATTTATAGCCATCTACTTATTGCTATCCTGTGCTTTGGTTGCATTCTGATGGCATTATTAATACATTTGACATGACAAAATACCTCCATAGATATATTAGTCCAGCGTTGACTCGACCGCGTTTAGGGCGGGGCTGAAGGCGAAGTTTTGGCACTCTGCCAGCTAGTTTGCGAGCTTTAATTCATGGATGTATTCATCTGATACGGCAATGTGTAACGTTTTTCTGTCAACTCTGCATAATCCTTCGCGATCGTAATCGCACGTTTGTCGATGGAGCAGACCATACTAAATGTTCTGACCGCTCTGAGGACATCAGAAGTTAGAGCGACTGATGGCAGCTGTACAAAGTACACAGGCTACACCGTAATTTTAATTTTAATGGACATTAAAACAAAGGCAGATAACCTTACAACCTGGTAGGTAGCATTATTTGATTAAACACCGGCACCGTAACTTCATATTGACGCGCGGCTAAACAAAGGCAGAGCACCGTAACTCGTAATTTGAGCGTTCCAAAACAAAGCCAAAGAGCGGTAACTGATGTTACGGTGTTCTGCCTTGGTTTCTCATGGGCTTTTGGAAGTTACTGTTAAGACAAATCATTATTTTCTCGAAAAATAAACGGAATTGATTCAAGATACTTATCCACATGATAAAGAAGGTCTTGAATGTGCCAAAAATATAAATAACTCATTTTCGACCAAAAACGAAGTTACGGTCTTTTGCCTTTGCACGGCAGAATTGTTATCTGGCACAAAAAGTTCAAATTTCATTGGACAATGTGAAGTGGAGCGATAATTTTCCAGTCATTCAAGTAACAAGTAACTTTGAAAAGTAACGTTAACTTAGATGGACAGACGAATTTACATGTACGAAGTATGTTTTTGAAACAAAAAAGCTTGTTGAATTGCACTACTCGAAAAAATATGCATTGATTTAACCCTGCTTGCATTTTAATGCATTGTATTTTCAGGCCTTACATTTTTATGGGCTGAAATTCAACATGGTTGTATATTTAAGCTGTGAATATTTCAATTCAAAACATTTCACACACGTTTTCATTATTAAAAATTCAATAATCCATATTCACCTTTCAGATTTCACTTTCAAAATGTTCATTCTGTTTAAAAATGCAACCTATAATATTCGATCGGCAATTTTCGGTCCATTTTATTTCGCTTCCACAAATTCAGTGGTTCAAATTCGACAGAAAATTCAACATTTGACATCCGGGAACAGCAGGAATATCAGTGGATTGCCGATTGATAGCTGTTAGTCGGCCTCACCAGCAGGGGGTGCAAGCGGCTGTTGACGAAGAAAACTATAGAGCAATGGGTGAGAGATTCATTCATTCGTTGAATTACAGAAATGGAGCAAGCAGTAGGCTATTTGTGATTATTATCAGGACGATGAATTGTGTTGATTATCAAATGGAAAAGCTGATAAAGACACAAAAGCTGTGTTTACATTGAAGTCTTCACTGTTACTTTTGAACATGTACGTTTTGCACAGCTTTCTCTGTCGTGACCGAGATTTTGTTATTCCCCGATGCTGATGTACAGATAAAACGTTGAATCGGCCTAATTTTCTTATCGGATCGATAACGATAACATCAAAAATGATCATTTATCGGCCGATATCGATATGTGGTCGATATATCGTGCAGCCCTATTTTTATTTAGTCTATGTATACACCGTTTACCATTTGATCAAACTAGTTAATTAAATGAAGTCGAGGCGCTGCCTACAGGCTTATTATGTGAAGTGTAGGCGGACAACAAACACGTGAAAAACTTTAACATTTTTGATAATTATGCAGCAATACTGTAATAGTACAGTAGCCTATACGAGATCGAATGGACGATCTCAA
The DNA here is from genome assembly GCF_949319135.1 of Squalius cephalus. Lineage (NCBI taxonomy): Eukaryota > Metazoa > Chordata > Actinopteri > Cypriniformes > Leuciscidae > Squalius > Squalius cephalus. The sequence goes on along the minus strand of NC_137124.1, from coordinate 54,969,256 downwards.
TGGCGCATGCTCTGCTGCGACAACACAGTTTGCGTACGCGTCTCGTCCGAGCTCCACGGCTTGTCTAAGTCCTGTCTAAAGTTTGTCTTGTCTCGTCTTATGTCCCCGATTTGTCATCTATGGCAAAACCCTTTAAATTATTGATTGTGCTGGTGTTTATAAGACAATTGCTTATCTGCGATGGCCTCACAGTGCGACCGGTGATAGATGGAGGTTTACTCACCTACACCTGAGAAGACCTGCTATTATTACGGGACTCTCCGCCAAGTAAGATCAAGCCCGTGGCGGCCGTACCCCCGGAGCTCCGACCCAGGAAAAGGGGCAAACGGGGAGGAATCCGAAACAGGATAAGAAGACGTCCCTTTAAACCACCTCTTCCCTCCATCATCCTGGCAAATGTCCGGTCCCTCCGCAACAAAATGGACATGCTACATGCCCGATGCCGTCTGGAAAGGGCCTTCAGAGACTTCTGCATCATCGCCTTGACCGAAACCTGGCTGGATGGGGCGATCTCTGACAACGAGGTAGCCCTGGATGGCTTTACCATCATCAGGTCGGACAGAACGGCTCAATCAGGGAAGATGCGAGGGGGAGGTGTCTGTTTTTACATCAACGACAGATGATGTACTAATATCAAAATCCACCAAAAGGTACAACCAATCTGGAGATGTTGACTGTATCACTGCGCCCCCACTATCTCCCCCGTGAATTCCCCACTGTTGTGTCCAGCTGTGTTTACGTATATCCCCCCAAACGTTAACACCAAGACAGCATCTGAGCTGGTGGCTGAAGAGGCTAACTCGATGCTTGCAAAGTACCCGGGGGCTCCGGTGCTTATCATGGGGGATTATAACAGCTGCAGACTAGACACTGTTTTGCCATCATTCCACCAGTATGTTGACACCCCCACCAGAAGGGATAACATCTTGGATTTATGCTACGGTAACATTATCGATGCGTACCGCACACGCTCTTACCCTCCACTCGGACTTGCGGATCACAACATGATCTGTTTACTTCCGGTATACAAACAGGAACTCAAAACACACAAGCCAGAGACATACAGCGCCCCTAAATGGACGGAGGACGCCATTGCACAACTCCAAGGCTCCCTGGCATGTACTGACTGGGACATTTTTGATGGGGAATTAGATGACAGGGTCTTCATCATCTCAGACTACATCAACTTTTGCATTCAGACTACCATACCAGTTAAGAAAATAAAAAAATACCCTAATTCTAAACCATGGATTACACATCAGTTAAGAAAAAGCCTGAAGGAAAAACACAGAGCCTTCAAGCTCAAGGACTGGACAGCACTTAACTCAGCAAACAGAGCAGTAAAAAATGAGGTCTTCAAAGCCAAACAACAATACAAGAATAAACTGGAACAAAAATTCAGCTCCATGAACACCAGACAAGCCTTTCAGATGACCAAAACACTGACAGGATATGCACCCAGACCCAGCACACCAATCCCACCAGAGCAAGGACATCAGCTGAACATCTTTTTTAACCGGTTCGACTCAGTTGACTACTCAGAGGAGTGTCGCAGTCAGCTGGATGCACTCCCCCTGCTGGACCCAAACGACCCAGCCCCCTTCTCAAAGGAGGATGTCAGGCGGCAACTGAGGAGATGCAAGCCAGGCAAGGCCCCAGGGCCTGATGGGATCCCAGCAAAGGTGCTTAAGACCTGTGCCACTGAACTCTCTGCAATAATCCATCCACTCTTCTGTGAAGTCTACCATCAATGCAAAATCCCCACCCTCTGGAAAACAGCTACAATTATTCCAGTACCCAAAAAACCTTGTCCCAAAGAACTCAATGACTACCGCCCCATCGCCCTCACACCCATCCTGATGAAGTGTCTGGAGTATTTGCTGCTACAAACCATCCTGCCATACGTCCGCCCACATCTGGATCCCCTCCAATTTGCCTACAAGGCCAAGAGAGGCACTGAGGACGCTGTAGCATGCCTGTTGCACCTCGTCCTACAACACCTGGATTCTCCAGGCACGACTGCCAGGATCCTGTTTGCAGATTTTACCTCTGCATTTGACACCATTCAGAGACATCTACTGATCCAGAAACTGCTCCACCTCAATGTCCCCTCCCGCCTGATTCATCTTCTCCACAACTTCCTCACCAACAGACAACAGGCTGTCCGGGTAAGCACAACAACCACACCTATACTGACCTCTAACACAGGAGCCCCGCAGGGCTGTGTTCTAAGCCCCTTCCTCTACACCCTCTATACAGATGACTGCACCAGCCCCTCATCCAACACCATATTCCTCAAGTATGCAGATGACACTGCAATCCTTGGACTCCTTACAGATACTCATTCAACTCAAGAATATTTTAACACAGTCTCTCACTTTACGCAGTGGTGTGAAAATAACTATCTCAAACTCAACATCAGCAAAACAAAAGAAATGGCTTTTGGATCGGCACAATTCCACCTCCCCATTATCATTAACAATGAAACAGTAGGGACAGTAGACCACCACTTCAAATATCTTGGACTCACAATTGACAATAACCTCACCTTTGAACACCACACAACAGACATACAGAAAAAAGGAACCCAAAGACTGTTAGCGGTGCGTAAACTAAAAGGACTTCATGTTGCCTCCCATCTACTCCTACTACTGTACATCAGCATAGTTCAACCCATCCTATTATACTGTTCCACCTGCTTTTTCAACATGCTTACTGTAAAAAAACGTAACAAACTTACCCAGATAACCAATACTGCCACCAAAATAATAGGTTTGCCCACTCCAAATCTACAAGAACTAAACACCAAAGCCATCACACGTATCGCTCATGTAATATCCCTGGACATTACTCATCCACTTAGCCGCTACTTCTCACTCCTACCCTCTGGTAGGAGGTTCAGAAGCATAAGATGCAATAAAACCCGCTTCAGCAGAAGCCTAAACCCTTCAGCCATTCAAACACTCAATAAGATAAAGCCACACAGATAAAATAAATTGTATGCAGTGAAATAATGCATGCTTTTCCCATATGTGTCTATGTCAAATGTATGAAATATGTATGTCTATATGTGCCGTGAATATATGTATGATGAAAAGCGTTTCTGGAAATGTGAAAAAGAATTTCCCTAAAGGGACAATAAATATATACTACTACTGTTCAAAAATGTGGACACATTACTATTTTTATGTTAAAAAAATAAGTCTTTTATGCGCATCAAGCCTGCATCTATTTGATAAAAAATACAGAAAAGTATTATTCTTAAAAAAAAAAAAAAGAAAGAATATTACTGACCCCAAATCAGGGGCGTGATCAGCTTGGAATGCAGTTTCAATTTGCACACTGAATTTTGCTACATTCATTGCGGGACATTTAATGAAAATGCAATCGCAAGTGTTTTAACTGTGAGTGTAAATGCAATTAAAAAAAAAAAAATTAAATGATCATTGTGTCATCATCATGTTAAACTTATCTAATCATTTCTGTAATACAATTTCATTTTAATTTTGCAACTTATAAAGTGTTAAAATATGTATTCAGTTTACATATTAAAACTAGTAATATGTTTAATATGCAAATTTAAATTATAGAATTGAATTTTCATTTTCATTTTGCACCAAACGTTGCACAAATGTAATGGAAAATGTAAATTTAAATACAGAAATGCATTGTCATTTTACACATTGCATTGTCATTTTGCATATTACATTTCAAATTGAATCCATATAAATCGGAAGGTCTCCCTAATGATGTGCTCCATGCTCCATTCATTAGTGCCTTCGGTTTGATCTATCCTTCTAGAGGAGATTTGCGGAAACATCTCATAATACCAATGACTGCAATGAAATTAAGACCATCTATCTATAAATTACAGAAATGTCTTTCTGTCTGTATGTCTGTGTGTGTGTGTGTGTGTGTGTGTGTGTGTGTGTGTGTGTGTGTGTGTGTGTGTGTGTGTGTGTGTGTGTGTCTGTTATTTGCATATCTCTCGAACCGTTAGTCCGATGGATTTCAAACTTGACAGGTGTCTTGCTACGGGCACGAGTAAGTACAGTGCCAAGTTTGACATTGTTTGGATGAGAAATGCAAAAGATATCGTTAAAAATACCAGAAAAAGAAGCCCCAAGAAGGTTGTGGTTTAAAAATAAACATTCTGATATAAACACTGTCAGCTACACTGTTTACTTCTGAATATTATATTTTATTCACGGCCATCATTTGTAGTAACCTAGCCTCTTTCTCTTTCACGGGCACCAAACCAACAATTACTAAAAACACACACAAAAACTGATTTTGCACGGGCATTTTGCACTAGTTTTACCAATTTTACCACTGCGACATTTAAAATGATACCAAACATGAAAAGGAAAAACAATAGATTCACAAGATACATCATGTGATATATAGACATTCTCAGTGAACTTTTAGTGACTTGAATCGGGGAAAGGAAGGGAGTAGGGAGAGGGGGGATGAATATATGAACAAGGAGAGATGTTTGGGCAATACAATAACCTATGCTCTTTCTTTGCGATCTTCTGTCCAGGTTACATTTGATTGGTTTATATGAGTACTTACCTGTGAAGAGGGAGAGCAGCAGATGCGAAGTGTTTCAGGATGAATTGCCTGAGGAGAGGGAGAGCAGCAGCAGCGACGTGTTTGTGGACGCATTAGAGTACTTGCCTGAGGAGAGGGAGAGCAGCAGCAGCGACGTGTTCGTGGACGCATTTGAGTACTTGCCTGAGGAGAGGGAGAACAGCAGCAGCGACGTGTTCGTGGACGCATTTGAGTACTTGCCTGAGGAGAGGGAGAGCAGCAGCAGCGACGTGTTCGTGGACGCATTTGAGTACTTGCCTGAGGAGAGGGAGAGCAGCAGCAGCGACGTGTTCGTGGACGCATTTGAGTACTTGCCTGAGGAGAGGGAGAGCAGCAGCAGCGACGTGTTCGCGGACGCATTAGAGTACTTGCCTGAGGAGAGACAGAGCAGCAGCAGCGACGTGTTCGTGGACGCATTAGAGTACTTGCCTGAGGAGAGGGAGAGCAGCAGCAGCGACGTGTTCGTGGACGCATTTGAGTACTTGCCTGAGGAGAGGGAGAGCAGCAGCAGCGACGTGTTCGCGGACGCATTAGAGTACTTGCCTGAGGAGAGGGAGAGCAGCAGCAGCGACGTGTTCATGGACGCATTACTTGCCTGAGGAGAGGGAGAGCAGCAGCAGCGACGTGTTCGTGGACGCATTAGAGTACTTGCCTGAGGAGAGGGAGAGCAGCAGCAGCGACGTGTTCGTGGACGCATTTGAGTACTTGCCTGAGGAGAGGGAGAGCAGCAGCAGCGACGTGTTTGTGGACGCATTTGAGTACTTGCCTGAGGAGAGGGAGAGCAGCAGCAGCGACGTGTTCGCGGACGCATTAGAGTACTTGCCTGAGGAGAGGGAGAGCAGCAGCAGCGACGTGTTCGTGGACGCATTACTTGCCTGAGGAGAGGGAGAGCAGCAGCAGCGACGTGTTCGTGGACGCATTTGAGTACTTGCCTGAGGAGAGGGAGAGCAGCAGCAGCGACGTGTTTGTGGACGCATTTGAGTACTTGCCTGAGGAGAGGGAGAGCAGCAGCAGCGACGTGTTTGTGGACGCATTTGAGTACTTGCCTAAGGAGAGGGAGAGCAGCAGCAGCGACGTGTTCGCGGACGCATTAGAGTACTTGCCTGAGGAGAGGGAGAGCAGCAGCAGCGACGTGTTCGTGGACGCATTACTTGCCTGAGGAGAGGGAGAGCAGCAGCAGCGACGTGTTTGTGGACGCATTTGAGTACTTGCCTGAGGAGAGGGAGAGCAGCAGCAGCAGCGACGTGTTTGTGGACGCATTAGAGTACTTGCCTGAGGAGAGGGAGAGCAGCAGCAGTGACGTGTTCGTGGATGCATTAGACTTGCCTGAGGAGAGGGAGAGGTTTACTGGGTGACTTCTCACTCAACTCACACTTGGTAACAGTATGAATGAGAATGTAAGAATGCATACAGTATTTGTCATTTTAACTGAAATTAGGACTGGAATTGCTTAAGACATTGTCGGTCAGTGTTTCTGTAAAAAACAAAACAAAAACAACAATAATACTGATAAGGTAATTATCAGTTATTTTCTCTGTTCTATTCTTTTTGTTATTACTTTCGGTTATAAATCTGATTTGACATCACTTTAAGTAACTGCTTAAAATTCTGAAAATGATATTTGTTGAAGGCAAAACGGTGAGTCATTATTACCTGGGCTCTGTTTATTCTTTTTCCAGCGGCTAGGACCACTCTGACTACCCTGAAATGTATGATATTTCTTCTGATCCCCTATTCTTGGTTTATATGGTTTGCTGCGGTTTCCTGTTTTAAAAACTACTTGCTCTGGGTGGCTTTTATTCTGTTTTATTATTCTTTTCTTTTTAACATGCTGTGTTCTAAGATGAATGAATGAATGAATGAATGAATGAATGATCATCCAAGTGGATGCTGCACACTGGTGGTGGTTGAGGAGAGACCCCTGATATGATTGTAAAGCGCTTTGGGTGTACAGTAGTACATATGAAAGCGCTATATAAATGCCTCATTCATTCATTCATTCTAAGATCATACTCTGCTAACCTATGATTCATTTCAGCATGATATTCCTCTTGTTAGTTTAATTTTTCCATCTCTACTCCTGTTGGTTCCTCACCTGATCTGCACAGATGTGTTCAGTCACAAACAGCTGCTGCTGGAGTTCAGTCTCATATATTAACTACTGTATATCAGAGCTGCCAACTCTCACGCGTTTAGCGTGAGACTCAAGCAATTGGCCCTTTTCACACGCTCTCACAGCCACACATCCATTTTCTCACGCAGAGAAAAATTGCGAACCAAAGAGGACACAACAGAAAAGACAGAGCAGGTTACTTTTGATATGATACAAATTCTCAGCTCTCAGATTCTGTCAATTTTATTACCAAATTCAAACAATAAATAGCCTACCGTTTTGGCGTTTTTAATTGTGACAGAACTCTGTAGCGCCTCAGTTCAAGCGGCATGTGAACCGATCATCTCTCTTTACTAGCCTACTAGTTAATAGTAAATAAACACGAATGATCAATAGGTATGTTGAAAGATACAGTACAACTTACCAAAATGTATATGCCTCATACATAATATCGACCAGTCAGTGTTTTTCAACCGTGGAAAGAGGTCAATAAAATAGCTGGAGTAGGCTACGTCACATAACGTTACATTTACCTCAGGAAAGCCATTTAATGACCATAGCACGTAAGTTGGCTAGAAAAATTAACATGTATCTACTGTACCTAATACATGTCCAAATTGAATCAAGATCGGAATAAAACCGTTGAAATTGTAAAATTTGTATCAAGCAATAATAAAAGCAGTAGCCTATACCAATTATTGCACCATGCTGTCACTAAACTTAATAAAATTATGTTTAGTTAGGCTACCAAATGTTTTGACAATCACAATAGCCTACACTTATTGTTTGTGATGCAAGTGTTTTTGTTTTTTTTACATCGCAAATGGATCCGAGTATGTTAAAATCTCCAACAATTAATGCTTTATCGACATTGACTAATAGGTCTGAGAGAAAATCTGCAAACTCTTTTAGGAAATCAGCGTAAGGCCCAGGCGGTCTATATACGGTAGCCAAGGCTAGAGATAATAGGGATGTTTTTCTAACATCTAAGAGCGTAACATTTAGTACAAGTACTTTAAACGAAATAAACTTATAACCCGTTTTCTGAGTAACATTAAGAATATCTCTATAGATTGTTGCAACACCGCCGCCACGACCAATCAGACGGGGCTCATGCTTATAGGAGTATCCTGATGGAGTAGACTCGTTTAGACCGAAATAATCATTTGGTTTAAGCCAGGTTTCAGTAAGGCAAAGTACATCGAAGCTATTATCTGTGACTATTTCATTTACAATAACTGCCTTAGGTGTGAGTGATCTAATGTTTAGAAGACCTAGCTTTAGAAATTGTTTTAAAGGAGGGTGCTTTGGACTTGGTCATCCACCCCCTCCCCCCGGTTGAGGGCCGGGTGGAGTCTTTGTGTGTGTGCCTGTTCCACCGCTGGCTCCCAAAACGGAGCAGGCGGTACCCACACTTAAAAGAAGAGTAAATTCCTCTGTTCCTGGGCCCCAAGAGGGCAAGTCTGATGGTGTGCGACCCTGTAAAGCCTTGCACCCCTCAGTCCCCTCTTGTTCGCCAGCTGGCAGCTGGGTGCGTTCGAGGACCCGGTAATTCGCCTTCTCACGCATCCCCTGCCACCCAGTGGAGTCAGGTAAGTGTTGCACCGCACACTCAGATCCCGCTTCGGGCCTCTCGAGCCGGATCCCTGTTCTCCACCTCGCTGCCCCACCTCGGGTACGTCTGTGGTCCCTGGCCCCTGGTCCGGTTTTGTTGAAGTCTAGAAAAATGCTTCCAACCGATGCCCAGCTTGGCCCCATTCGGTACCTTCAGACCTGGCTTGCGATTCATTTCGCTTGGCTTCCGCCCAGGCTCAGTGATATTCATCATACCTAGGTGTTGAGCAGAAATGCTCCTAAAATATTTTTTTTGTGAGATCCTTCACACCTAGGTGTTGAGCAGAGCTCCTGTCCAGTGTGTGTGCGCCGCAGTCCTACTGGCGAAGGACGTGTGCTAGCCGTTTCCTCAGCCTGTATGGAGTTTTGCTTCGAGCCTGCACTTCATTGTACCCTTATCATGTGGTTGGTCACAACCATCTTGGGTCTGTGCCAACTGATACGGGCCCTTTTTTGAAAGCCTCTGTTTACTTGTTTACACAGAGTTGCATTTTCAATGCCCTGTCCCAAGCTTGGTCTGCAGTGTTCGACCTGAAAGACGTGTACTTAGATCTCTATCCTTCCGCTTCACAGTCTTACTGTGCTTTTGCGGTCAACTGGGAAAGAGCGATCTCGCCCAAGTGCTGAGTATCTCTTTTCTAGTGCGGAGGTGGTCTCGGTCTACCGCATCTCTCAAGTGAGGTGTGCCAGTTCAGTGCTACTTAGAAGTGAGAAAGGGTCCCACTGAAAATTTCAGAGGCTCCTGGGGCATATGGCAGATGCAGCCGCACGGCTTCCTCCATATGGAGACCGCTTCAGCACTGGCTTGACCGAGTCCCGAGGTGGCCGTGCATTGGCATCTGTTGCCTTGAGTTGCTTACAGTCCCTCGCTTCGAGACACCGCAAGTTCAGTGATTTTCATCACACTCAGGTGTTGAGCAGAGATGCTCAGTGATCCCCTTCACATCTGGTGTTGAGCATTACTTCTTTCTTGTGCACTCATGCTGCTCAGCGAGCCTGTACTATACTAACAACATTGCGACCGTCGAGCTGCGCTCCCCTTGCATGTTGCAACTCGCCCGCCACCTCCTCCTTGGAGTCAGAAGCTTTTAAGGTCGCTTCATTCTGCTTATTTTTTGCTGGCCTGCTCAATCATGCCGCTCACAAGCCTCACGATAGCCTCTGGTCCAGATACAATGGAGACTCCATCCCCAGCCGGCCAGCTGTTTCGGACCACTTTGGGGCCACACAGCCACGTCTGTTGCCCCTCCGGACTCGTCCTACGCCAGTTATTCCTTCTCTTGTCTGAGCGGATATCCCTCGACAAAGACTCTGGCCACAGCTGGCCCTGGGCCCCGCAGAAATGCGTTCCCCAGTGAGTCTTCTTGCACTATGGTGCCATAATTAGGAAGAGAACAAGTTCAGTGATCTACATCACACACAGGTGTTGAGCAGAAATGCTCCTGATGCTCAGTGATCCTTCACATCTGGTGTTGAGCATTGCTCCTGTCTTGTGCAGTGGAGCAGGTCTTGTTAGTTGCCCCTTATTGGCCAACAAACCTCCTCCTCTCGACAGCCTTCCTGACACCTTCCCTTGAGCACATTCTCAGGGATGGGGCACGATGGCACCCTCGTCTAGACCTTGGAAAGTTCCAGGTCTGGTTCTAGTAAGAACGGGAATGTGTGCCCAAGGTTCCTACCTCTCCTACGGGACCAGGTGGTGAGCCTGCAAGCGCTGCCCCGGAGGAGGCAGACCCAGCCCTGGCTTTTCTCTGTCCGTCCGCCTCAGTGCGGTTGTACGTGTTCAGAATGCAAAGCCTAGACCTTAGACCAGCTCTATCTGTTATGGAAACCAGCAGAAGGGAAGGCTGTTTCCAAGCAGAGGTTGGCCCACTTCAAAGTGGTTGCCTTCGTCTTGGTGAGAAATCCCAAGATGCACGTGCCCACCTGGGCGGTGAGATCCTTCTAAGTGAGAGTACTGCTCCCTCCTAGGCGTTGACAGATGTTAAATAGGGTTGGGGTTCCTTCGTTAATAATTCGTTACACGAAACTTTATTATATTAAATATTAATCAAAAATTCACAAAATCCAAACATTCAGTGTAAGAGTAAAAAAATGACATAACATTATTTATAGTAAGTTTATTTGATTCACAGCTTATTTAGAGTTTTGACCTCGACAACCCAACTGCATTTACCGCAAACAGTCTAAACTAAAAGATTGTTTTGGTAATTGTTCTACGCATTGTCATATAGATAACCTGAAAATACAGTAGTTTATTAAGGTTATTAAGGTTTATCTTGCTAACCACTCTTACTAAAAAAAATGGGGTAAGCACACTTACATTCTCATTTTAAGAGGTGTTAAATGTGGTTTGATTAGTTTACATTAGTTAATGTATTAGGCTAACTAACATGAACCATGAGCAATACATTTGTTACTGTATTTATTAATCTTTGTTAATCTTAGTTGAACAAACAATGAACAGCTGTATTTTTATTATGTTACTTCACACAGTGCATTAGGCTAACTAATGTTAATAAATATTTTTAATAAAGTTAAATAAAGTTAAATTTAAAAAAATTAATAAAGATTAATAAATGCTGTAGAAGTGCAGTTTATTAATAGTTAATGTTAACTGATCTAGTTAACTAGAGTTTAATAAATGGAACCTTATTGTAAAGTGTTACTGATTTGTTATACACCGATTCAGTGTTGGACAGATCAGTTGTTTTAACCATTCATTAAATGGAATCGGTTCAAAGGAGTCATTAGTTCTCGAATCGGACGTGTCATTACTGGACTTGTAGACTACGCGTTGTGTGATTATCCCGGCAGTTAGGACATAGCACAAGATTTGTCAACACAGAAAACATTTCATCATTGGATAGGTTTTGTTTTGTTTATTGAAACTGTTTTTTATGTCAGCTGAATGGGCGGAACGCTTTTCAGAGAAGATAAGGCAACATTTTTTTTTGTTTTTTAGCACAATTCACACCCAGCGGTAATTCAGGAAAAAAAATATCCAAATGCTCCACGTGAAACTTCGGTCTTCCGATCTTTTACCATCGTGTCAATTCTCAAATGATTTTGATTAATATGCGCAAGGGAGCAAGAGAGAGCAACAGTTTGAAGACGCGCGCACGCGCACAAACGGGCCTCTCTCTCTGCTCGTTCTTTCAGTAATATGCGCCCTATCGCAAGCGCAGCAGTCATCTACATCACTCACCGATCACATAAGGCTATGGCGAGACAAAAAAAATCGCTTGAGAGAGAGACGCGTGAGTGACAGAGAGACGGAGGGAGAGCAGGGAAAGGAAATGCAGCTGAATGAATATGCTGCATGTATTAAATAGCGTAAAACATTTTTTTTTATAACGAAACGCAATATGTGGCGGCCGGTGGTGATTCTGTGGCGCACCGCCACGAATTAGTCTATGTGTGGGAAACACTGCCTTAACCGAACCCTGTTGAGTTCCTCCATACCCTGCGGCATCGGACGTGGTGGAGCGTCCGAAGCCAGGCCTACCACTCGTATGCACTACTAGTGGAACCCGTGTTAGGCTGGGTCCATATGTTGTGATCCCTACGGTGATCCCATATGTGTATTATTCCACGGTACGGCTCGGTGAGCCCGTGTCCCACGGTGAGCCCATGTCACTGTTGGTTGATCCTCCCCCCTGTTATAGGCTGGAGTCATCCCAGTGACATTTCCATATGTTGTACTGCAACATGTGTGTATTCCCCACATTACCTCCCTTGTGGTTTCCGCAGCGTACCTTTCCTTCCTTGACAGGGTACGCTTTCCCAGTGGTCCTGTAGGAACAGCAGTTGACTTCCCTGGCCTAAGCCTCGCCCTTCTCCACCTCAGAGTTGCGGGGGGACTTGAGGCTTTCTACCCAGGCACTGGAAGGTGGCAGCTCTAGTGGTGTTTTCCAGGGTTAAAGATCCCATTCAGTCGACATCGACTACGTCAGAGAAGAGATGTCGTAGTCCCTTCGCCACTATAGCTGGACCACCGCTGACCAAGTTCTCATGGCTCCTTAGCGTAAAGCAACTAGTGCGTGCATCCACTTCCGTATTTATACCCGCTCCGCGGGGCGGAGTGTGTGATGCAAATCACACACACAAAATGTCATTTGCTCATGCTCGCATGCTCAAAGACAATTGGCTCCCTAGCGTGATCCCATTCAGTCGACGTCGTCTACGTCCTCCGTTCCCTCCTTCAGAAAACACAGTGGGTTGCATACGCAACCAGGACGTTTTCAATTGTAATGTATTTTAAAATGTAATTTATTCCTGTGATGGAAGGATGAGTGTGAGTGTGTGTGATTTTTATGGAAAAAACATTACAAAGAAAGTAAAACATAAATGAAAAGCACACACAAAATACAGGAGAAATTATTTACTAAATCATTTGTAGCCATTTATAAAATTTAAACATAAAAAGGAAGAAAAAAAATATGCATATTGATCTTACTAAGTTATTTCAAGGAATAACCCAGACAGCAACATAGTGTCGACCCAGACTCGGCCCACATCTGGTACGCATCGAATCCACATGTACCGGATCTGGGCCGACACTATGTTGCTGTCTGGGAAATATGCTGGCCTCAGAAAACACTACAGGCACTGCATCAAATAAAACTAAACAGTGTTTCACACATTACAGATATTCTCAAAAGAAGTTCATTCAAACAATGCATTTTGTTTCCCTTTTTAACATTATAACATTATTTGCTGCATTAATTAAAAAGGACAACCATGTGCAATGTTTTTTAAGGTTTTTTTTTTTTTTGCTTAATGGTACACTATGTAACTTTTGGCCCTCTACCGGTTAAAAACAAAACTGCAGGCATTTTGCAGAAGAACATTGTTTTGGTTGTGCTTCGACTCTGCGTGACTGTGCAGATAAATGACCTTTTACAATAGATAATGCTTTACAATGAACTCTGAAAGCTACACTTTATCTGTTCAATAAAATAACTTACCTGTTGAGTAATAAATTCACTATCTCCACTACCCTGGTAATCCAGAGTTCTCGTGAGAGCACAAGTTGAATTTGCTCAGCGAGTTACTCTGGTGTCGAGTAATGATGCTCATTAAATATGCCCCTCGATCTGAGCTGCACCAATCACATCGGGTTATCTGATATAGGTGTGCCAGAGGCGAGCTAAACAGATGACGACAGCGCTGTGACGTCGAAGTCATTAGTAAACATTGCAAGATGGCTATGGATGAGCACCAGTTGTCTGAAACGGCTTTGGCCGCTCGAATCGTTCCTTTGCAAGAAGGACGTTTTTGCTGTTTTGCCGACCGGATACGGTAAGAGTATAATCTACCAGTTAGCTCCGCTGGTAGCTAAGTGTATGGGGCTTGTTGTGATTGCTCGTAGTGTTATCCAATTGCGTGCAGTGAGATTTTCAAATGCATGCTTTGTGCCGCCCCTCGAGCTGGCCGGTTTTCATTAGTCGACGCCAGACCATTAATCTTTTAGATTTAGGTCTGGATTTCCAGGCTATATCTCCACGTCACTTTTATGACATTTCAAATCCCTCAGTTCTCACTATCTCTAAAAAAAAAAAAAAATCCAATATTGATTCTTGTTTTATTGAGCGATAGAGCTCTGTCGCGTTCTGTTTTTGTCAGCTGACACTCCTCTTTTCGGGTTTATTTTAAAATGGGGGATTCCCGGGATTTTGGAGATTTAGCTGCTCCATGTCAATCTTTCTCGGTCGTTGTGAAACTAACCTCTGTCACTCCCACATCAGACACGCGCCAAAATAGCCAGAGCAACTTCTCTCTATTAATGGATATGACGAGACAAGCACGGGCGAGTGACGTATGTGCGCAATTTTCAGCGAAAAACATTCTGCCTGGTCTAACATATAAACACTTACAATAGGCTTTCAGTGGCGTGTAACGCAGTCACTCCTACTAGCCACTTTGGCGTGTTAAATTTTATATATATTATATACATTTTTCAATTGTAGTTTTTTAAAAAGGCATCTGAAATAATAAACTAAGTGCAATGTAGTGTTTTCAAAATATTGATTTTTTCAATGCATATCGATACTGAAATATCTGAAACACTTCCAATACTCATTTTCCACAGAAAAGATGCACAATACCAGCTGTGCTTTCTCACTCTCTCATCTCTCCGACAGCGAGTTACACACAAACCCGCCTCCTCTCACTCACTCGTTTCATTTGCTCCGGATGAATATAGTTGGTGCTACAGGGCTTGAAATTATTAAAAGTATTGCACATCATTTTACTCATTCCCGCAGATTTTCTGCTCACACCCAAAGTGTGCACACATAAAGCAGCCTCTCAGTACTAAATCAAGTTATTTTTCGCTGCTTATTGCGCTTAAACAGTCAAATACACAAAATAATGTCAAAATGCCAGTCTTGGCGTGTATTCACGTAAACATAGTCAATTATGTTTTAAGTGAATGTATACAGTTGAGAAAGAAAATGCATGTGCAACAGTATAATGGATCTGTGTGTCAGGTCTAAAAGTGACAGCAGCCTAATATTCCTATAATATTAAAAATATCTATATAGCAGTTTTCCCCCCATGGTATCGATGTCAAAATTGTGGACAGTGAAAGCACTCGCCACATTGGCTGCTGAGCAAAAAAGTTCATTTTAAGCCCTGGAGTCAAGGTAAGACAAAAACACGTTTTGGAACATCGATTGATGTTGTATTGACTCTATTTAAATTAAGTTGATTCTTAACAAAAAAAAAAAGCTACATAGTGTACCTTTAGTTACATTTTTTATTACTGAAAGGACAGTGGAGAATTTATGGGAAATGAATTGGAGTTAGGCACGAGATGGGAAAGATGTGCAAGTGGTGCGAGAGTTTCGGTAGGATAATGTTTGGTTCAGCAGAGCAGGGGTGGAATGTTCCAGACAATTTTGATTGCCACAGAAGCATCTCAGTGTCTGCCTGACAACTAGGCTATTTCCAATTGCACATGTACATGTATAGAGGACATAGTTCACAAATCTCCACAGGGGGGAGACACTGCCCATGTAATGTAATGTCAAGAATGCCAAACCCCCTTTGAAACGCCCATTCAAAGCATTGCATAGGCAGACAGCGGTGTTTACAAGAAGGCTGGGTATTAGAAATATGAGAAGCAGAGCAAGACTAGATAATAAACATTACAATTTTGATTCCTGTGCATCCATTCCTACAGTATATAAAAATAGCAACCATGCATGTACAGTATATGGGCACAGAGGGCTTAGCAGAGACGTACTGGACAGCTACTGTGACCCGACGACCTCTGACTTTACTGCGTCTACCAGGAAGCTGAGTTCATTACACATGGTCTCGTGTCTGTAGGCCATGCGGATCTGGGCTACATTTGTCCGCCGAATGTCATTCCCCTCTGGCCCATCCTTTAGGTAATTGACCCCAAGGAAGTACTTTTTCTCCTGAGGAAAATGGCAAAGTGTGTAAATGGCAAAATGTATAAATGTGTGTGCTGAACAAATATTAATATAAATGTTATGAATTGAGGATGTGCACTACCTCGTGGGAAAGGCCACTCTGCAGGACACTGTTCCTAGCGATCTCGCACACGTCACATGTGCTCAACTTCCACAGTTGGGCTGCAATAGCATACTCCTCCATTAAAGCCTCCTGCAGTACACATAATAAAACAATTACAAAAGTTACTGTATTTAAAAAGTATGTAATTCAAGCACAATTTCAGACTTGTGTAGGCTGGAACTTCAAAATGGCAATTCATGCAAATAAAACGAAATAAAAACGCATTAAGTAAATTTGATTTACCTAAAAACTTATTATGAATATATCATTTTTCTTTACAAATTCAACTTAGTAATGGATTTTATTTAATTTTATTTACATTAACTGCATTAATTAATAAATTAACATTCTGAAGTTCAAAAAGTTCAAGCCTCTTTGAGAAATTGTGCTGGTATTACGTGCTTTTTAAATATACAGTGATGAAATCAAAATGAATAATTCTTGGTTTTTTTTTTGGAATATTGCAGTCTTATATAAATGATCTATCAGTGCACATTATTATTATTATTTAAACAAAGCAACTTCCCCTCCCTCACAGCGACATCTCTTCTCTGATAACGTGTTAACTGACGTGAGGGCGGGGCAACCTGTCACTCACATGAGATCACAACAACAGCAAAGGACAACGATCCAATCAATTCTCAATGGACAAAATCAAGTCCCGCACTAAATACATTTTTTCTTGTTCGAGAAGTGTTTCACTCTGATTGATATACATCACAATATGGAAGAAAAAGCTAATGCAACTTCCGTTTCATACCGACGTTAATTGTGAGTTCATTTTAATTTCACTCAAGCGAATCATTCAAAAACTGATTTAGTCAGGAATCAAACAAAACAAGACTACTGTGTGTTGCACGCAGACGTATCTTGTTGGCTCTTGGTCTCAACAACAGGACAGCATTTATTTCTTAGGCTAGTTCTTTTGGATAATAATTAATCAACAAAGGACCATCCGTGACTTCCTTTCCTTGCTTATTTTTGATTAGAGTATGTATTAGTGAGTAGCTTCAACTGGCTACAAATTATATTTTTAAAAATTCCATTCACATTCCTGTTGGAACAATTATTGTTATATTATTTTTAACATCTAATTCATACTTTTTTTTTTTTTTTTTTACTAACTAAAAAGCCTATTAATATTTCATCTTACTAGTTACTAGGATATCTTATTAGCAAATAGGGAGTGATATTTATATGCATTTTATGCAAGTGGTCTGCTATACTGTTAAAATACCTCATTTAATTTAATTTCAAGCTATCAGAATTTCATCTTTCTTTTTGGCCATATAGGGCAGGCTAAATTTCAGAAACCGAACCAAATTGCAAATTTTTCTCAGTTTTGTCACAGTTTTTCCCTCAAGTATGAGCTTCATATTCTCATTATATCATACTATTGGAGCCATAAAAGCCTGATGTATCAAATATGATACTCTTTTTTTACTCTATTTTTATCATTTTGTCTAAAGGTTCAATAAACTGTTCAGTTTCAAAAAGTGTTTTTTTTCTGACTATTATTTCATATGTCAGGCTTAACCTGGTTTATAAAATCCATTATTGAATATATTTATTGAAAGTTTAGAGCATTATTTAAAATTTTAGGTGGTTACTTCAGGTAAATGTAGGAAATTGGGGTCCAGCTACAAAATTTTTTCCTAAACGGGGTTTTCACAGCGATGCCATAGCATAGAAGAACCATTTCTGGTTCCCTCAAGAACCTTCCAGTGAACCGTTCTTAAAAGAACCACTTTTGTGAATCTAAAAATCTAAAGATAAACAATTGTGCAATGGACAGGATCCATTGATATTTAAGGTTCTTCATGTAACCTGCAATGGCAATAAAGAACCTTTATATTAAGGAGTGTATAAGATGGTTGTAGTTTGACCTTGGTGTAGTGGAACTGCAAGGGGTCGTCAGTGGAGAGGGACACACACAGGCCTTTGTGTAGGAACTCTCGCAGTGGGTTCTTGGAGTATTCCAGGAACAGACTGTTGTTACTCAGAGGGGACATGGCAATGGGCACTTGGGCAAGATAGTACAGGTACTGCAGCACAGGACTCTGGAAAAACACACACACACACACATACACGTGTTACGTGAGAAGATCAAATGCTCTGATCAGGCTCTTAGATCTGCCTGCTTTCATTTGCATGTTTTTCTACAGCAGCAGAGGCTTCATTGATTCTGGGCTCATCACTAACACAAGTACATAGTCAAATGAAGTGGTAACACGTCACATCTGCATTTGCTTAATTAATAGACTCGGGCTATTAAGGATCTGAACTCTTTGCTGCCACCATAAATTAAAGTGCAAGATATTTGCTAGTTTGACTAATAAGCTCTCACAATTAATAGTCATCATTCATCTTGTCAGAATGATATTGCATTAGACTTCGAACTAAATTTCAAAAGCGCACTGCATAATTTCCCTTATTTTAAAGAGCTGTTGAGTACTGTAAGTTTGGACTAATCTTCTACTTCTAACCTTTTTCAGGTTTAAGCCATGAGAGATGTTGTCCGCGGTGAGGAAAGCTGAAACCAGGTGGGTGATAGATCCAGCTTCTCCACAGTGTGGACGGAACTGAAAGGTACTAAGACCACGTTCCCTGTGAAAACACACACATATGTAAGTTGAAAAATTTGGGGGGGAAAATTAATGGAAGATTATAGGCCCCCACTTGTTGCAAATATAATGCCAAAATAAGAAATTATAGAGCAAATTTGAGAAATAAAGTTGCAATTACAGGAATACATGCAATACACACTCATCGGCCACTTTCTTGGGTACACCTGTTCAACTGCTCGTTAACGCAAATATCTAATAGGCAAATCACATGGCAGCAGCTCAATGAATTTAGGCATGTAGACATGCACTGGGTCCGAAATCACATTCTGTCTGAGTAGGTACTATATTTAAATTTGAATTTACTTTCCGACCGCTAAAAAGTGCATTCTATATAGTCTGAATAAGGGTAGTATGAGTAAAATTCGGTGGTACTACATCCGACATGTTGTTACCATCACATGAACTACCAGCATCAGCTGCGTCACTTCACTGCCATTCATAAATCCTCTCCCATGGCCTCAATGCATCGAATGCACACTTCAGAATCTCTGCGAAAGTAGGCCATTTAGGGACATTTTTCGCCTACTGATTTTTGAATACTCTGTATTATGCAAGTAGTATGTAAGAGTACATACTACTCTTTTTAAGCATACTTTATAGAGAAATATTGGATTTTGGACGCAGCACAGGTCAAGACGATCTGCTGACATTCAAACTGAACATAAGAATAGGGATGAAATGTGATTTAAGTGACTTTGAATGTTGCATGGTTGTTGTCACCAGACAGGCTGGTCTGAGTATTTCAGAAACTGCTGATCGACTGGGTGTGTATATTGCTGGAGACAAAATGCGCTATGACTATAGCATACAACATAACAGCTGCTGTACGGTATTCAGAAGGCACTTTTCAGTCCGACTGATTTTGCTGATTTTTATGGGCTAAAACAATCAAATTTGCTGCCGCTTTTCTAAAAAAAAAAAATTGACGATTTTATTACAGTTAAAATCCACCAATAATCAAGGTGTACTTATGTAATTAGTGTTAGCGACAGTAAGATTACAGCTAATATTTTTGTGCATAACTACTGAATTTGTGGTTCTGGTCCCCCATGCACAGGTCACTGGTGAAATACTCATAATTCTGCTTTGGCAAAGATACAGAATTGTGTTAAGACACAATAGCTTGCACAGTGTCACTGAATTAGCATTGCATGTAATTAGTCAGTGACACTAATTATATACTGTATATCTTAACCATATAAAAATGATATAATTGTCTATTGTCCCTCTCCATCACTGAAATAGGCCTGCCCCATATTGGAACTTTTCACTCCTTTTAAACACTTGTATGTGTTGAAATCCCGGTGCTCCGTATGGTAAGTGCATCCCTGCTCACTTTATAATGGAATTCACTGCAATACAAGGGCAGGACACTTCAACACCTACCTACCTCCTACAGTTATTTCAAGATCTATCTACTTCCTTTGATTTGTCAGGTTGATATAGTTGATGATTTTTTCATCATGAAGCCAGTTATTTTGGTTGTAACCACATAAAGAATATTATTTAGGCTATCTGGAAAAAACGTTTTCTGCAGCATTTACCGTTTCCCACAATTGTATTTCCTGTGTACATACATTTATACCTCTTCAATGCATTCAGAGGCCCTGGGTTACTGACCCCCATTAATCCGGTCCACAATCCATCCTTTATAAAGTGGAAAGATGATGTCAGTTTGTTCTACTGACAATATTCCACAGGCTTTAACAGTATCTCAGTTGTAACCCAATATGTGTGTATTACCGATACAGTGGTATTTATAGATGTCCTGGTGCATGGTGAAACTCACACATGCAATTGGAAACCGTTTGTTCTCGAATGCCTTCCAGTACTTATTCAAGGTTTATCAAAGCCTGAGGGTATAATAGTAGATCTTGCAAATATTAAAGTAATCTCAAATATTAAAGTAATCCCCCCCCCTTTAGTGCAGACATTTTTCCTATTGGTATGGGATATGTAGCCTCTCCCTTCAGCTAATGGAATTTTCCAGTTGGTGTGCGGAACAGATATAATGGAGCACATACTTCCTGAGGTTGTTGAGGACCATGATGTTGGCATACATGTGGAAGAGGTAGTAGCTGTAGGGTGGGTTGTCATCTGTTGTCCATTGCTCAGGCTTGGGGCTCTTATAAGAGAACATGTGATCGCTATGCTTGGATTCATCATCCACACTGTCAAAGCCAGTCACCTGAGAAAGAAGGGACGTCCAATGAGTGATGTGTGATAAAGTCTTGCAAAATGATTTATTTGAAGTGCACTCTGAGTTCTTACATTGCATTGCCTATTATCATGATATAATTAAATTTCTTTTTATACACTATATTGATAGAAGTATGTGGACACCAGCTTGCACTCCTCTGAGGTTTCCACTAGATGTTGGCAAATGGATGCAGGGATTTGCTCTGACACAAGAGCATTAGTGAGGTCAGGCATTGGTCAGAGGTCAGACGTTGGCTGATGGGGCCTGACTCGTGGTTGTCATTTTAATTAATCCTTGAAAATATGTTGAGTGGGGTTCATATCTGGGTCACATTTTTCATGCTGGAGCAGAAAATATCCTCCCTAAACTGTGTGAAATTTTGAAAGCACACAATTCCCTAAAACGTTATTGCATGCTATGAAAAATAAGATTTGCATTCACTGGAATTACTGTTTTATTCAAACCAGTAAATTAGAAGGGAGTGTCCACATTTGTATGGCCATGTGATATTTAAAACAGTTAAATTAATTTTACATGAAGTACATTGATTTAAAAAATTTACATCACATTTGAACCTTGAACTTACATATTTTAGAAATACGTGGAGCTCTTTGTGCTTCTGAGGATTCACTGTAGCCTCAAATAGAGGAAGGAAAATGTTCTCAAGCATCTTGGCAAAATTAGGAATCAACTTACGTGACTTGAAAATGTCACTGGAAGAAATAAACATAACATAATTGTAAAACAAGATGTACAATTGGAAAATACTGAAAATATTAAGAATGAATGTAGCTACTTACTATATTCTGGGCACCTGAATGATCCAGCGCATGTTTGGAGAGTACACTTTGTGCTGAATAAACCAATGGGAGAGACTTTCCCACTCCTCTGGGGAACGACCATAGATGGACAGTCGTGGTTCGGCATGCTGATACTTGCTCTCCTCCAGATCATGTGCTACTTCCTAAAAGAGACAAAAAGACAAATTCGAGCTAAATTAGTACCGCGCTTACTGCATGACATATAATGATGTGCAGTTTACACATTAACATTTCTGCATTTAGCAGATGCTTTTATCCAAAGGGACTTACAAGAGAAGAACAAATCAATTTGTCAAGCAGCCACTAATATACAATGCCAGGTTTATTTGACTAGATTAGGAAGCAAGTTAGAGAAGAGAAGAAATGTAGAGATATTTTTTCTTAATTTCTCTCAATAGGCCCATCCACTACACTGCAGAGATACTTGGTGCTTGTGTATAGTTTGACTGATTTTAAAATGTCCCTACCAAACAAATCCAAAACCTTAGTCTTGTTATGACAAAATGACTATACCTTGATTAAGCGGGCAAAATACTCTCCTTCGATGTAATTGTCAGTCTTCAAGTAGATTTCCCTTAGCTCACTTGCTCCTACTGGATTGTACTTGGAGTTGAATTTGTCAAAGCGATGAAAGGTTTGTCTGCCCTGTAAATACACTAAACATGATGCATACTGTACAAGCAACTAGCATATCCTTGGGCTGTAAACATATAGATAAGACGTTACTTACGGCATGGACATCTAAGGAGTCTACAGTAAGATCATAAGGGTCCATGTTCAGGTTGTTAAACACCTGTTTGAGAGTTAGTTTAAGCCCTGCCTTCTCCAGGACGACTCTCTCTGCATCAGTTTTATTGGTGGTTTGGATGAAATCAAGCAGGTGTTTCTGGCTCATACATGCTGCTGCATGAATGTGCGTGTCTACCTGTAAGAGAGCATTTGTGTACATTTAGGCCGCAGTAGATATCACATTTACATAAACCAATGAGTCTTTCAAATTATACCTTTCGGACATTGTAGAAATCTCTATGAGGAACACCCTTGAGTTCTTTTAGTTCCGCCATTTCGTTGAGCATTTCATGTAGGTAAAACTTTGACCCAAGGAAGTTTAGTCGTCTATGGCAGTAGGTCTTACTGTTTAAAGTATAAATATGTTTAGCTTTACATCTTGGATATGCAAATACAGAGACTTGATGACCGCTGTGGTAATATTGGTTGGAGACTTACGTAGGCCCATCAGTGATCATGGCGAGCACATGACTCATGTCAATGGCAAATGTTTCCAGGTCTGGATAAGGCAAACAGCGTGGTTTGTTCATGCTCAGAGCTTCATTGTTTTCATATACATAAATAATGCCATCCTTCATCTTCATCTGATAATTGAGGTTCTCTGGAATATTCTCCATGCTGTAAGGGTCCTCTCCCTCACCAGGGCAGGGACAGATATCTGTGGAGAGCAGAAGGTTTCACCAAAAAAAAAAAGAAAAAAAAGAAAGGCTAGGCAGACTTAGCTGGTAAAGCTGGTTGACTAGGAAAGTCTTGCTGGTTAAGTTAGAAAGAAGACATCAGTAGACCAATACAGTCTCCCTTGCTGGTGATCAGCATTAAAAGATGCTGTTTTCCCCTTTAGAATCGTTCCCATTCTAGTGCTTATTTTTCTTAGTTGTTCCTACTTGAGCTACACATAACTCAAGTCAACTCTTATGTCTTCTAAAATTAGCTCAATGTTGATGTCTTGGGAAGGGACATAAGAGAAACATCAAGCAAACATTTGTAAACAGAAATTCCACTGAAATGTTTACAGAGCCATAAATAAACCTAGAATGAGAATATGGTCTCCATCCAAGTCACATTTGGTTATGAACCCTGAGCAAATGAAGATATACCTGGAAGAGTTTCATCTTCTTCGGTCCACCTTTCATTTGCTGCAATACGTAGGAACTGTGTAGTGGTCCGTGGGAACCGGTGATATGCCAGTTTTGAGTATTTTTCTCGAATAAAGAGAGCTTTTAGCAGACTTTTAGCTGCTTGCTCATAATCCTCGACTGTAATCTGAAAGTGCACAGTGATTGTGAAACATAACATGATTGTTAAAACATGATTAGCTGTTAAAAGAGCCTTTATATGAACTTTCAACAAATTATGACAGAATGTAGAGAAAGGTGGTTGATTGTCCATTCTAATAATACACACCCCAGCACAGTAGTCTCCGCTAATGATGACTCTTTGATACTCCGGCAAATTTTGTGAGATTGAGGAGCAGGTAGAGGAAGGGGAAATGAGGGGGGTCACCACACCCCGGACACTCTCCGTACTTAATGGGATTTGCAGTGACATAGATTGTGATCGAATAATCTTAAAACTCTTCTTCCTACAGAGGATTAAAGCGAATGGGGGCTAAAAATTAAATTATTCATTCACTAAGCACATGAATCATTAATTGCCCTGCTGGAAAATTTAATGAAATTCAGCTTCTGATGGTAGCTGGTTTGACATGTTTTTTAAGATGGTCCAAGGTGGTCATTAAGGTCATTAACTGGCACAAGTGGTTTCCAATCCTGGAGGGCTACAGTCCTGCACAGTTTAGCTCTAACCCTAATTAAACAGCTAATAAAAGGTATTCAGGATCACTAGAAATGTCCACGCAGGTATTCTGTGGCAACATTCTGCAGGACATTAGCCCTTCCAGAGCAGGATTGGACACCCTGGGTCTACATGGTTGACTTGTTGATGGACTTGGTTTCAACCAGACCATATTGGTTACGCTGGTACCAAATCTGGCCAGCAGCAAACCAGCTACCATGTTCAACCGACCAGCTTGTCCTCCATTGACTGGTTTGGCCTGGTGTTTCAAACCAGATGAAGCAACTGGTAGCAGTCTACAGTGAAAAACAAAATGATGCTGACCGTTTGGCACTTTCTTCTGACTGTTGCTCAGCCAGTTCTCTGAGTAGCTCCCTCTGTCTGGCTTCCTGCAGGCCAATGGGACAGTCCTCAGGGACAGTGTACATGGATAGGACATCTTTAGTGTCCTCTTCCTTTATTGCCGAGGCATACACCTTCTCTGCCAGTAGACGAACTTCCTCATCCACATCACTCAGAGCAATCTTCGGAAACTGCCGTGGCATATCTGTAAAGAAGCATGTTTAAACACACCTCAGTAACATTAAGCTGCTGAGTTCTTGAAGTCATCTCTCAAAGCCTATGTCCGGCGATCCCATAAGCATGTCCCATTTTAAGTCATGTTGAAATCAAACAAGTGTTTAGTGTTCAAAAGTGCTGTACTAGTCCGTCAGTTGCTGTCACTGCTAAAACAACAGGGATACTTTGATAAATATTTCATGGCTCATGTCAACACGCTTGCTGTAAATAGTCCTGAGATGCCATGTGCATTCCCAGGCCGTTGATTTAGGCCAGCAAAGTCAGTCACTAGGCCAGTGCACAGCTGCAGACGCACTGCCTAATAAAACAGTTATGCTTGTGTAAGGACAGATCAAGTGTCTGAGCCCTGGCTTTGACTTCTCCCTGAACAGTTAAGAACATGGCCCCCAGTGGTCGCATCAAATGCTATCCAGGGCAAAAACCAGATCCCTTTGTCAAGGTTTCCATTCTTCATGGTCGTTCCAAGAAACTCCCATACCAAGTAGAATGTGTGCCTGTCATACTGACTGTTGCACCAGCTCTGTAACCATAGGTACCACAGACATCTGAGAACAAGCCAGAGGATATCTGGCATGAAACTGGAGCATATTCTACCTAGCTCTATTGATGAGAAATAAATCTACCATCAATTTGATCATAAGATTCCATATCTCCTCCATTACACAAGCCTGGTTTCCATTACAGATTTGCGCAAAACTTTTGCAATATTTTCTAAATGTTGATAAAAAAAATGATTGTGAAATGTCAGCCTTTTATGCGACTAAAACATAATTTTTTCCTCTCGCTATTCCAAAAATCATGGCGACGGATGTTGGTAGGTTTACGTATGTTGCAGCTACCGCACTAGCCATTATTTTTAATCGAAGGAGACGTACATGTGTTATCCAAGCATTAATGGCAAGGAAAGCCCTTTATACTTGGCAGCGGCCACGTATGGCGTTTTTCTGGGTGTTTCTCCCTCATATCTGCTTCGAGGTCTTGATAAATTGTGGCATTTCTTTGTTGTTTAGAATCCAGTATTCAGTATTATTTTGACCTGTAAAAACGAAAAAACTGTTTCCATTGCAGTTTTGTGAAATATTCCTTTTTCAAATTGCCTTAGAAATCAACTTAATGCAAGCGTAATTTTTTTTTTTTGCAATATATGGGAGTTTTTGCGAAATACACATGCTTCCATTGGGCATATTTTCAATTCGTAATTTCAATTTACGCAATTTGAAGGGCAATGAAAACGCAGCTAGTGAAATCAAACTCTGTCAAAAAAATAATGCTGACTATTGCATCTGTTTTCACCACAAACTTTGCTTAGGATCACTGGTTTTAAATGCTGTGAGGACGACTAGGAAGTTCTTCTACCCTGCCACTGTACCTATAAGACTTGCCAGAAAATAGTTACTGGTTCTGGTACACTCTACCTCTGTCTGTGGAAACCTGACATGCACAGCTGTGCGACTGCTGCCATTCTTACCTTCAACCCCCGTCAGCGCCATCTCGGCTTCGGCTGTTCTTAGCGGGTGCACTTCAAATGGGTTACTTGGTATATGTTTGGGTGTGCATGTGTGTGATGTGGGCCATGTCCAGTCGCACTCTGAGAAACTGCTGTCGTCTAACTGCTGTTTTGTTTTCTTGAGTATCTCTCTCCCTCTCTCTATTTTAAGAGGTAGAAAGCCACTAATCCTTTGAATATGTCACCACCGCCTGTCAACAAAAAGCGACCCTGGATCCAACAGAGAACCGCTTACGAACAGGACCTTGCTCAATCCTCCCAACCCATCTCATGCGTACATTACAAACCTGGCTTTCCCAACTCATTTTAGGGGGGTAGTGAGGGATTTACTCGCTCACTACCCCTAAAATCCAGCCCCACAAAACCCAGAGCTGATCTCAAAAACCCAACTGTCCACGTGAACAGAATCTGTGGCCAAAAGAGCATCTGCTTTGACAGCTTCAGCCATCCCTCACCCCCCGAGAACAGCGTTTAATCCCAGCTCTGACCTTGCTTTATGCACGTATCATTTCAGCCCCAGATAAACAGTCCTGCTGGCCATTAGCGGGGGTCTACATGAGGCATCATGTCACTAAAAGTCCAGACATAATCACCCCCGAAACTGATACCTCTTAGTTACTTCAGAGCTTAAACTGGGTGTTGACAGACAGGGTGCTGTTCATGTTGTCCCAGAGCATGAGAGCATGCCCAGCATCTATTTGTATCACATCCACTTGAAACCATAGAATAAACAAACCATCTCACCCTTTGCCTTTACAGACAGAGTGATCGTTAGAAGTGCACAGCAAGATCCACTTGCGCATACTCATTTACCCTGGTATGGAAAGCAGACGGTAAAAAAATCATTGTGAGGGGACAAAGGGGAAGTAGGTTTACCTGATCCAACTGTTGTCCTTTATGTTCCTGTAACCTCTGCTTTTATCTCATACCTTATCCAGCTGGAGCTCCAACAGCTAAACCTACCCAACTCTCTCTGTCAGACCAAGTGCGCCTGTCAGCCTGACCTGAAAACTGGAGACAAGTCACATGATGGCGACACAATCCTGGTGATGTGTTGGGTATTATTACAGGGTGCTTGGACATGGCAGGGGGAGGAACTGGAAGTGGATTTGTCAGGATGGAATTAAGATACAGCTTGAATATCTCTCCATCTCATTCTCTCTCCCACATATCAATCAGAGGGAGTTCTGGATCATATGACTAAAGGATTTAAGGGTCTGTGTGGTGCAAAGCTTTATCAGAGATTAATGTAGTACAGGCAAGTTCTAATGGCTTCAGCTCAGAGTTGATGGGTGTATGAGCAAAACCGAAGCCACAATCTGTTATATAAGCTGTGCATGTCTCTTTGAATGCCTTGCTACAATGAGGCTGTAAATGCTTGTGTAAATAATGAATGACTACCACTCTGTTTTCTTGCACCTAAGGGTATATTTGATGGCTCAGACGTGCTTTGCCATCAAGAGGCTCTGTGTACAATGTAACTACACACAATGTATCAGGATGTATAGTTGTCTTTGCATAAAAAGCTGAGATAGAACACACTGAATAAAAAGACATCATTTACTTTAATCCATAACCATAAATAATAGCATTTCCTATTAGCAAGAAATCATTATTTTCTCTACTTTTCCAAAGGTACATTTCTTCTCCATCTTTTGTGCTCAGCGCTCAGGTTTCACTCTTGCTCTAGCCGTTTTCAGCACCTGTGTTTTTCAGCACCCAAAACACATGTGTTTTGCTGATTAATTGGTAAGTTTCACAATCAATTCGAAACTCGAGGACTGTTATCTGTGCGCACAGCACAGCCGCACACACCTGAAGGGTGCACAAATAGAGAGGCGCATTTCTGAAACCTCTTTTGCATCTCCGTGAGCTTGAACGGACACATACACACAAACTTATGTCAAAATAATAGTCTCTTGACAAATATTCTCGTACACAGTTGGTTATGTCTTAAGTGATAGCAAAGAGTTGAGAAAGAAATCGGATGTTTATCATTATATTGGATCCATGCATTCGGTCTTAAAGTGACAGTGACCTGCTGCTAAGTCATTGATGTTAATCAATCAACAAGCCACAGCTTCAACAAAGATTAATCTATATTTTATACAGTGAACACTATAATGTTATTTTACATTTAGGCCTAATTATTACATGTCTGTACCTAAATACACTACAGTTAGACCTTACTTTATTTGTTATAATGTCATATTGTATCCATGCTTGTAATTAGTCTATTTGATCTTATCACCCCCCACCCCAATAAGTACATAATATATTCATGAGAAATAGGATTGTGAAATAAAGCGATACCGTAATTGTATATAAAATGCTGATGTGTTATTGCTTGATGAAGCTTGTAAGACTACTGTGAGAATATCGTGAAGTTCAAGATAGGAGGACAGACTGTGGCAGGGATGCAGACAGGAATAGCAGGACCCATGTTTGTAACCCCTTTTATATTAAAAATATCAGTTTTTTTTCTTAAACTAGCTAAACAAACTCTATTCTCGCTCATTGTAATTTCACGGTATCATATCTACATGTTTCTTGTAGCTTTTACTTTTACTAGAATTTTTATTGCAGCACTTCTCATGTTACTGGCTCCTTATGATGAATTATGCTGTATCATTCCTTTGGAAGGCATTTGCTACATTAACAAAATACTGTAAATGTTTATGCAATGTCTCCCTCATTTTAGGGCCCAGGATAACATTCCTAGTTGCCCCCATCTGGTAGGAATCAGAAACAATTCCTGAAGAGAAGAGTTTAATAATGAAATAAAAAGTGCTGCAATATATATATATATATATATATATATATATATATATATATATATATATATATATATATATATAATATCAGTATCAGTAATGTATATATATATATATATATATATATATATATATATATATATATATATATATATATATACATTACTGATACTGATATTAGACAGTCTCTTATTGCAGGATAGGAAGAGAGAGAGAGAGAGAGAAAGAGAGAGAGATGATAATGGCTCACCCTTTCCTATACACGGGCTAGAGAGCTGCTTCACTATGGGTGTCTGGAGTCTTCGCATCATTCCCTGTGTGCTCAGGCCTGGAGAGTGAAAGGACAAAACAGCATGTGCAGGAGCAGGATGAATAGGTGGGTATTTCTCAGCATTATTGCAACAGATTTGATGCCATGCTGAATAAATGCATCTATTTGTAACCATTGATTAGAATTTCCCGTAAAGGGTATCAATAAACATACAAAACACTTTTGAAGAATACATGTATGATAACAATTTGCATATTAGTGTGGTTTGTACTGCATCACGAGAAAGAGAAATAGGCATTTATTTACCATGTAATAATGTTAGCAATCTTATTGAAGCACTTACCTTGCCTCAGATCTTACAGAACTCAGTGTCTTTTCTGCAGCTGCACCACAAATACAAACCCATGATGTTCTCACAGGAAAAAAATGAAAGGAAAAGAAGAAGAAAAAAATAACTCACTCAGTTCTGCCCCCAAGTGATGTATGAGATATGACACTTGAAATTCACTAAGCAAAGAGAGGAAACAGTCATTTAGCCACCTCACATCTGGAGTCAAAACACAGGGCTATAAAATTACACATTTCTTTCACTGATGTTTAACATTATGACACTAGACAGTGTAAAGATAGTGTAAAGTAAAGTAGTATATTCTTTCTGTCGTAGGTTAATTCATTATTGCCCCCTTGTGGAGATGTGTACATGTACTTCAACAACTAAAGTATTTGGACAATTACTATATTTACTAAAAATGTATGAATGTCATTGAATACCAAATCAAGGTCAATGACATAGTCCTAATAAAAAAAGTGCTTTACTATTAACCAGTCACTTTAAAGCCCCCCCCCCCCCCCCCCCAAACCCCAACCTCCCATCCCGCAAAAAAAAAAAAATTAAATGTGTTTTTATGCTTTTAGTAACATTTTAGTTTAAAAAAAAAAAAATAATAATACAGTGCACTTTATATTTGGTGGACAGATTTATTATTTTTCAAGTAGTCTCTGGACTGTTGACCGCAGTTCTATATGACTTTAAATGTTGCTTTGGAATTATATTCATTGTAAAAAGTGCTTTTCATTTTTATGCTAGTGGGTAGAAAAAATAACAATATAATTTAAATATCCCAATAAAATGTTTTATTAAATTTGCTTTGGCTTTAGTACAGTGGCAATATAAAAGCCAATTATTATTATTATTATTATTTTAACAAATTATATTTATACTTAGCCAATGATGCCATTTTCTGCCATTACACTGTATAGGTAGGTCTTTATACATGTAAAAAAATATAGCTACTTTTATAATTAAGGAAGGGAATTATATCTCCTGGAAGGGGATTATTAAATTTGGGGGTTCTTGGCATTAAACAGAAAAACATACTAATCTATGGACATCGCATGGTCCCTCTATCTCTCTCTCACTCACACACACACACGAATATATATTACCAGACACTTAAGCGGAAGCGACTTTAACAATAAAATAATTTCGGGAAAGCCGCACATACGCACAGTAATTGACATCCACACGCTCTCTGATGCTCTATGCACAGCAATAGCGCAACCCTCCGTTATTTCTAAAACGACGCAATTTGTAACGGAGACTTATTCTGTTATAGAAAGATGCGTTATTTCGCATTTTACCTGGCGTTGCTTCAGCGTGACAGTCTCTTCTCCTGCACATTTCCCCGCTGCGCACTCATTCGATGATGGGCGGGGAAAGGTAGAATGATAGAAGTGATCACGCACCAATTACAACAAAGAATCTCGAGTTTCACAAAACAACACGGACACAGTTAAAGGGGAAGCTAACAGGACAGTTGCAACAAAACAATTGCGTATTCTCATGTATTTATCCTTAAAAGTCGTTATATGCAAACAGCCCGGGTCAAAAGGTAAGCATACGGCGTATACGTGCTTGTATATAGTAGGATATATGGGGGGTTCTGTGCTTTTAATAGCCCATGACAAAGTAAACACTGTAATAAATAAATCATGTAATATTTTTGTGCAAATTATAATACTTGAATGCAGAAATACACCGAACAAACTGTCATATTATTATAACAGCACGTTAGAAAAAAAACATACATGGAATAATTATTTTCCTGCGTGTGCCAATAAGCTGGTGTCAGGTTATATGAGAATGTCCTGTCTGTATGTTTCTTTGTTTTAAATCATACCACCACAGTATATAAGTGCCATTATAGAAATCTTAAAATATGTCATTCAAATAGGCCTATATGTCTTCAAAAGGCAAATACAATTGGATCTTCATTTTACATTTCTGGCAATTTGAAAAGTTAAATAAACATTTAATGACCTATAAACCTTTCACATATTTCTACACTAATTATATAAAACTATACTGTCAGTTCACCATAGTTATACAAATGAACAAGATAATTTCCATTCAAAGAGATGGAAACTGATAGGAAAAACATGATGTCAGGGTGGGGGTTGAGGGATAAGGTGAGGACTCAAAGATGCAGAGATATAGGCGTTTTATTTAATAATAATAAAAAAAAAAAATAAATAAAAAAAAACTACCCCGTGGGGGAAAACAGAACCAGTCAGCTTGACTTGGCAGGACAAGACTTGGAAGCAGGACACGACATGGCTTCAGGGATCAGGACACAAGGAATGTAAGACAACGATATGCTTAAAGTTTTTCCTTTGGGTTTTCCAGGTACAGACGACACTACTGTCAAAACGATCCCCATTCACGGATGACTAAAAACCCTGTATTCTGCTGCCAGGTCATTAGATGGCAATGAAACACTATAGACTGAACACGTAATACACATGTGCATGACGTCATCGTCTTCAGAGATTCATGTTTTTGTTCTTTACACGGACACCGTTTTCAAAACCGTGCACTTTGAAACCCGTTTTCAAAACTTTGCGTTTTCAGGCACCCAAATCGCTGTTGTCGTCTAAATGAACGGCCAAAACGCATAAAAAGTTTTACGTTTTTAGTTGAAAACTGTGTCGTGTAAACAGCCCCTAAATAGGGAGCAAACAAGGCAGGTAAAGAGGGAGGACAGGTGGGGCAAAAAATAACAATAATCAGGTAACAAGATGGGCAGGGTTAAGACAAAAGACAGGAGAGCACATTGCTCAAGGAAACATACATGACAAGCCAAGATGCCCACCACCACGCCAGAGCCCTCTGTCAAGATGGCTGCCACGCCTGTGTCGGCTCCATCCCCATCCAGTGTCCAGAGACGGCTCCAGTCCTCGTTCAGTGTCCAGAGACGACTCCAGTCCCTGTCCAGTGTCCAGAGGTGACTCCAGTCCTCGCCCAGTGTCCAGAGGTGACTCCAGTCCTCGCCCAGTATGCAGAGGTGAATCCAGTCCTCGTCTAGTCTAGTATCCAGAGGTGAATCCAGTCCTCGTCTAGTATGCAGAGGTGAATTCAGTCCTCGTCCAGTGTACAGAAATGACTCCAGTGTCCAGAGACGACTCCAGTCCTCATCCAGAGACGACTCCAGTCCCTGTCCAGTGTCCAGAGGTGACTCCAGTCCTCGTCCAGTGTCCAGAGGTGACTCCAGTCCTCGTCCAGAGACGACTCCAGTCCTCGTTCAGTGTCCAGAGACGACTCCATTCCCCGTCCAGTGTCCAGAGGTGAATCCAGTCCTCGCCCAGTATGCAGAGGTGAATCCAGTCCTCGTCTAGTGTCCAGAGGTGACTCAGTCCTCGTCCAGTGTACAGAAACGACTCCAGTGTCCAGAGACGACTCCAGTCCTCATCCAGAGATGACTCCAGTCCTTTTCCAGTGTCCAGAGGTGACTCCAGTCCTCGTCCAATGTCCAGAGGTGACTCCAGTCCTCGTCCAATGTCCAGAGGTGACTCCAGTCCTCGTTAAGTGTCCAGAGACGACTCCAGTCCCCGTCCAGTGTCCAGAGGTGACTCCAGTCCTCGCCCAGTGTCCAGAGGTGACTCCAGTCCTCGCCCAGTATGCAGAGGTGAATCCAGTCCTCGTCTAGTATCCAGAGGTGAATCCAGTCCTCGTCTAGTATCCAGAGGTGAATCCAGTCCTCGTCCAGTGTACAGAAATGACTCCAGTGTCCAGAGACGACTCCAGTCCTCATCCAGAGATGACTCCAGTCCTCGTCCAGTGTCCAGAGGTGAATCCAGTCCTCGCCCAGTATCCAGAGGTGAATCCAGTCCTCGTCTAGTATGCAGAGGTGAATTCAGTCCTCGTCCAGTGTACAGAAATGACTCCAGTGTCCAGAGACGACTCCAGTCCTCATCCAGAGACGACTCCAGTCCCTGTCCAGTGTCCAGAGGTGACTCCAGTCCTCGTCCAGTGTCCAGAGGTGACTCCAGTCCTCGTCCAGAGACGACTCCAGTCCTCGTTCAGTGTCCAGAGACGACTCCATTCCCCGTCCAGTGTCCAGAGGTGAATCCAGTCCTCGCCCAGTATGCAGAGGTGAATCCAGTCCTCGTCTAGTGTCCAGAGGTGACTCAGTCCTCGTCCAGTGTACAGAAACGACTCCAGTGTCCAGAGACGACTCCAGTCCTCATCCAGAGATGACTCCAGTCCTTTTCCAGTGTCCAGAGGTGACTCCAGTCCTCGTCCAATGTCCAGAGGTGACTCCAGTCCTCGTCCAATGTCCAGAGGTGACTCCAGTCCTCGTTAAGTGTCCAGAGACGACTCCAGTCCCCGTCCAGTGTCCAGAGGTGACTCCAGTCCTCGCCCAGTGTCCAGAGGTGACTCCAGTCCTCGCCCAGTATGCAGAGGTGAATCCAGTCCTCGTCTAGTATCCAGAGGTGAATCCAGTCCTCGTCTAGTATCCAGAGGTGAATCCAGTCCTCGTCCAGTGTACAGAAATGACTCCAGTGTCCAGAGACGACTCCAGTCCTCATCCAGAGATGACTCCAGTCCTCGTCCAGTGTCCAGAGGTGAATCCAGTCCTCGCCCAGTATGCAGAGGTGAATCCAGTCCTCGTCTAGTGTCCAGAGGTGACTCCAGTCCTCGTCCAGTGTACAGAAACGACTCCAGTGTCCAGAGACGACTCCAGTCCTCATCCAGAGACGACTCTAGTCCCTGTCCACTGTCCAGAGATGACTCCAGTCCCTGTCCACTGTCCAGAGGTGGCTTCAGTCCTTGTCCAGAGACGACTCCAGTCCCTGTCCACTGTCCAGAGTTGACTCCAGTCCTCGCCCAGTGTCCAGAGACAACTCCAGTCCCTGTCCAGTGTCCAGAGGTGACTCCAGTCCCCGTCCAGTGTCCAGAGACAACCCCAGTTGCCGTCAAGTGTCCAGAGAGGCCTTCAGTCCCCGAGCTCAGCCCAGAGAGGCCTTTAGTGCCCATGCTCACCCCAGAGAGGCCTTCAGTCACAGAGCTTAGTCCAGAGAAGCCTTCAGTCCTCAAGCTCGCTCCAGAGTCCACAGGCGCTTGAGACGCACAGCACTGAGTTGCCGGCTCCGCCCTGGTCTCCCGAACTACCTGCATCGCAATGGTCCCCTGAACTGCCAGCTCCGCCCTGGTGGCTCCCTGTTCCCCTGAAGACGCACCTTCACTGTATTATGGCGCTGTTTTGAATTTGCTTCTGATCTGTTTTCCTGTTCTGTGATTGTTTGTTTCTATGTTGTGATCCCCTTCATCTGTTGTCTTGTTCTGTCAGGACCACTATCGTCAAATACGATTGACAATTAGCATAGAGTTTGGATTGGCGGTATGGTAACTTTCTGGGCAAGAACTCCCTGCGCATCCATGCAGCCTAGCATGGATAAGAGCAGGGAGAGCAGCAATAACCCCCCTTAGGGTAAACAGAACTGAACCAACATGAATGTATTGCAGATATCATTAATTCAAGATTTTAAAGTAGGGCCTACGACATAATTCGAGAATTTATACTGATTTAAGGGGAATCAGAATGCCAAATCCTGACTGACAAGAGGAGGAGCTGGGGATGGAGGAGGTTAATTAGCTCCTGAGTAATGCGATAGATGCTGATAATACTGAAGGATCTTATATATGTATAGGCTTCGTATTCCTATTGGTACGTGGCTCAGCTGATATATATGTATATATATATATATATGTATATATATATATATATATAGCACTATATGTATATATTTTAAATTACATTTATCATTTTAGGACTACTGAAATGCTGACCTGTGCATTTGAGGAAGGTAGAAAGCCTTTTCAATGATATTGATTTAATTTAATACAAGGCACACCAAAACTGACTTTACAAAACTTTGGGAGTAATAGTTTTAGTCACAAGATAAAAAACAAAACAAAACAAAAGCCTATTTGACCTCTAATCTGAAAGATTAATGAGATTGAGGCAGATGACATCAGTCCTAGAATACATTTGGAAATTCTAAGCTAAGGAAAGCTAACTCCAATAATTATCTAACCACAAGGTGGCGCTGTAGCATTAAAATTAGATAATGATTTAATACATTATTTTCAGCTGCAAGATGAGAGTTATGGTTGGGAGTGTCGGACCCCCTTGAAAAAGGCTTTAGTCAAACGAACAATTTCAACAATAAGTATATGTTTCAGTTGGGCTTTTCAAATATTTTAGAAACCACAAAAGTTAGTCAGAGTGCCTAACTTATTGAGATGAACACTGAAACATAAACTCGTTATAAAAAGTTGCTGTTTTTGACTCTAGAAGTTGCTGTTGTGAATGTTGGCTGTGTTGATTTAAGATTTTTGGCATCAGAAAGTGTCAGATTTTCCAGGCTTACTGACTACCACAATAAATTGACTTAAAGGTAAACAACCCAGCTTTGGGGGAACAGTTTAACAACGGAAGGCTACAGCTGAAACATCTGCCTTTTCATCCTGAATTCAGTGGATAGTTCTTAAATGAAAACTTAATGTTTTCCTGACACTGTATTCATTTGTGATTAGCATCATATGGTGGTTTTATATTAAGGCTACATGGGTGCAACAGTAAAAAGTGTATTTCGGAAGTTCCATCTCATTAAGACAGGAATGGAAATTATGTGTTTAAGTGGAATGTCCTATGGAGCGCCTCTCACCTCTGCTCTACATCCCACAAACCTGTCCCCTGCAGAGCTCCCATTAAACACAGTCCTGGCCCATAGCTCCTTCAATTACAGATAACTTGAGATGAGGCATGGAAAACGGAAAGAAGGAATGCACTTGGTACCCCGTTTGCCCTCCAGGGCCTTTAACCCCCTGGTTTCGCAGACAAAATGTCTCAGACTAAAATGCATGTTTGAGCTGTTTTAACTGAAAGCAACTTGCAATGCCATATCTTAAATGCCATTGTTTTGTCTCAAGATACACACCAGTAATGTTTCTTTTCTATGGCATGTTTATAAAAGCTACTTAAATGTCCTAATTGAACTCAGGCCTAATCCTGGCTTAATCTAAGCCCTGTCTGTGAAACCAGGTCAACATGTAATAACCCAGACCAGGTGCTGATCATCTGTACACCTGGCATTCCAGATGGGGAACAATGGAGAGACAATTTCCTTTTACTACCTTCACTTCCTGTGAAATAAACAGACGAGTGCCAGAGGACATCAGCTTTAACTGTATGCAAAAGTTTATTGAATGACAACATTAATTCATTTCACACACACACACACACACACACACACACACACACACACACACACACACACACACACACAAATAAAATAGATTCAATTTACAAATATATAATTGCATAAAAAGTTATCCTATTACAACAGCTTGAGACATCCTTGACATGAATGAATAATATATATATATATATATATAATAACGCTACCTTCAATGCCCTTATTTTTTTTCCCTGTACAAAAATAGCTCTATCTCTGTAAGTAGTATAAAGTAATATAAAACTATTAAATAGTGATATCTTTGACCATTTTTTTTTCAAATATACATATACTTGCGATAAAAAAAAAAGAAATAGATTGCACATATCTCTATACAAATTATAACAATAACAGTGTTCAAGTAAGTTTGAATACAATCCTTGTGGACTGGCACAGACAATCCACATAATCAAAGGCATTCATCTTGCTTACAGTGTCCAAAAATGTGATTCCAAATTAGAAACACCTTCATTGGCATTTAAAAAAGTCTCTTTCTCTCTGTGTATTCCTTTCTAGAATCATGAATCTTTCCCTGTTGAATTGGCTTGAAGTCCAAAGACTTTTCTGACACAGTCACTGGATAGACATAGCTAAACTCGGGGCTGTAATCCCACCGACTGGTTCACCAGGAGGGCAGTCCATTTGTCCCAGGAGAGGAGGTTCTGCTTTTCCCTGAGGCCAGTCCACTTCAGTGCAATGATATCCAAGGCACACTTATTCAGCAGCCCCATCGGCATCTCCCCTAATTTTTTTTTTTCACGGTGCTTGATGAACAGCTGCTGTTGTTTCTGCGCTTCTCTTAGACGTTTTCTCCTCCGACGACAGACTTCAGGAGACAAGATTGCTCTTCCAGCCCCTGTGCTTGGAAAAGAATGCGCTAGAGAACTCTTGGCAGGAGTCTGAGGCATTTGTAGAATTTGATCATTTGGCCAGCGAGCCTCTGTCGCCGCGTCCCGGAGAGCTCCCGCTCTGTGCGCTCACGTCCGTCTGAGTAGCGCTTCTAACCTGTGCAGGCGTGACTGAGAGTTTGAGCTTCTCCACGCCGTCCTCAGCCCTTTGCCCTCCTGTCTCAGAGTCATTACTTTCTCTGGAACGGACCTTCGCCGCCGGCCGTACCCGAAGGGATTGATCTTGTCCGCGGGTGCATTCCCGATCTTGAGCTTGTTGTTGAGGTCATGGATACGGTGTGCCAGAACATGCACCGTGCAGGTGCCAAGCGAGCAGCCCGCTCTTCTGGACTGGTTGATGGAGTTCTTGGAGCGTTTTGTCCTCATGCTGATGCCAGTGCTGTCAAGACAAACAGGGGAAGAGGACGTTAATGCCATGCCCGGTGTTCCTGAGCAATTTAATTTGGCATACAGCCTTAGTTTTTGACGTTACTTGGTTGACTCCATCATGTGAATCCACCACACATAACTTTTTGGTAGGCAATGCCTTTTTTCTTACCTGGAATGTGGCTTTAAGTTGTCTTTGACATCGTCCTCTCTGACAAACTGGCTGTTGTCTAAAGTCCTCAGTGCAGCAAGGCTCAAATCCCTTTTTGATCTCTGCAGCCGGACACTAAGAATCAAGAAGAGGAGCCATTTTCATTAGAAACTTTTCAACCAATGCCGAACATGACTAAAAAACCCAAATCAAATCACATCAGCTCACCTTCTTTTCAGGTCGTGTTTTGCACTGTCCACACTGGGTGCAACGGTGGCCAGCAGGCAGCAGCAGAAGATTGACTGCAGAATCAGTTGCATCGTGGCTGAAATCTTGAAGGAAAAAGCATATGAATCATCTGTTAGATATCCAGTTTGACAGAAAGCAACTGAAACCTCCAATCACCTGCATGCAACTCCCCTACTCTGTGCCAACCATGCTTTGCTCACGCTTGCACAAGAGTCCAAAATCCAATCTATTTACACTCATTGTGCATTTATTTACAATGTCAAGCTGAGGTCGCACTTTCTATGAATAAGTAAACTTGCAACTATGCGTAAGGTCCCTGATGAGCTGCAAAAGGGACAGTGATGTACAAAACAGTGGAGTTTTACAAAGCAGGGTGTCTCCAACTCCATCAGCACCCAATAATTCATTTTTTAAAAAGTCACTCAAATTCCCTTCAAATTAGATTTTTTGCCTAACAGACAGAAGCTACTTTCCTGGCTTATAGATGCAAAACTGAGGCTCACTTTCTCATATAACTGTACAGAAATCCTTGACCTCAAAAGAAAAGACAGAAACACATATGCATACCTGTGTTGAAGTACTCTCGGCTGGCTTCAGAAGTCCGTGTAGAAAGTAATCCAGAGGCGTTTGACTTGCTGGTGCAGCGCTGATACTCTGCTAATAGTCTGACTCTCCTCAGCAGGAGTTAGTGCATTTATACTGGAGGGTGGGAGGGGCTCGCGTCTCACACACTCTCTCATCCCAGCACTTCCTCTCTGTAGCTCAGGGTAACCACCTCAATTACAGCATGAAAGAGATGAAAACGAAACTCAGGATATTGATGGGTGATTGCTGAAATGACTTTATCAGTGTTTCTGGGAAGAATAGGCAACCGCCAATCTGGGGAATTCTTTGGAATTCTTTTACCAGTAACATTGCTCATGATTTTGGGCGTTGTTTGGGGGTACAACTATGATACGAGTGTCCCTAAAAAGACAGAACAAATGTGAAATCAGCTTCTTGTTTCACACACAAAACTTGTTTGACATAAAATTAATATGCTGCATAAAAAATAATGGAATGTAATTAATTTTGGCTTGATTTGACTAATTTTAACTGACACAAAAGTATATAATATAATTAATTATGTAATGAAGCGATTTACTTTTAACATAGTACACAAAGATCAAATAAAAATGCTCATGACAGTGTCAGAAAGGACCATTAAGCGTATACTTATTAAGCTGATATTTAAAGTCATTTAGAAATTAAACACAGTTGATAGGAATACTGAAGTACCTTTGAGTCAGATTTTCTATGCAAGAGGTAAAACTGATCGGTTTATTCCTGGATATGTAAACACAGATAACGGTACGTTTACATTTTGGGGAGAATGCATGACCTTCACCTAGTTATAAATGTTTTTTTTTTTATACTTTAGACTAGATCAAATTAGATCAAAATCAAAACTAAATTTATCTGGTAGCCTAATAAAGTCCATCATTTCAAAAAAAAAAAAAATTTTTTTTAATTGAACCACCAACATTTATTTCATATAAATGTAACCAGTTCATGTTAATTACTGTGCAGTCCTGATGTATCCTTATATGGGAAGTCAAAGATTGCACAATATCCACACACTGACACCATCCAGTTGTTTGCCTCTCAGTCCATATATGGTGAATATTGTTTGTTAAACCAACATGTCATAGCCATCACACAAATTGCTGATATTTGATCATGTATGATGAGAGGCAGGTGAGAGGTATAGATCTACCTGTGCGTCACATGTTCAGGTATGCTACAATGAGTCACTGTGAACACCCTGATGTCATTGAGCAATTTCATACTTTTGTTGTTTTGGGGTGATCATAGGATGAGTAAAGAGATGAAAAAAGTCATTTGAAAACGACAACATTCCTTGAGAAATGTCATAGCTACTAGCAAAAATTTACCATGCCATTCTTGGAAGCACCTTGGTAAATACCATAGTATGTGAATATGGTAATCATTCAGTGCCATTGTAAACTGCTTTAATCTTAATGGGAATAAAGAACATACTTGAACAACAAAATGCACGTATGGACAATTTAAAAAATAAATACTTCTATATATATATCCTATTGCAAGGATCTAATAAATACCATATCATGGGTTATGAACATTGTTTATATTAACTAATATGAGCCATGTAATTTGGTCTGGATATTTTCATATGGTTACTTACTATGTGAGTAATTTGTGGTCATTAGCTGGTCCAAAAGAATATGGATCATTTGGACTGGTGAGTCTAAGATTGATCTGGTTGCTGGTTAGAGCTGGTATACCACAACTCGAAACCATGTTCCAAAACCAGCATAACCAGCTGATATACATTCCAGTATAGGGACTTTGTCGTAAAGTAAAATTACGTATGTAACTTTACAAACTTACAATCACTCTCACTTTTGTCGATCATCTCCCAACTTTAGGCTACATGAAAAAGAAAGAAATAATAACAAAACAAAACTGAAAAGCAGTGACGATCTGTGTTCAAAGGTTAATCATTATGACATATTAGCCTAGGATTATTTTGAAACATTTACATGGTTGTGGCATCATAAAAACAAAATAAAATTGTTGAAACATGCGAATTACCAACTTTTGCATAGTCTACGTAAGAGAAGTTAAACAAACAAACACACACGAATTCATTTTGCAGCAGTATAACATTACTCGACATTATTCGAGTCTTAAGAAATCCCTTTCAATATATGAGTGTAATGTTATGTATCGCCAGTGTCAGTGAATGCACGCGCAGGACCCACGCCCATGCACGGCCAACCGCCAGTCCACGCAGGCGCACTGGCTCTCTCTGTGTCAAACATGGCTGTGCTTTTGAAGAAAGAAAAATGCTGAATTGTGTTGCAGAATTTCGCCAAAAGAGGAAACCATGGCTAGACTTGCTGATTATTTCACAGTGGTGGGATACGACCAGGAGAAGGCTGGTAAGTGGTGGTGTGTGTTTGGAGGAGTGTTGTGATTTATTTAGGCCGTTAGCTACAAATAGTGCTGCTGCTGTGGTTCAAGAGATTAATGGATGGATTTCACTTTCTTTGACGTGGTGTCAATAGGAATTCCGTATCGGTTTTTTATCAGGGAGCAACACTGATTATTCTTGTTTGTGTTTATGAATTACGCAGTATGTGCTTGTCTAAATGGGAGGTTTAAAGCTGTTTTTTGATGATGGTGTGGTCGTTTTGTTTTAATATGTATATGTACAACACCGCTAAAGCAAATGTTTTTACGATAACATACTGTATAATGTGTTTTTATTTGATATATGAGTGTTTTTGTCAGTAAATCTCAGCACACACACCTACTGTATTTGTCGCGTGTACATGTAAACAGTGAAAATAAAGCGCGCGCGCGATGACTCATGCGGTCACTTGTTACTATGTGTTTTCAAGCCGCAGGCATTGATCTCTAAATGGCAATTTAAGCGCTCTATGTCGCATTGATTTCCACATTTGGCCCTGAGGTTTGGGTCAGTAGAGAGCGGACCTGTTTGTGTGTGTTCATAGGGATCCGCCGGAGAGCTCTTCCTGTGTTGTGGAAAGCGGATGCAGAGGAAACAGGACTTTACGTGTCTCGAGCTGTGCGTAATCGTGTGGAATGAGTCTACAGGTGCTTTCAGTTATAGCACATGATCATGTTTACATATCTAAAGGTTGAAGCAAGCAGCACGTCCGCACACAAACGATGGTGTAAAGTGATGTTCTTCACTATCCCATACTACACTGACTCATGTAGCCCTTTAACTGTCACAAGAAATAGGCTACGTGCAGTGAAGGAAATAACAGATTCTTCCACTTCTTTTCATTCCCAACATTGATTAAAGGCCCAGGGTTAGTTCACCCAAAAATGAAAATTATCCCATAATTTCCTCACCCTCAAGCAAATTCTATATGACTTTCTTCCTTCAGCCAAACACAATCAGAGTTTTATTAAAAAATATATCCTGGCTCTTCCAAGCTTAATAATGGGAGTGAATGGTAGATTTTGAAGCCCAAAAAAGCACATCCATCCATCATAAAAGTAATCCATACGGCTCTAGTATGGAAATAAAGGCCTTCTGAAGCGAAGTGATGCGTTTTTGTACGAAAAATATTTATATTTATAACTTTTATAAACTATAAAATCACTGGCTTCCGGTAACGGCTAACGCAAGTCTAGTTCTGGCGGAAGAGTGACCTCTGGCCCTACGCATGACGTAGAATGTAGGAGTTTTTTTGTATGTGTGTGTGAAGTTATTATTCTATATAAAAATTATTCTAGTGTAAGCTTAGGTGAGAGTATACGCATCAAACAAACAGGCCTGGGCAACAAACTCAAACTCCTCCGACATTTCTCTTTAAAAATCCTCGTTTTAGACGTATAATTCGTGACCGGTGTGTTGTTTTGCTCTATCATCTGCACTTCCGTGTTTGTCCATACATCATGTGTTGGGTCAGACTCAGAGCTTCGGTTTTCTGTGTTTCAGTAGAAAAATCATTTAATTCTTTAATTGTGAGCCGGACTCCAGACATTTCCACAGTCCTTCTTGTGATTCTAGCCTGTGTCTTCTCTGAACGGACAACTGTTTATGTTTTGTAGGAGTCTTGGTGATGCTACTGTGTCTTTCTCAGCAATTATAAGCATCCATAGAGTTCAAATGAGTGAAGCCTTTCTTTCAGTTGCTCAAAGACATTGACTTGCCTCTAAGAGGGCATCAGATAAGCTGGCTTTCCTCCAGGCTTCAGAGTTTAAGGGCTGCTCTTTCTGAATCGTCTCTGTCACTTGTGGCATATGAATAGGTAAGCAGTGTCC
This sequence comes from Squalius cephalus, assembly GCF_949319135.1. Taxonomy (NCBI): domain Eukaryota; kingdom Metazoa; phylum Chordata; class Actinopteri; order Cypriniformes; family Leuciscidae; genus Squalius; species Squalius cephalus. The sequence continues at coordinate 54,925,944 of NC_137124.1, read as the reverse complement.
TCCGTTTTAGGCTCACACAGATTTCCAGTGCATAAATGGCTGTGTTGTGCTGGGGAACTCTGAGTGTTTTTGGCGTCTGTGGGGGGTTGTGTGAATTCAGGCATCATCCTCACAAAAAAGTGTGGCTGGAATTTTTATCCTCCTTTAGATAAATATAATAAGTGAGACGGCATTGAACATTCCTAATTTGTCCTAAAATGTTTCTCAGAGCACTTTTCTAAAATAACTGCTCAGGGAGACTTCTTTGTAATGGTATTGAAGTGAATGTACAGGGCTCCAGTCCAGACGCCTAAGTTCTACAGATGGTGGCTACCTTGGTAATGCTGGGGGGATTTTTAAATATAAAGTTAATTTAATCATAAAATTAGCCTACTTGTTTTGCATTAACGTGCAGTAACTAATAATATTACATGCTTATTTCTTGGAAATGCACATTTGACAGTAAAGACCTGAGCTAGAGTTGAGAAGTTGAGAAAATTCACTATTATTATTAGGCTAAGTCAAGTCACATTTATGTAATGCTTTTTACAATACAGATTGTTTCAAAGCAGCTTTACAGAGATAACAGGAAAATGCAACAAAGTTTGCTTCCAGAAGAAAATAGCGTCACAGTCCAGCTTAAGTAAGTTCAGTGATGTTTAATTTTGTTGTAAATAAGTTATTAATTTAGTTAATTTATAGCCGCTTTGGAGAAAACCGTGATGTCATCGTCCAGCTCAGTTCAATTCTCATATAATGGTATCAATGCAGGCAGATCAATATTATTGTTGAATATTCAATTAAATGTTACATTTAATGTCCTCAACTAAGCAAGCCAAAGCCAATGGCAACAAACGTGAAAAAAAGGCGAAAAAGCCGACAGTGGCAAGGAACCAAATCTCCATCAGGGGCAGAATGGAGAAAAAAACCTTGTGAAAAACCAGGCTCAGTTGGGGGGCCAGTTCTCCTCCAGGTCCTCCATCTGATCTGGATACGGTCTGGATCCGGCTGACTGTATCATGCGTTGTGGTCGTGTCTAGGTGCAGGTCCTCCATCTGATCTGGATCCGGCTGACTGTATCATGCGTTGTGGTCGTGTCTAGGCGCAGGTCCTCCATCTGATCTGGATACGGTCTGGATCCGGCTGACTGTATCATGCGTTGTGGTCGTGTCTAGGCGCAGGTCCTCCATCTGATCTGGATACGGTCTGGATCCGGCTGACTACATCATGCGTTGTGGTCGTGTCTAGGCGCAGGTCCTCCATCTGATCTGGATACGGTCTGGATCCGGCTGACTACATCATGCGTTGTGGTCGTGTCTAGGCGCAGGTCCTCCATCTGATCTGGATCCGGCCCGGATCCGGCTGACTACATCATGCGTTGTGGTCGTGTCTAGACGCAGGTCCTCCATCTGATCTGGATATGGCCCGGATCCGGCTGACTACATCATGCGTTGTGGTCGTGTCTAGGCGCAGGTCCTCCATCTGATCTGGATAAGGCCCGGATCCGGCTGACTACATCATGCGTTGTGGTCGTGTCTAGACGCAGGTCCTCCATCTGATCTGGATCCGGCCCGGATCCGGCTGACTACATCATGCGTTGTGGTCGTGTCTAGACGCAGGTCCTCCATCTGATCTGGATATGGCCCGGATCCGGCTGACTACATCATGCGTTGTGGTCGTGTCTAGGCGCAGGTCCTCCATCTGATCTGGATAAGGCCCGGATCCGGCTGACTACATCATGCGTTGTGGTCTTGTCTAGGCGCAGTGAATATTTAAAAAAAAAAAAATGTATTTGATAATATTTAGAGCTTGAAGTTCTGGAAAAAGTATGAAGCACTTGGAAGTCCTTGAAAAGTGCTTGAATTTCACTCTTAAAAGGTTGTACAAACCCTGAAATTAATAATGTAAAAACATTTGACTATTTCTGCCATAATACCATGGTTACAATTAGCGTTACTACATTAAATCTATGGGGCATGTTGGTGATTTGTGGACTGAAAAGCCTTCTAAAACTTGTTTGTTCATGGCACAATGTTTCTCCTGGTTTCCACATCAGCACTAGGCCTATTTGATCTGAAATGGTTTATAACAGAATTCTTCAGAAACCTGTTGTGAGCTTTTATTGGTCCACACTGATAAACAGTCCGCGCTGCGCATCTCAAATGAGAAACACAGCTTCATTACAGATTCGTTTGCCGTTTGATTACTATTATTTTTTAATATTCAACAACAGAATTGGCTGCTCTTATCAGTCTGGGCAACGTGGTGGTTGCACCAGTGCGACCTTTAAAAAAATGTACTCACACCTGGCAGCAAAAAAGGTTGCAAAATGCGTTTGTTAATATTATGCATGTGGCTTTTATTTAGGCTATATATTTCATTCATACATTTGGTTGTCTGTGATGCGTTGATCATTACATTTGTGTTGGTCGTTTTCCTGAAAAATGGGTTTATGAAGTTATATTTACATCTTTTTAGGCTATTCAGGATATTTAAAATATTTACAAACCTAGCAAATTATTTATAGTAAACAACTTTTTTTTTTTTTTTTTTAAAGAAAATGCTTAATAAAAAGTCTTTTGAAATGTGTATTAACTCTTAAATGGACTTTGGGTCTTTAGCGACCAGGGATGTCACAACCCTCACCATTATTCATTTTTTAAAGTTAGACATAACCCCTCTTAGTATTCCTCAATCTATTCATAAACAATGTAACAAGAAAAAAAGTGTATAGGGTTGCTAGTGACGCTTCACAATAAGGTCTCATTTATTAACATTAGTTAATGTATTATTTAACATGAACTAACAATGAGCAATACATTTGTTACAGTATATTAATCATTGTTAACATTAGGCCTAGCTAATAAAAGATAATCATTGTTTGTTCATGCTAGTTCACAGTGCATTAACTTTTATGATTTCTGACAACATCATTAACTTAGAACAAAATTTATGAGACAGTTGTCTCATAAATTTTGTTTCTAAACACTCAAATCATGGCAAAAAGCTCCACCATATTGCACGTTGCACTTTCTCCCATTCATAGCCGTTCCCCTATTCATTTGTATATGGGTCATTAACGAATAAGGTTTTTAAAAGTGTAAAAAAATAGAATGGAGATATAGCCTAACTATATTTGAAACCATTTTTTAGTTTACCTAGGTGTTAACAATAAGATTTTGTGGTTTGTACAATCAATTAACACTGTTTTTTGTCATTTTTTACAAGATAGAAAAAATTTGTCACCAAAAAAGTAATTCGGTTTAACCACTGATTTGAAAGTTAAAAACTGATTTGACATTGATGTTGAGATAGTATATAGCCTAGTGTGTACCACAGAAGAAATATTAAATAAAATTATCACTGATCTCATAAATGTAATCATTTATTGGACTACTCTAAACACTCTAACTTATTCAAGTAAAACATTGCACAGGGAAAGGAGAAAAGGGGAAATGTAAAAAAGAGCCTTATCTGCTTTATATTTGTATTATTGTAGTTCCTTTAGTTATTAAAAACAATATTATTCCATTTAAATATTTACTATATCGGTTTTACCGAATGACCTTTTGACACTTCAAAATCTTTAAAATACCTTTATATGTAGTAAAATATAATTAAAACCTTTTGGATTCAGTAAAAGAGATCAAGTTGTACTACCTTACATACTTTGGATGTTATATTTGTTTTTTTATTATTATTAAGGCCTTTGGACAAAAAAATGACCCGTCACGTCATTGACCCATATGTAAAGTCTTTGGTTATGTTCTGAGGCATTTGTCTTAGTGTCTAATGTGTGACTTGCGGCATTTAGGGAACAAACATTAAGCAATAACGCTTATTCTTACAATAGGTGACTGGATATTAATGATGCTGCTGCATGATGTTCATTGGCAAAGGGAAACCAAGAAACATGATTTATTTATTTTTAACGTATCATCGTAAAATGAGTGCTCTCAAAAGCCTTGCAGTTTAGGCTATTCTCTGTACAAGATGCTGTATTTGTGCTTGGATGCTAAAAAAACGAATTACATAATTTAAGTAAAACCTGGTGTGGAACACTAAATATATCATGAACAAAACAGGGTGTTTTCAAGCATTTCCATTTGCAGATGTTTGTGTGATCGCTTTTTTTTTTACTTGACGGCTGTGAACCCTTGGGAATAGTGGCATGCAGTGATCAAATCTGGACCTCAGTGTTGGAGACTACTTCAGTTTCTGATGAGTTGGTCCATGTATTCGTGTTCTGCAACAAATTAGCTGTTAGAGTAAGTGGATGAGCAATGTTTTCTTGGCTCTTCCTGACAGTTTATTTTAATGGATGGCTGTAGTATATAATAATTAGTGTTTTAAAGGCTGCTTTCCAAAATAGTCCACACGAATGTGATTATACATTATTAAGCAAGATTGAAGTTCTGATGAAATGTTAAGTTTTTCAACGTGATGCTTCTTTTGTTTAAATGCTTCATTTTCTAATATTCTGTAATTCCAGTGGCATACAGTTCAGTGAAAAGCCTTCATTATAATGCGCAGAAAAACGATTAGCCTGTATCTCGAAATGTTCCTGAAATTATTGTTTTGCTAAGCTGGTCTTTAGGCTAATGCACCAACAACCCCACAACATTTAAACAAAATGTACTGGTTGATTATCCTCAGCTGGAGGATCAGGTCTGACTTATGAATTAAATGATTCATGAAATGTGATTACTTCATAGCACCATTGTATTAGAAAGGGAATGAAAAAGATATCAGTATCATTTTAACTTAAATAACATGGCAAGACACACTTATACTTACAGTTGTTATTGGTTCTATAGGCTAAGCAATGTCGGGTGCAATTGTATGATAACTAAATGAAACTGTAGGCTAATGTGTCTGCCATGTTATTTACATTTTTATGGAACTTTCTTTTTCTTCACTACATTGCAAAGCATAATATGAGTCTTTTTCCTGCACTTAATTTCAGGAAAAAAAATGCAGTTCCTCATTATTTTAAAGTGAAGAAATCAAGATCTTCTCCGAGACCCGACAGTGATGTCCGTTTCGTGAGCGAATCTTTTGAGCCGATTTTTCAATCAACTGGTTCACTAATAACATCAAATGGTTCATTTATGAATTTGACTGATCCACAATATTAAACTTGCAGCAGTTAAGAGCGAATCAAGTAAACAATAAACACTTGATTTAGTCCCGCTCAAATGAGCCAAGATCCGGGAGTAATGTGATATTCTCAGATCAAGTGTGCACTGCACACCACAAATAAATATTTCTTAATTAAAGGGATACTTCACCGATTAGCATTAAGCTATGTATCAGTAGAAACCCGGTAGTATTTTCGAATGACCGTGCTTCCCTCCCTCTTGTCCCCCTGAGACGAGAGCTTTCTGTAATGTGTGTCTGGAATAAAACCTCAGATGACGTAAAAATCGCCATTTTGCATCATCGGAGGCTTTTTTGGCCAGAGGCGAGAGACTACAGCCAGTAGGAGGAGCTAGTTCCGCATGTTTTCAAACCGCCCATTGGGGGATCTCACGATAAAACGCCGTCTTACTCTTTTCAGTTTCGAGTCAACTAGTAGCTTAGCTGTATCATTTCTTCCGATGCTGCCCTCTGTAACCGGTAGGCGTGGCTTGGGAGTGGCCTCGTAGGGCAGCGAAGCAAGTGCATTCTGGGAGTTGTTGTCTTTCATCCACATGAGCCAAAAATACATTTTCTGGTTTTTCTCAGTCTAGAAGGCACCAACTTCTAAAATAATTTCACATTTCTACTACATAAATGACCCAATTTAAATACACATTCATCTTTCCAGCGGTGAAATATCCCTTTAATTTCTCTTACCATTGCGAGATGTAGGCTAATGTTGTATTGTCTGTGCATTTAGTGAAGACAACTCCAGACACATTTCCTATCATGTATGCATATGGAAAATATGAAAAGCCAATCAGAGTAATTATGGGGTGGAGCGACAGGTGTAGACCCACCCCCCTCTGCAGGCTGCAGCCAGGTCCTTCTCGCCGTTAGACACGCTTTCTGCGCGTGCGCTTCGCTTCGCGATTGCCTTCAGAGAAAGGCAGATTTCTGTACGGTCTCTTTGGCTGTGTGCCAGTCAGAGTTATTTTAACATCAAGCATATCCCACTCTTTATTGTCTCATTCTTGTGTTTCATCACTGTACAGTGTCAATAAGTGATGTGCTACGCGTATACATACTACGACATACATGATATAGCAAAATCTCTAGCGAGACATCAGCGCCCAGCCCTATAACATATACCGTATTAATGTTTTCCCTAAATATTGAAATAAATGTTAATTTAGTTTCAGAACATTTAGGCCTATGTTCTAACATTTTATATTGTGGTTTTCATTCATTCATTTTAGATCATTTATATTGGTCACACTCAACTGTAGATATCGGTATCGGTATTGGCATCGGCCACTGACCAGAAACAGTGTTATTAATATATTGTGAATATTCGATACATCACGTATAAATACTGTTGGTAATGAGTTCCACATTAGGTGAAGTTAGCACAGATAACAGGTTGTGTCAGCAGAAAATGGATTTGCTCTAATGAATATGAAGCATGTTGTCCTTGATGTTCATGCTGTTATTTTGTGTGTTTGCCCTGAACATTTTATTCTTCAGTTTCTGAATAATAAACACAATATTTGTGTCCTTTGTTTGGGAATTATGTCTTTATGACTGACTATCATTAAAAGCTTCATATCCAAAGCATCGTCCTGTGGGGACAGTCCTTCTTTTTAATGTCCATTTTTTATTGATATCCGCTTCCTGCTTTGATTTCCTTTCAAATGAAAGAGTCAATTCCTGGCAAAATCACAAATACGTGCAAAGTCAATGCTTACATTACGAGCGTAAATGAGTGCCTTGTGGTTGGAAATTACACTTTTAACGAACAGAGGAAATGTTTTGCTGCCACTGGACAGTGGAAAACTCAATTGGCAGACCACAATAATAGGCTAAATGTTTGAAGTTTAGTCTCATTTTAACACCTCTATCATTTTATGGATAGTAGGATGTTGATATCAGGACTGATTGCTTCATGGAAAGATAAGATGGTGGAATCAATTGGAATTGTCACGGAAGTGACACACACTTTGTTTTGGTTTCTTCAACTAGGCTGTTTTGCAATAGAAGATTGCGGTTTTGGGCCTAGATCATTTGGATTCGCCATTAAGATGTTTATCATTTCAGACAAAATATACTTGATCAGAAAAAAAGGAATGCAAGTGTCTTCAATGTTCTTTAAAAATTGAAAAACAAAGATGATTGAATTTGTCAAATGATTTGCCTGCTTTAAACGTCCATCTTTGTCCCTTGTTAAAGCTGGTGAAAGGTTATACTGATGAACTGTTGATGAACTTGGGTTGATCACATCTAGTTTCCTGATCCATGGAAATATCTGGAGCAGTTTGCATTGGATGACCTCTACCCCAACTCTCTGACATTGTTGACCATATTTCATTGTATGCTATTACCAGTTGTAATAAGAAGTCATAATATGATCATCAAGAAGAGCTTGAGGATCTTTGATGCTGAACTGCTTTGCACCTTTGTTCAGAGCACCCCATGGTGAGGTTGAAATCAGACAGCCAATATAAATTACACTTATGTCATTTTGCTATTTGTTGTATTCGTTTCTGGCACATCAACCCTTTGGAAAACCCTATGAGTTACATTTCGCTCCCAACATTTATTTTTCAGTTCCACAGCTGCTCGGGTCTACTGGCTCTCTTCCTGGAATTTAGATGTTTTGACATCACAGATTTGGTAATCTTTCTTACCCTTTACCATGCAAATGATAGCATATTCCTTTGCATATCTTGTTTTTTGGACAGCAGTGTGACGGCCGATTGAGGGATGGCTCTGGGATTTCTGGAAGAACATGTACTTGTTTTGTGAAGCAAAATATTTGCTTTACGTAAATGATATAGTGCAAATTGCAGAACTTGGGCATCAGAATTTTTCTAAAGCCTAGTACAGATGGGATGTGTTACGTTTCCCTTGCACACCTGTTTGATGAGCCAGTTTTAGGTTAGATATTAACGTGGTGGTGACGCAAAGAGACGCTGACTCCCAGTGTTCGGCTGTCTGTGCTTTCTGATTTATATAAAAATGTCTGGGCAGAAAGATGTATTAAAGTTTCCAGTGAACAAGAAAAATATAAGTCTGGAGTATCATTTTGATAGCACAAATGAAGGAATGTCAGAGCTTTTTGAGCGCTTGAAATGTGAAAGACTTTCCATCCATCCATCCATCCATCCATCCATCCATCCATCCATCCATCCATCCATCCATCCATCCATCCATCCATCCATCCATCCATCCATCCATCCATCCATCCATCCATCCATCCATCCATCCATCCATCCATCCATCCATCCATCCATCCATCCATCCATCCATCCATCATAGCCTACTGCTTGTAACAAAACTGCTTACCAAATAAATTATGGACTTTATAAATAAAAACGGACTTGCTCTATTTTTTATATCACAAGCATTGATATAAATGAGCATTGTGGTGGCAAGTGTTGCATGGGCAAGAAAATAAAAGTGGAATATGATATGAGTTTATTTTAGTTGTTTGTGTAAATGTGTCAGACTCCAGTTTTGGATACTGAATCATTGTTTTGTCTTTCCTCCAACGCAATGTAGAACCACACCTCACGGCAAGGTTTGGATGTGCAAGTGTTTTCATGTCAGGACCAGATTTTACTCCATTAGCTGAGTTTGATGTTTGTGTCATGACTGTTGACTTCAGTTGTTTGAAATGTTCTTTAAACCATTTTACACCATGACATATGGAGTGGAAAATCCCATTTGACAGTGTTTCTCACAGGATGTTGTTGAGAGTAGATACTTACTATCATGTGTTTCTGTTCTGTCGTGGGGTTCAGAATCAGGACACGGCAGTTACGTTTAATGTTAATGTCATGTAGTGATGAACGACAAGGGAAATAAGAACCAATTAACATAGAATATTCTGAAATGTGAGGATTTCTTAAGTGCTGATTGGCTGAGACCTGCCAGCTCAGATATCTAAAACTACTCAACATTAAAGGGGTGGTTGATCATGATTTCACTTTTCTAACTTTAGTTAGTGTGCAATGTTGCTGTTTGAGCATAAACAACATCTGCAAAGTTACAATGCTCCAAGTTAAAAGCAAAGGGAGATATTTTCTTTTTTTTTAAATCACTTTTTAAAGGGATAGTTCACCCAAAAATGAAAATTCTGTCATAATTTACTCTCCCTCAAGTTGTTCCAAACCTGTATGATTTCCTTTCTTCTGCTAAACACAAAAGAAGATATTTTAAAGAAGGTTGGTAATTAAACAGTTACTGGTCCCCATTGACATCCATAGTTTTTTTTTTTTCCTACTATGGAAGTCAATGGGGTCCATCAGTCATTTGGTTACCGACTTTCTTCAAAATATCTTCTTTTGTGTTCAGCAGAAGAAAGAAAGTCATACAGGTTTGGAACAACTTGAGGGAGAGTAAATTATGACATAATTTTCATTTTTGGGTGAACTATTCCTTTAAGGACTACAACAAATGGCTGGTAGGGACTACACGACATTCCTCCCAGGTTAGTGACATCACTAACCCTAAAATGTACATAAACCCCGCCCCCAGAACGCGATTTATAGATTATCATGACAGAATATGCTAATCAATGACTAGAAGATAACTACACTTAAGCTACATACATTTATCAACTAACCATTCAGAAATGTCCTGTTGCTTCTACATGTTGTCACTTCTTCTTAAGTCTCTCCATCATTGTCTGACTCTTTGTCTGATTTGTTTGAACATAAAAGGCTAAAAGTTTTCAAAATTTTAGTGCGTGTCTGTGTGAGGTAAAAGGACATGAGCTGTTGAAGCTCCACCCTCTGTGCCGGGAGCAGCAGCTCATTTGCATTTAAAGGGACAGACACAAAAACGGTGCGTTTTTTTGCTCACCCTCAAAAAGTAACAATTTTAACATGCTATATAAAAATATCTGTGGGGTATTTTCAGCTAAAACGTCACATACACACTCTGGGGACATCAGAGACTTATTTTACATCTTGTGAAAAGGGCATTATACCACCCCTTTATGGCTACTGTGCTGCCCAATAGTGGACTTTACAGGGTGAGTTTCAAGTCACACAGACAGTATACACAATAATACACAATGCTTGGGTGACATAAACATGAAAAGGAGTCGAGATTTATTAATCTTGAGTGACTGCTAGGCACGAATACAAAACGAGATGTGACCATTACAAGCCATTCTCATTATCGTGTCCATGAATTACAAACGGTTAAAGGGATAGTTTACCCAAAACTGATAATTCTGTCAGATCATTTACTCATGTCATTTCAAATGACTGTTTTCTGTGTGAAACACAAAAGAAGTTATTTAAAAATATATATTTCATATTCATAAAACAGACTTTCATTGGAGGGGGAAAAAAAGGAACTTTTTCAGCATCTTCTTTTATGTTCCAGAGAAAAAAACTATACAGGTTTGAGTAGCCTAAATGATGACAGAATTTACATTTTTAGATGAGATGATGTTTATGAAAACATTTCTTTTTATTTAAAAAAGTGTAAATTATTTATCACAACATTTAGGTGATTTGGGGTTAGACATTGCATGATTAGACATTATGCAATTGAAAATTTTATATAAAAATGCTTAGGTGTATTATATTTATATAGGCTAATATTAATTTATAATATGTATCCTAATCCATAATCTTTATATCCTTAAAGCATAATCTGGTTTGGCAACTCAAGTGTTTGATGACATTGCAGGGTGTTACACTGTGAATCAGGGACCCTGTGAATCACAAAACAGCTTGTATCTTTCTGCACTGTCCACATAAACCCGAGAGGTGCTTAGTCTGTTTAGTGTAGCTCAAGCCTATGTTTTGACTTTTAAAGCTATGATTTTATCTAGATGCATGTTGACTGTCAGCACTACTGTTTTCCAAGAAAAAAGCGGCATGTCTGTGTCAAATAAATATATGATTTTTTTATTCTTTTTTTTTTTTTTTTATTCTTTTTCCTTTTTGAAAATGCTCAAAACAAAGACAACAACAACAAAACAAAAACAAAATAGCCATACCAACATACAATCACATCTAAACAAAACAAAACAATCGTTTGGTCACTCATACATTCTTACATGAAACAAAATTGATGAAAGTATATATGTCAGATGATACATTGGTCAATAAAAATGTTATAAAGTCGTAAACACAATCCATTTTTCCCAATACTGCAAATACTTATCCATCTGTAGGTTTAAAGCAAAAGTCATCCTCTCCATGTTTTGGACACTGGTTATAATGTCCAGCCATTCAGCCTTTGTTGGGGGATCAAATTGTAGCCACTTTCGTGTTACAGCTTTCTTGCTGGCTGCTAATAATACCTTTATAAGGTACTTGTCTTTCACCATCAAATGAGTTGCTAAGTTGCCCAAGTAAATTGTAGAAAATGAACAGTCAATTCCATCACCGAAAATAAAATGTATTAATTGTATTACCTCCTGCCAATATGACTGAATGGCTGGGCAGCTCCAGAATACATGAAAATGGTCTGCCAGCTGTTCCCCACAAAAGAAATATATGATTGCATCAAAGAAAAAAAAAAATGTTTTAACAGTTCACGCAAAATAGGATTCAGTTTTCCTATTATACACACATTCACACATTTTGGCAAACATTCCTCCTAAGAGTCAAAATCTATTTTTTCATATTTCAACAGAGAGCAATTTTCCATTTTCAAGAGCAATATCTTTAAAGATGCCTGTCATTTGATCAGTCATTTAGTCCAAAAATGTGACAAACCATCAATACTTTTGTCCACTACATATCTGGCCTGTTATGACATATTGTTAATGGTCTTTCCAAACTCACATTATGATAACTGTAAAGATCTCCATCATACCGTGACCCAGTATTTACTACAGGTTCCAATTCCCCGTTCCAGATATTATCAAAAACACAGTCGGTGATGCATTCCCCAGATAAGCATAATGAAGAATGATATCTTTCCCCATTTTTCTAGTATGAGTATTTGATAATGTCTTAACTCCACGTCTGTGTTAAGATATGAACCCTTCAGTTTGCTTTTAAATCAGAAAAGCCCGGGTCACTTTTACCTCTTAGTCACCATTCCACTAAAATATGCTACATTATCTATTTTTGGTTCTTCACCAGTGGTATTTGTGTTCATAAGAACCAGTATTGTCACATTATAGTGTTTACACTTGTAAACGCTAATTGACGAAACCCTCTTGGCCCTGTGCACACAATGCTTTCTTTGTCAACAAAAAAAATGGGCCAGGAAAGACGCCAAAAAGACCAAAAGGAATGCATGAGGAGCGATTTTGCCAGTTAGAAAACCTGGAAATACGATCACTTTTAATAACATTATTATGGTCAGGATTGTCCTGATATGCCCCATACTACAGTTCCTGCTGCTTCGAAAATGTATTTTTCAAAAAAAGTGCTGAAATCGCACATCTTAGTAATGCCTTTTTTTCTAATACTCCCTGTCTTTTTTTTTTTTTTAGGATCTGGTGAAGGTTGTGGCAAGATAATTCAGCGCTTCCCCAAAAAGGACTGGGATGGCACGGCATTTCCCCAGGGCGTGGAAATGGTAAGGAGTTGTTTCTGTTCTGTTTTCTGAAAACAGAAAACCAAAAGTAGACCCAGATCATTTATCCATGAACAGCTGCCTTCTGGAAGTAGCTAAATGGAAAAAAAAGCAGTGTATATATTCTACCTCGTTGTTTTTCCCAGTTGTTTTCAATGATAGATTGTCAGTTTTTGCCATTGGTCAGTTTGCCCTCTTGATTTATTTGATCATTCTAAATAGAGTAAATATGACATTGCTGGAGAATATGAATTTGTTTTTGTAACTTTTTCCCTCTAAAAAGTTGCTGAAATCTGTGAAAGCTTCTGCCCACGTCCTCGGAAACTCATGTGGTTCTGATATCAGCCTTTCCTTTTGTCAACAAATGCATAATCATTGTTTACTTAAAGGTTTATCCCAGTCGCCTCCATTTGCTCTAATTGGAGAATTCCTAGCCCCCATGTCCTGTCCATTTACTTAAATGGCGTGCAGAAGTGCTTCACTGTGCTTCAATCCGATCTAATGCTCTACACACTGGTCCGATTAACATACACAAATCAACTTAACTCAGGACCAAATATTTGCTTATCTGAGCTTGAGAAGTACACGCTGTACATCTCCTGAGTGGCAGTGGCTTTAAAGTTGACCTGATTTTTGAGGTGAGAAGCTTCCAAAGTCCTGCTCAAGCTGTAGGATTGCAGTCTGGTTGATTGTTGTTTACTTGTTGTTTACTTGTTTATCAAGACATAATTCGTAATTATTGACCTTCGCGAGACATCATTGGACTTGTGGTCTGCACATGCTACTTTTTTTATCCAATGAATTATCACAAAAGTGTTATATTAATGTAAACTAATATAAAATACACCTCTTCTCTGATGACATTTGTTTTTAATATCTGAATTAAGATTCGTTTGGATGTTTTTTCAGGGGCGTGAGAGAGAGAGAGAGAGAGAGAGAGAGAGAGAGAGAGAGAGAGAGAGAGAGAGAGAGAGAGAGAGAGAGAGAGAGAGAGAGAGAGAGAGAGAGAGAGAGAGAGAGAGAGAGAGAGAGAGAGAGAGAGAGAGAGAGAGAGAGAGAGAGAGAGAGAGAGAGAGAGAGAGAGAGAGAGAGAGAGAGAGAGAGAGAGAGAGAGAGAGAGAGAGAGAGAGAGGCGCGACACATATAATAGCGAAACTGTAAGTTTATCTGCTTCAAGAACAGCGCTGTTATTACCCCGCTAGTGAGAAATGTCATGTAGTTTTTAAGTTGCTAAACTATTTTACAGACAAAATCGTCTGAGCAGAGCTGACAACACTTTTATGTGCAAGTGTGTGTCCGCACTGTATGTGTGCGTTTGAGTGGGAGAAAGAAAGTATCTGCTTTCTGTACATAATAAAACGTAATTTTGTGGCAAAAAACATAATTTTTTTAAATAATTAAACAGAATTAAACAATAAACAGAAATAATTTGGTCAGTGTCATTGTGGGTTTTGATTCTTTTGCTGTTTTAGGCTGTAGTGTAAGGTATGGAAGCTTGTTTCCGCCACAAAATAAAACATTTTAAAAGATAATTGCGACTTTTTATCTCACAATTGCGAGTTTACATCTCACAATTCTGACTTTATTTCTCAGAATTGCGAGATATAAAGTCAGAATTGCGTGAAATAAAGTCGCAATTGCGTGTTATAAAGTCAGAATTGCGAGATATAAAGTCAGAATTGTGTGAAATAAAGTCGCAATTGCGTGTTATAAAGTCAGAATTGCGAGATATAAACTCGCAATTGCGTGTTATAACGTCAGAATTGCGTGTTATAAAGTCAGAATTCTGACTTTTTTTCTCGCAATTGCGACTTTATATCACGCAATTCTGACTTTATAACACATAATTGCGAGTTTATATCTCACAATTCTGACATCTTTTCTCAGAATTGTGAGATATAAACTCCAATTCTAAGGAAAAAAAAAAAGACGGATTTTTTTTTTTTTTTTTTTTTTTTTTTTTACCTCAGAATAGTTTGTATCTCACAATTCTGACTATATAACACGCAATTGCGACTTTATATCATGCAATTCTGACTTTATATCTCGCAATTGCGACTTTATTTCTCAGAATTGCGACTTTATATCTCCCAATTGCTACTTTATTTCTCACAATTCTGACTTCATATCTCGCAATTCTGAGAAAAAAAGTCACAATTCTGACTTGATATATCGCAATTTTGAGGGGAAAAAAGTCGCAATTATTATTATTTATTTATTATTCAGTGGCGGAAACAAGCTTCCATAGTAAGGACCTTTGGAATAACTGAAATCATTTGGCGAAGTGATATGGACTGTAATGCGGTCAAGATACTGCCTGGAACTACTTTAGCCGTACGTTTCCATGAAAATAATTGCACACCTTAGAACATTCATCAACCAATCAGATTCAAGCATTCAACAGCCCTGTAGTGTATAATGTGATATAATACAGAAAACCCCGGCATAATCTCTTAAAATACCGGATAATTTGACCTTTTCATTACAAGGTTGTAAAATGTCATGTGGCGAGACTTCCCAAAATTATATGTATGAATTATAATTCATGATGATAACTTTTTGGAAAATAATAATTAAGATGTGGATACTCGCATGTGTTCCAGGTGTAGGGAACCTGATGGATGCACCATATGACATTTTTAGAGCCATTAAATTTAAGCTTGGCACATGTATTTTGGCACATCATGGACTCTCTTCTTTGTCATTGAACCAAACACAGACTGTTCTCCCTCTGCTTTTCTTGTTTTATTAGTCACTAACAGTGTTAGTGAATCAAATAAATATGCTTGGTTACACAATCTCCATGAATAACAATGGTATTATGATATGTGGCTTTGCATTTGATGTGGAAAGGGTTTGGGGATCATCAGATCTCTAGAGGGCATTGGCTATTGAAAGTGAGAAGAGGCTCATTGGTCACTGTGAATCTGTAGGGTCATTCACACATGTTGGCTGTTAACACTCACCTGCTGAGAGATGAAGACATGAACACCGTCTCACACTGATTCTAAAGTCACTATATTTGAACGTTATTTACAGTCGGCTGAAATATCGGCTAAACGCAAATTCAATATCTTCAACTGGGGGTTGAGTCTCTGGTCAGCCTACAGGTTACACAATCTGGGTCAATCCTTGACTTAGATGTTGTTTTTATCATCATAAATTCTTACTGACTTAAGTCTGTAATTCTAAGAGAACTTGATATTTTTCCCACTCCAGGAATGATGGTTGTTTCGTCTAACAGAGGCAGTGGAATTGAATTTTACTCAATTTCCGTGGTTTGAAATACTCCATTATTTGGTATAATACAATGCAAGTCCTTTTCCTCAAGAACTGCTGGTATATCTGAAAACTTGTATTCAGTGGCACTGGAGACATTCCATAGGGATTTTATTCAGTACAGACTCAATGGCTTTATACAGTTCCTGCAAGTTTAGGGAATGTCCTTCAGCAGTTGTAAAGTGTTTATTTTGAGTATCAGTGTTCTTTGTGTCAGCTTGGAAGGCTTGCCATTCCCTGGATTTTTCTGTTTATTTGATGCACCATTTTTTTTGTAGAGATTGTTGTTGTAGATGTTGGAACCATCAAGTCTGGCACAGTAGATCATAACCTTTCAGTTGAAATCAGAAACCAAAATTTGCTAGTAAATGTAACGTGTGAGAAAGCTCTCCCTTATTAGTCACAATTATAGGGGCTCTTTATGTTCAGGTTTATCAACTTATCTCATTGCTGGGGAATAATATTGGTTGGTTCACTATATTGTAGGGCTGGGTTGACATTGATTAACTGATTTTAATCGATCTACATTTTGATGAACTGATAGTGATTCTTAAATCTCAAGAATCAGTCTTTTAGTCTGTGCTGCTGTTTTCAGTTGATGCTTGAACTAAACTTCACTAAAAATTATTTGTAGAGTGCCTGCCATCCAGTAATCCCAAGGAGTTTTGTCCTTTTTTACTTTTGACATGAAACAAAGTCTCAGCCTTCAAATTCTGTCATTTTCACCACAAAATTCAAACAATAAATACTGTTTTGAAGCTGTACAATGTCTTTACTTCTATTTAGAGCACCAAGTAAACGGGAATGAACATCAGAGGGTATGTTGAAAGAAACGGCAAAGATGTTTCATGTTTTTCAGCCATGGAAAGACGTCAGTAAAAAAACGTATAAACAATGTCACATAATGTTAAATTTAGCCTACCTGAGGAAATCTATTCAATGTTCATAGCTGGATTAGAAAAAATAACATTAGAGAGGAGCATTTTGCTAAATATAAGCACTATATTATATATTCATTATATTTTTACTTAACCGTTCAGTGTGTTTCTATATATATATTTATATATATTTTATATATATATATATATATATATATATATATATATATATATATATATATATATATATATATATATATATATATATATATATATATATATATATATATATATATATATATATGAAGAGTTCAGATGCAAAAGCCTCTAAGTGCCATCTGAAATGTTCTTCTAGAATGATCATTTTTATCAAGCTTGTATATTTAAGTTCAGTAATTTCACTTAAATGACAATTAATAGGTAATTTTCTTTGCCATTTAAGTGAATTTACTGAACTTAAATATACGAGCTTGATAAAAATGATCATTCTAGAAGAAAATTTCAGATGGCACTTAGAGGCTTTTGAGAAATTGAGAAATTGAACAGGAGTTCCTAATAATCCTTTAGGTGAGTGTGTGTGATATATATATATATATATATATACACTCACCTAAAGGATTATTAGGAACACCTGTTCAATTTCTCATTAATGCAATTATCTAATCAACCAATCACATGGCAGTTGCTTCAGTGCATTTAGGGGTGTGGTCCTGGTCAAGACAATCTCCTGAACTCCAAACTGAATGTCAGAATGGGAAAGAAAGGTGATTTAAGCAATTTTGAGCGTGGCATGGTTGTTGGTGCCAGACGGGCCGGTCTGAGTATTTCACAATCTGCTCAGTTACTGGGATTTTCACGCACAACTATTTCTAGGGTTTACAAAGAATGGTGTGAAAAGGGAAAAACATCCAGTATGCGGCAGTCCTGTGGGCGAAAATGCCTTGTTGATGCTAGAGGTCAGAGGAGAATGGGCCGACTGATTCAAGCTGATAGAAGAGCAACTTTGACTGAAATAACCACTCGTTACAACCGAGGTATGCAGCAAAGCATTTGTGAAGCCACAACACGCACAACCTTGAGGCGGATGGGCTACAACAGCAGAAGACCCCACCGGGTACCACTCATCTCCACTACAAATAGGAAAAAGAGGCTACAATTTGCACGAGCTCACCAAAATTGGACAGTTGAAGACTGGAAAAATGTTGCCTGGTGTGATGAGTCTCGATTTCTGTTGAGACATTCAGATGGTAGAGTCAGAATTTGGCGTAAACAGAATGAGAACATGGATCCATCATGCCTTGTTACCACTGTGCAGGCTGGTGGTGGTGGTGTAATGGTGTGGGGGATGTTTTCTTGGCACACTTTAGGCCCCTTAGTGCCAATTGGGCATCGTTTAAATGCCACGGCCTACCTGAGCATTGTTTCTGACCATGTCCATCCCTTTATGACCACCATGTACCCATCCTCTGATGGCTACTTCCAGCAGGATAATGCACCATGTCACAAAGCTCGAATCATTTCAAATTGGTTTCTTGAACATGACAATGAGTTCACTGTACTAAAATGGCCCCCACAGTCACCAGATCTCAACCCAATAGAGCATCTTTGGGATGTGGTGGAACGGGAGCTTCGTGCCCTGGATGTGCATCCCACAAATCTCCATCAACTGCAAGATGCTATCCTATCAATATGGGCCAACATTTCTAAAGAATGCTTTCAGCACCTTGTTGAATCAATGCCACGTAGAATTAAGGCAGTTCTGAAGGCGAAAGGGGGTCAAACACAGTATTAGTATGGTGTTCCTAATAATCCTTTAGGTGAGTGTAGGTGTGTGTGTGTGTGTGTGTGTGTGTGTATATATATATATATATATATATATATATATATATATATATATATATATATATATATATATATATATATATATATATATATATATATATATATATATATATATATATATATATATATATATATCAACTGAATTGAACATGTAGTAAGTATATCCAAATTTAATCGATATCAAATTTGATCAAGAGTTTATGAATTAGAATCAAATTGGGAAATTTGTAAATTCCCATCCCAATTAGATGGTCTTCTCACCAAGCTTTCCAGAATCTGCTTGTAACAAACTAGTGTGAAAACGTCAGGTTTGAGTACCAATTTCCATCATTTAAACAAATCTTCTATTTTTATTGGCATCTATAGCACTTATGGTTTTATCTTAGAGTTTGTATTGTAGTTAATTATTCAAATGTAAAGTATTCAGCATATTTAAATGTTATTAGTTGATTTATGTTTGATTAATTGAGATCCTGTTTTGTTCCATTTTCTCATCTCGCATATTGTTTTTGAGTAAGCGCTGTAGAACAACATTCATCAAACACATTCACATCTCTTTGAACACTGCAGGGACAGCACAGAGCATAGGGTGGGCGATTTATCGTATAAAAATAGACCAGAGATGTATGTATGTCATTGCTTGTTAGTCATTGGGTGTGCCAGTACTCCCAGCAGGCTGCAGAATCAAACCAAAAGAGTGTTTTGCTGGTCCGTGGCTTGAGTTCATCCACTCAGCATCATTTCCGAAGCATTCAGCAACATGTGGAGGACCCCCTCAGTATAGTTTCTGCTCCTTCAGTTTACTCAAACATATCAGTATGTGCACACGTTTTACTGATCTCCCTGCCCAATATGTTTCTTATGCTGCGACCTGACCTTGTGTAATTTTCGGCTGATTTATGTGGTTTAAGATTCTTTTACGGTGCTCATGTACACTTATAAATGGTCTTTTGATGCTTATGTGCAGTTGCCGTCAAGCATCTGTGCGTATAAATTTGCAGAGCACTCCGATATGTTGACTGTATATTTCCAATTTCCATCAAATTGCACAGATGATCCTTTAGTCTAGTTGTGTGGGTTTTATGTTAAGCCATTTATTTCGAACGGATTGTTAAATAAGCAAAATAACAAACTCATAAAAGTGCATTGCTGGGGTTAAATGTCTCCAACATCCCCATCACACTGAAATGAAATGGCCTCAGTCCCATCTTTGTAGTTTTAATGAATATTATTTTTAACATACCAGCCAGGCAATTTGGATTTTCGTCTCGGTATGCAAATTATTATTATTTGCAGATTTCTACAGATTTCTATTTCACTCTGGTTTCTTTTTCGGAACGGCAGAAATACTTTCTTTACCACAACAACCCCCAGCAAACTAAATAGCTACAGATGAGGAATGTTCCAAGTATAAAAGGATAGAAAAACACCCCATCGTGTTTACAGCTCTTGTTCCAAAGGTGTTTTCAATCTTGGAGGAAGTTCGCCAGCTATTCTCCTTGCGTGCCATTTTTAACCCCGTCTCGCATGAAAGTTCAGCTTTTTTCATGCAAATTCAGTCATTGCTTACTGCTTAGATCACACTGGAAATACAGGGTACAGGGGGAGCAGATTGAGGAGACATTAAACGTCCCGTCTAAAGATGGTCTACAACTAGGGCAATGCTATTAAGAAAGAAGAGCCAGGCAAACCATAAACCATGACTGGCTGGATTAGTTATAGATCTCACATAGTTCAGACAGATGTTCTCTGATTTCCTTTTAAACTGTTATAGATTTAAAATTAATTAGGAAGGTTTATTAACCTACAGTGTACTTTGAATTGAAAACATCATGTCCCTTAATCAGTAACACATATATTCACCCATTATTTATATATTTTTTCTATCAACCCTTAGCTTGTTATTAAATGTTTCAGAGTTCATTATATACAGTGGAATCAAGAAGTATTGGGGCATTGCATTAATGACATTACATAATATCAAACTAAGTGGCATTTATTGTAGAGAGAGATTATTGTTAAGCAAAACATTTCACAACAAGTGTTTGTTAGGTTTCAAATACTAAAATGCTCAATGTACTGTTCAAAGTGAAGACGATTGACATTTCTTCTTGTCAAAATTTAGTGAAAATGAGCTTGACGTCAGTTGGTTAACACTCACAAATTTCTTTTGGAGTAAAAGTTCTCGCATCACCTGGCTCAACAGTAGATTTTTACTTTATTTTTATATTTTTATTATTATTTACAGATTTTTACGTTGTTACGTTGTGTTTTGTAACATTGTTATGTTATGTTATTGTGGAGCCCTGGTATTTTGTTCGCAGATGCTTCTTGTTTTTATATTCTATTATTACAGTATAAAACCGTGACAGTCCTCTAATCTGAATTTATATGAGGAGGTGCGGAAGTATTTCTGTCATTTCGCCTGGAGTGAAGAACGAGGTTTTGCATGTCAAAGTGTCAGTGTTTTCTCGCGCCAATGGGAAGGAAATGGAATGCCTTAAGCTGGAAAATATTGTGATATTTAACATGAGACAATTTTTCAAGGACACAATATGGTTTGCTTTTGCTATACTTGACATTCAGCGTTGTGGCGTACCAGGAATGCAAAAACCTGCAGGCAAGATGATGTTCAGTACGACGGCACTCTTGCTCATGTGATATTGCTAACTACATTTAAAGTGTCCAAATGGATCAAACACGGATCCAATTTAGAAAAGTGTTCATTCTGTTCTGTAGATTAAATAGGTGTTGCTCAATAATTATATTGTGGTTTGACTGTGATCATGGTAATGTTTGTTTGGAAGCGTCACAAATCGTTGTTGCAACATGAATTTACTCTCAGAACCTCAAACAGAAGAAAGTTGACATGCTTCACAGATAGTGAAGGAATAACTGGCATTATTTCATGTTTTTTTCTCTTTGATCTCGGTGGGCTGCAGATTATGTAGTAATCAATAAAATCACAACTTTAGTATGTTGACTCATGAATGTTTAACTCACAGACAAGCATGTACTTACTTGAGTCTGCTGCTATATTAGTCACATTATAAGGGCTGAATAGTCCCGTACATTCCTCTGTGACTCAAGTTCAATGCTGAATGTCAGGGTCACTTGACTGCAAGCAAGCCACAGTGTGTCCTCACATAAAATGGCTCATGTTAAACACGGAAATGTTTAACATATTGAAAACATGTTTTTGTAGATCAGAAATGCATTTATATAGAACACAATGTTTCTTTTGTTTTGTTTTATTCTTTTATTTTTAGGCTTTTTACGCTTTTTTAGGACATAAAAATGTAGACAGGGCAGGTCGTACTCAAACCTGGGTCATCGTAAACCTAAGGTTTGAGCTCTTATGTCCAGAGCATGTGCACAGTCCACTGCCACAGCTGCATTTTCTTATGGGCTTAAGAAAAGATGCCTTTTATCTGTAACAGGTCCATTTGATTGGATTCCTGATGGTCTCATGGGTTTGTGTGGTTTTTAAAATGTCAAAGCATATTGGCAGTCCTGGTCTTTCGCATGAGATGCTTTAGATGGGACCTTTCAGCTGACAAACGAGCTGAATTTATGACAGTGCTGATGGCCTGTGTTCAGATGCATCCCTGAGAGGTTTTATGTTGGAGATGACCTTTGATAGTGATTAAACTGGATGTTATAAATAAATAAGTTGTAGATGATGTACAGTAGTCATATGGAGCCTTTTGTTCATTCATGTTTTATTTTTTTGCTCTGTTATTGTTCTTGAAGCAATGAGGGCTTAAAACAAACAGTAGACAAGTAACAGAATCAAACCTCTATGATCATGAGATTTAACGATGAGTACTGAACTGGAGTTGGGGGATTATGTTCAATATTTTCAATCTATTCAATATTATTTTTGTTAATGTGCTTTTAATACACTTTATATTTGGCCACAAGACTGTGCCTGAGGACAGTTCCCTGCCTTTTCCTCATGTCACGACTTGACGTGACTCTTTAACAGTGCCTCTGTTTTGATCTTTAGTAGCAAAAAATGAGGAGGAGAGAAGGTTGATGAATTTTTTCAAAACAGTCATTTGTTTCCATGAAAAAAATTATAATAATAGAAATCCCCACATTCATGTACCCTAGCCATGTGAGTTGCGAGCCCAGTGCTGACAATGAATACAAATAAACCGTTTGTAATATTAGGCTAACTTATCCTATTTATTCATGAAATAAAAAATAATCACTGTCAGGATAGATTTTAAAGTTAAATTACACAAACAAGCAAGCGGTTTATTTTTAAAATCATATTAACATGAAGTAGCCTATGCATTTGGTGAATGCTTCTCTACCGTTTACATGTATTCAAAATGTGACCCTTGCAAACAGATTTTTTTTTTAAGCTTGGCTCCTGAACTGGCTGATGTTGATTATCACTTTTTCAAGTGGTCGATAAACATTGACATTAGTTGGATTACTTGAGCATCTCAAGGCTGTGCATGGGTTTCTTCTTCTGATAATGTTACTCTTTTACCTCTTTGTCACTGTCACCAAGATCGCTTGCCATTAACCTCTGTCTCAGGAGATATTTGCTCTTGCAGATATCTTCATTCCCTGGCACGCATGGAGGCTTTTGCTTCATGGCCAGAGTGATGGACTAAAATGTTCCTGTTAAACTAACAACAAGTCCCATTCATCTAACCTCCTACGAAAGTACGAGCCATTTTGGCAACACTCACTGCATGAGCATTGCCTTCCCCAGCATACTGGGACTGAGGCGGACATAGACCCTTGGCACCTCCTGAAGCCAGTTGGCCTTATTGCTCCTCGCTGCAATGCTTGTTTTATGTCTCCAGCAAATAAACCCAGAATCATCTGCTTTATTTCTACTGACTGCATCAAATGGATTATGTCCCTCATCTTGTAAGCCTGAAGAAAAACATACTTCCTCTATGTAGTCTTGTGGAAGAAAAAAAAATGTTTTTGTTATTTAAAAAATCTGGTGATATACATCGTAAGTCATGTTGCTTGATTTATTTTACATTGGAGAACATAATAACGCTAGTGGTTTAACCTGAAATATTATTTATTTGTATAAAGTGCCATTCGAAAGTTCAGCTAGTATTAATGTTTTTTTAAAGAAGTCTCCTTATGCTCACCAAGGATAGTTTTATTTGAGCAAAAATATTATTAAAAACAGTAACATTGTGAAATATTATTACAATTTAGAATAACTGTTTTCTAGTTTTAATATATTTTAAAATGTAATTTATTCCTGTGATGCAAAGCTGAATTTTCAGCATCGTTAGTCCAGTCTTCAGTGTCACATGATCCTTCAGAAATCATTCTAATATGCTGATTTGCTGCTCAAGAAACATTTTATATTTATTGAGCAGCAAATCAGCATATTAGAATGATTTTTTTTTTCAGGATTATTTATTGAATATAAAGATCCAAAGAACAGCGTTTATTTGAAATATAATATTTGCGACTGTTAAAAGTTCTTACTTTCGCTTTTGATCAATTTAATGCGGAATAACACAAATAATTTCTTTCAAAATAAAAAAATGTATTTACTCTATAATTTATATATACATATATAGAGAGAGAGAGCTCAATGAGACATGCCTTCTGACACAACTGAAATGTTCTGTGGTCACTAATGTTTGCATGTTTGCGACAGCTATGTACTGATGAAATAAAAAATTCCTTGTCGGAGCCCGACATCCTATAATGAAGGAATGTGACCTCCCACAAAGAGGGGGGGGGGGGGGGGATCGTAACCGTTTGTGTCATCTATCTCATCTGTTGCTCTGACTTTTTGAACTTCTCTTCCCTTTCCTCCAAATCCCTGTTGTAATCTGGAATGTGCTTCGTACTTCCGGGAAGGACGCATAAAGTATTTAGAAAATGTGTAAATAGTTGTAGTTTGGTCTGTTGTCTACTGTATACAGGGGCACTTTTGGAGATTGGATATTGTATATATAACTGCAGATCTTTCACTATTTTATAAATGGAAGGCTGGTTGTGGCATTAGGCAGGTATTGCACATACTAAGATTTAAGGATATGAAGTGCATGATTAATGATTTCACCAACTCAATTTGCTCTGCTGGTTTCCGGTTGTGTCACCGGGGGCAAATGTGCGAATGGCTGAAGCTCACGTCTCACAGTAGTTTTTTTTAGTCAGTATTTGGAAAACAAAGGGTGGAAAAAAGAAAACAAAACAATCCGAATCCTAGCATGCGTCCAAATTTTGGACAAAAAAAACGAAAAG
Source organism: Squalius cephalus (assembly GCF_949319135.1). Taxonomy (NCBI): domain Eukaryota; kingdom Metazoa; phylum Chordata; class Actinopteri; order Cypriniformes; family Leuciscidae; genus Squalius; species Squalius cephalus. The sequence goes on along the minus strand of NC_137124.1, from coordinate 54,901,045 downwards.
ATGTGTTTGTCAGGAAGATCTTTTCATGAGTAATCACCTTGTGAACTGCAGGAAAAGCATCATCAAGAGCTAGTCATAGGTGAGATTTGCCACACGGTCGGTCCGGCACTATCCAGGTCTTTCCTGTGGGTCTGTGTGCAGAAGGAAGCTTAAAGCCAGAAAAAAATTATTAGAATTATTATTATTATTGTTTTTTTTAAGAAAATTCATGAGATTGCCAGAATATTTGGGTGCTGATTTAATGGAAACATTTAGACTTGTTTTGACTAATAAATATGAAAAGGAAATGTATGACAGTGTACAGTGCACACAGGACCTCTGAGAGCTATGTGGCCCCTTGAATTGATTAGTATCTGCAGTTCCTGGCAGAGGGCAGACAAAGCATGATAAAACAAAGGACCAGGGAGCTGAGCCATACTCCGAGAGCTTTGTTATTTCCTGCTGTCTCTGTTCATCTCGGCTACCAAAGGAAAACCTGCTAACAAAGGACCCATAGCAGGCCCACAAGTTCAAAAGCATTCAATGAGATCCCAGCGTTTAACAAGATAAAGATGCACACAAATAAAAGCACTTTGGCTCGGCAGCTTGAGTGCTTCGGATTGTCTGGTGTGCCCGTAATGTCTCATTCTCTCTGGGGGACCAACTTGGTTAACATCATTCAGACAGAACAGGAAAAAATTGCTGACTTCTACCAAGACAATTCCTGCTTATTCAAGTTTCTGGCTAAGGGGAAGGTAATTAAGGGTCTGAGCTGGTCTTAAAGGTTACAGATCTCAGGTATGGACCACATGTGGATTGGTGGGAAATCACAAGGGGTTGAGAGGGGGTCTTACCCCACTAATTAAGTCCTCCCGAATGAAGTCAAAACAAGAGGTTGGGGGTTTAAAAAATTAAAACCAGTTTAATTATATGTATGCAAGGAACATTTCAACTGCATTGTCAAATGTTTTAGTTACCATAAATGTTTAGATCAACTACTTAGTCAGACTTAGTCGTTTTTGCCTGCTGACGCCGAATAGATGCTTGTCAACAGAAGTCACCTTAGGAGCAATAATAGGCTGCATGGGTGCTTTTTGTTGAGTGCAAGTCTTTAGTGGATGTTTGGATACAGATACTTTGGGTTCTGTGACACAAACTTTAAAGAAACTACAAAAAAAAAAAACTTTGCACAAGAAGTCTTACTATTCAGTGTGTAAACTGGATAGATACCATGATCCTCTGTCAACATTTTTCATGAGCGAATGCTAGACCGCACACTGCCCCAATGGGGTTGTCTTTTAGTGCAATTAGGGAACCTTGAGTCTCTTTGGATAAAAAGCATCCGCTAAAACCAAGCAATCAGGTAACCCTGACACACTGTTTGACTGTATATGTACATTTCTGTTCAACAGTGTTTGCTCCCTTAACTCTGTGAATTTATCCCCCCTCTCCTGAGAGTTGGTTTCTCCATTCCGTACGGAAGTACCTCTGTGAACGTTATTGACTCTGACATGTGGTTAAGTGGCCACCAATTATGTTGGCCCACTCTCTGCTGGCTGTGCCATATCCTTCCCTCCATTTATGTGAGCAGACCTCGGAAACTTTATGCATTTGGCACCAAATAAATGCCAAATAAATGCCAAATGCATGATGATCAATGAAAGAAAAACAGTCAAGCCAAACAACAAAACAAAACACAACTGAACAAAACTAAACAAAAACAGCAAAACATAACCAAACAAAGAACAGAACAGAACAAAACCAAATCAAACAACCAAACTGAACCAAAAAACAAAACGAAACTAAGATAGCCATCAGATGTATGGCTATACCTGTAAGATAATGCAAACAAAAGTGATCAAGCCAAAACAACAAAACAAGACAAAAAATAACAGCAAAACAGAACAAAACCAAACACTGAACAAAATAATAACAAAATAATAATCAAACAACAAAACAGAAAAAAAAAGGGATGGGATTCTTCCATTTTTATATGGATTTCTGTATTTTCTGCCCTGAAAAGTATGATCCATGTGAATTGTGTAAATCCAAGAAAAAATAATACAGTTGTGGTCAGAATTAATGGCACCCCTGATAAATATGATCAAAAATGTCTGTAAAAAATAAATCTGCATCGTTTATCCTTTTGATCTTTCATTCAAAAATTAGCAAAAATCGAACCTTTCATTAAAGTAAAATAATTGAAAGTGGGGGGGAAATCACATGTTTTTCTCCAAAACACGTTGGCCACAATTATTTGCACCCCTAGAATTTTTTACAGGTAAAATATCTCTGAAGTATATTAAATATATTAAAATTAATTCCACAAAATCCCCATTGTGACCATCAGGGCAATAATTAAGAAGTTCCAATCAACTAAAGATGTTACGAATCTGCCAGGTAGAGGACGTGTGTCTATATTATCTTTATTCACGGTGAGGTTTGAGTTTTGAGAAATTTTGAGTGACCCACACTTTCAATTCTTTTACTTCAATGAAAGGTTAGATTTTTGTGAATTTTTTGAATGAAAGATCAAAAGGATAACAATGCAGATTTTTTTCTTCTTTTTTTACAACCATTTTTAATCATATTTACCAGGGGTGCCATGAATTCTGACCACAACTGTAAATAATGAATACACTGATTTAATGTATGTTAGCCAGGGTCCAAATCTGATCAGTTGAAACTGTTACTCTGCGTTACTTTTTTTAATGAATTTTGTCAATGCATGGCGGTGAGAATGTGAATATGGCTTAATGCGATCATCAAATCGCAACGGTTGTTGTGATGTAATATAGCCTGACTGATGTGCTGAATGTTTCAGAGTACTGGAAGTGTAAGTAGTGTTTTCAGTTTCGATTCACAGTAAATGCTACTCTGCATGTGCTGTATATTTGAGTCGCTTATAATTTGCATTTGGAAACGCAACATTCGTCATGGGAATTGTGTGATTAAAGGTGAAGGATTTCTTTCTGTTTTGAATTCTAGCTGATCATATGGCTGACACTAATGCCATGTAGCAGTCTTGCACGTCAAGGTATTCTTGTGCAACCAGTTGATCCTTGTAAAATCCTTGTCATCGTCATCAGTATGACATCTTTAGTAAACTTGTAAGTCCATAAATTCCTGTAATGAACAGCCATTGTGTTGTGAATAAAGGAAACCCTCCCTTCATTCAAAAGCAGGGCCATTTTCGCCTTCCTGCTGAGAGTGAAGAGTGTCCGACTCACGTGACTGGCCAACCTGCAGCGTGGAGCTGTTGTTTAGTCAGCTGAAAAACATAAACAGAGGGAAGATAGCTGATTGGAAGGAGGGAAATGTGGGTGGTGACGGCCTCTCTGAAAACCACAGGAAACACCTGTGCCCACTTCACTATCGCTGCACTCACAGGCAGGGGTCTGCAATGTGACGTAGACCCATATTGTGCCTCAGTCAAGTCCTGGGACAAAGGTGTTTACCCGTGGCTAGTCAAAGCACACTGTACTGGAACTGCTGTTTGTTGTTTAGCTTGTGAAGTCCAACAATCCTGATGATGTTGTTGATGTTTGGTTGATGCATGTTATATGGTCATTCAAAAAGAGGTTTATTCACAGTGATGCATGGACTTCCATGTCCATGGAGGAATCATTCCAATTCCCGGGCGAAACTTTTTCCCATTCAGATTTCGCTTATGTCGGTCACACAAATTCGCAGAGTTGACCAACACAAAGCTGCTTGGTTTAAAAGTGACTTGTGTGTGAGCGTTGTGAGGCGTTTACAGATCAAATCTTAACCCTCCCGATCTGCTCTCGGACACATCGGGGCTGCCCTGATAATATCAAACATGTTTGTTATTTAGGATTTTAAAGTGGGATGATTATGACGGGATGATTATGTCAGTACTTATAGCCAATGAGAGACAAGTCTGCAGGGAGATGGAAGTGACAGAACTTTGAAATGGCGACCGCAAAACAACAAGCAGCTGTACGGGTCTGGTGTACAACTGAGTTGGAGAAACGGCTGGTCGAAATGAGGCAACAACACGGCTACCTTTCTAATGTCTCCTCATATAATTTCCACAGAAGGTGGCCTCGACACAGTGTCCATTTTGTTTACATCCGCTTCCCCGTGAGATCTCGTGAGGTACTAAATCTGGCATGATAATCTTAACGTTCCCCTGTAGTCAATAATTGTATCCCTTAAAACTAGGGCTGTTAAACGATTAATCGCATCCAAAATAAAAGTTTGTTTTTACATAATACATGTGTGTGTACGGTGTATAATTATTTTCTATATATAAATACGCACACATGCATGTATATATTTAAGAAATATTTGCATGTATATACTGTGTATATATATATTTATATTATATATAATTTATATTATATATAAATATTTTATATATAAATAACACATTTTCTTAAATATATATATGCATGTGTGTGTATTTATATATAGAAAATAATTATACTCCGTACACAGACATAAATTATGTAAACACAAACTTTTATTTTGGATGCGATTAATCGTTTGACAGCCCTACTTAAAACTCATCTTTGATCCCCAAAAATGTATATTTAAACAGTTTTTCCTTGATTTTTTTTTTCATGCCTTAAAATAGCTTGTGACTCTAATGTAATAGAAATAGAATGTATATCTACACCCTTGTCTCATTTAGTATACACGGTTCTATGAATATGCAAATTAGCCCCTCTCCACTCACTCGCACCAAGTCAGAGATCCACTCGTTGACGTAATTGGTTGCAATGTAGTTTGTGGCGTCAGAAACACCAGCGATTTCAAACCGTGTTTTTGAGACTGTCTTTGGTTCACTGCAGTTTTAAGGAGAACATACTCAGCAATGGTGCTGACTTATGAATCTGCACATGGTTTGTCTTAATAATGCATATTAAAAACACCACATAGACATATAAACAACATTTAAAAGCTCAATTTTCACCACAGGGGGACTTTAAAAATATCTTGTAGTCAGTGTGTGATGCGCCATGATTTTCAAATGTTTGCAGGTTTGAGATTTGAAAGAAGAAAATCTGTGAAGAATTTCCTAATGTGCGTGATGCAACCAGATTTCACAATCAGTAAAGATTTAAAAACTCCTGTAGTGTGAGCCTGGTTTTAGGGATGTGTACAAACCCCTAACTCTATTAAACAACAGTGCATAACAGTGTTGCCAAGTCCGGGTTTTCCTACGGAATTTGGCTACTTTTACACTGTTGCCATGTTTTTCTTTTCTACCCCCTGGAACACTATTTTTACTGGGGAACCCAACTGGAATGTGATTGGGCTAGTTTTGGCCATGATTGGGCAGGTTTTGAATAACCTGGCAACCCTGGTGCATAACTCATCAATTCACTGTGGGCTATGGACATGAATGAGACCTCAAAACAAGCAGCCTGTTGCATAGGGATATGTTCCCTAATAAGTGATCAGACTAAGTTGGCACCATATCAAACTGGTAATAAAACAAAAAAACATTGTCTTACTTTGAACAATGGACCCAAGCCATGTTTTGAGAGGAATTTCAGAGAGACTTTGGGATGAGCTTTTCTCACTTAGAACATAACAACAACAACTACATAGCAACATGCTAAAATCACTGAGCACCACAGCAACCGAGAATGTTGTAGAATGTATTTTAGTTAAATTATTTCACATCTATTAAAACAGTGTAGTTGAGGTTGAGCTCCACCAACAGGGCAAAACTGCATATGCTTATGTGTGAAAGATAAAAAAGTAGTTGTTAACATCCCAATAGACCTTAACTGACCTTTTGTATTTGTAAAGAACGTGCTACCACCTGTCCTATCATTTTTTATTTTTTTTTACACAAGTACAATTTATTGCCGTATTCCGGGCAATGTTGGGAAGTTCCAAGGATCTCTAAAGTGTTTCCCCCACTGCTGTTTTGGGAATACAAACTGAAAGCAAAATGTTTAGAGTGAAACATCACTCAACTCTCTGAGGACTGCTGCGTGTTTGTGCCGTTAGGATCGAATATTTTCAGGCTAAAATTCACCCGTTCAAATGTCAGTGTGTTTTCAATTTATACTGTTTTAAAAAGGAAATTCATCTCAAGTGAGGAAATCTCCCCAGAGGAGTGGACTAGCGAAGTGCACGACTGATCCAGCTGTATGAGCTACTCTCGGGAAATGTGCGGCTGAAGTAAATGACACGTTATACTCTCACCAGATCGAGGACATGCCGTTTGCCTTTTCCTCTGCATTTCTGACATGCTTCAATTGTCATCGGCTCAATAAAGTACAGGTCATGATGAAATTACGATGCTGTCAATATGTTGCTCGTTTGGCATATTTAGTGTCTCCACATTACTCCCCCTCCACCCACTCTGGTAAATTATAAGCATCCCCATTGACTAACTAAAAATATCTGTCCCTAAAGTGAACCATATGTGCGGTATTGCATAACTAACCATATGAAATATCCTGACCATAGCTGAATTTAGAACAAAGTCGTATTGGTAATGTGAAAACTGCATGTGTTACCTCAGTTTTGTGGGTAATTTAGATCTGTTAGCACATGCTCTGATGGGTTAGGTCCATAAAAACACTTTTTTTTCTTTTTTTTTTTTTTTTTTTTTTGACCCTGAAGATGTTATCAGGAAGTGTTTTCATCACAGGTTATTCCAGGTTTCCTTCAGCTCAACACATTCAGGCAGAAGAATGGGGTCTCCATCTTGGCTCAGCTGAGCATTTCCTACCCTTGGTCTGTGTCTGACAGAAATAGACTGTCCCGTATTTGGATTCAGCATTAGCTGCTGCCCGTTCTGATAAAACTGTACAGTGTTGACAGAGAGTGACTAGTGCTGACACCTCTTTCCCCACAGTGTTATTGTTCTTCTTCCTGTGAGATTTTCAGCTGTTGTCCACCTTGGCGAGAAGGTTGTGATGGGTCAATAAGTGTCTATTCCATTTATAATCTATATTCTCACACCTTATGAAAACACACCCTCTCTCTTTTCCTCACACACTCCCTACTTGGACAGCTTTTTTTAGGCATCAATATGCTCCCGATGCAAAGGCTCAATTATGTCTTAAAATACTTTTTGTGTGTGTTTTGGCTAAATTCTAAGGCAGTGTCCTCAAGTCCTGTGAATCAGCTGCCTATGCTGAAAAATACATATCTTATTTATACTGTTTTTGCCTTATTGATTATAATGGAAGTGTTCAAGTGAGCCTAAATTAAATAGCGTAATTGACACTTTTAATGATTAGTTAAAGAGATGAAAACCAGTTAAATCAGTCATAATTTACTGATGTTGTTTCAAACCCATTTGACTTTCTTTCTTCTCCACAACACAAGAAAAAATAATTGTATTGAATATCTGGTTAGGTATCTGGTTTTGCTGACACCCAATCACGGGTCAGCAAAAAAGTCCATTCAGCTTATTTGGCCATTTTCTGAGTGAAAATCAAACACAGTAAATTTGTGGTGGGTGCCATATTGTGCTGCAGGTATGACATATTTTTGTAGGCCAAAAACCTGGAAACAAGTATTTCAAGTATTTCTTTAAGTCAATGGATTTTTCAAATGGGTTTTCAGTTAAAAGGCTTAAATTAGGTCTGTGGTGAACACAAGTTCAAAATGATCATGACGTAAAATACATCAGTAATACATTTGGCTGGCTAACGTCAGACCTCTTCTCTTTGAGACCTGGTCTGGGAACCACATGTTCATTTTCTCGTATTTGAGGCGTGGTTTACAAATGCCCAGAGCCATTTATTTGGCGCTACGAATGTCTATCAAATGCGCCTGTACGTAGCTCATAGCCAATCGTTTCAATTATACCAGATGACGTATGTAGAGCGACAGAAATTCGGCGAGGAAGAAGACGAAATAAACTTGCATTCTAAACTACTTAGAACACTATAAGGCTGCATCGAAATGTAACTTCGCGTCTACTGCCATGTTGGATCCATAGATATAAACAAACTGCTTCGGTGTGTCGCATAGACGTCGTCATCATCTTGCTGCTCCCTCCCCATTCTGTGATTGGTTCCCTTTTTGAGGCAGCATGGGGAAACCCAGGCTAGTAATACATTCTACTCATTTTTGAAGCTTTTAGTTGTCTTGAAAAAGGCAGTTGCTTACAAGTGGCTTAATGGGACTACAGAGGTTGCCAGAGACATTAAACGTAATCAGCCGAAAAGACAAACTCATCTACTCGCTAGTCCACTTTCACAGCCTCGTTCTGTTTATAACGCGCTCTAGCCATTCTTGCTATTCTAACTTGAATTTGCAGGGGAAACTTTTTTTAAATAAAAACTGAAAGAGCATAGTGATGTTGATGCTGAAGTCATGTAACCGTGGTGTAGTTTGTTTATAGCCTACTTTTAGATTTTATTTCTACCGATTGTATTTGTGTTTTTAAACATATTTTCAATTAATTATAATTTGTGTGCATTTGTGAATATTTGATGATGAACAAAACATGCAAGAATCATAAACATTTGTTGGTCACAGAGCTTATTTTCTGCTATAGTCCAAAAGCCAATGGAAAAATCCTGTTGGGGTTTTTGTCGAGGGAACCAGGTTGATGATAACTTCTGGGTTGACCACTCTATTGCTCTCCTATGTGCCATCCAGTGTTTTACACGTCAGTCCTGAATGGTGGTTGGCCCATTGCCATTCAAATGTCAGAAGAGGATGAAGAATCTGACACCTACTGGAATGGAGTGTGAAGCACTGGATGGCACAAAGTAGAGCAGTGGAGGCAACCATGATTTGGCTTTTGAAATTCCTTGCCAAAATTTTTTTATTTGAGTCTTCAATATTTGATTAATTGTATAGCCTTAAAGCCTCTCTCTAGTCAATCATTTTATCCCTTAAAACTCATTTTGATCACCAAAATTACATATTTAAAAGTTTTTTCCTTGAAAAAAAAAATGTTCTCCATGCCTTAAAATAGCTTAAATGTAACTCTACACCCTTGCCTCATTTAATATATGCGGTTCTATGAATATGCAAATTAGCCCCACCTCCACTCACTCTCACCAGCTCAGAGATCCACACGTTGACCTGATTGGTTACAATGTAGTTTGTGACGTCAGAAACACCAGCGATTTCAAACCGCGTTTTGAGACTGTCTTTGATTCACTGCAGTTTTAAAGAGAACATACTCATCAATGGTGTTGACATGAATTTGCACATGGTTTTTCTTAAAGTATATTAAAAACACCACAAAGACATATAAACACCATTCACCACAGGGGGACTTTAACTTAGTAGCCCATTGAAATCAATTCAGTTTAAGGAATAAGTTTCTGCTGTTACAGCTTATGTACTGTTACACAACCCAGACCAATCATAGTGGCGGCTCTTGCTTTGTCCTCTAACTAGGGCAGCAGTCCTCTGCCTTTTATGGCTGTCATTAAACAGAGATGCAAGTAACGGAACACAGCACAAGGCAGACGAGGATCTAATATGGTTGTTCTGTCCTCCATGCTTTTAGCCACCGAACTGATTCTTAGCAGGTCAAGCTGCAGATCTTGTGTCTTGTTTGTGGAGTGGACGTGCCACTCATTTCTCACATGATGAGGAACTTTCGCTGACAAGGCCAGCTGTGTAATTGAAAGCCCTCTGACATCATGACTGGTAGAACACGACGGAGTGCCATTGTCACTTGACTGAGAGCTAATTTAAGGAAAGGGTCTGTGTTCTCTCTGATATTACTCAGCTGTTTCACGGTTGCAAGAGTGCAAGCTCAGTTTTGAGAACTCGTTCATGTGACTCGTGTCAACTTTCTCCAATGGAGCGAAGCGGCAAGCTAACGTCTTGTCAGCAGGTGAGGCATTGTAATGTGACGCTCAAAGTTCAGATAGGTTCAACTTTAGACTTCTTTCACTTTTGTATGCTCCAAACACATTAAGTACAAAGACCTCTTATCACAGTCATGGTTAAAGAACCAGTCCCTTGCTACCTCGATCCCTTGTTTCATTTTTGATGTTTGTCATCAGATAACAGAATCCAATAACCGATCGTTGTAACCTAAATTTATTTTCCTGCTGTGTGAAACATCTTGTTCTAGAGCTCCCCACCAATCCTAGCCTTCTTCCTGAACTACTTCAGTGACCTTAAATGTTAAACTTAAGCTAATATTTACAGTAAAAATAAGATTGCAGTCCAGTTGATCAGACCGAAACAGTTGTCTGTCTGTCTGGATGTTCTGTCTTGTGAACTAAATCAAACACGTGCAAAACACTTCAGACTGAGGCTTGGGTTTTGTAGTATTTGAATCAATGCCAGACCCCAGCCTCTTTAGCTAAGAGCCTCGGGCCACTCGAATAATAACAGCCTCGGGAACAAGGGGGATTGATGTAATAATATAATAATATACAACATCTTCTCCACAATTATAGACCGTGTCATATTAAATTTAAGGCAAATGAAAATTAAGCTGTGAGGAATGGAAGAACAGTATGTTCACTAGGTTGTGCATTGTCATTTGTCCCAAATTACAGCATCTTTCCTGTCTAAAGTCCATTTTGAGTCTTTGTGGCACTGCTGTCCCACATTTTCAACCCATGTATGCACTCTCATTATTTGTTTATCTGGATTTGGCTGGGGATTTATCGCATACTTTGAATATTTTCATATTTTCCTGTAATTTTCCTGGAACCTTTCCCAATCTGACAAGGGAAAGGAGCATCCCACTCTTCCGTCTTCGCCTGCCAGTGTTCCAGATTTCCTGCCTTCTATTGTGGCTGCAGCGGGATGCTAACATCCTGGTTCAAGCCCTGAGGTCAATCCAACACACTACATATCGCTCTGTCTTTCATTTTTGCTGTCCCTCTCGCTCTTGTTCCTTCTCCCATCACTCTTTATAATGTTTCCACCCACTCACCTTATCACTTTTGCCTATCTGTAAGTCAAAAGTTGTCTTTGTGCAGTATGCAGTAGTTTCCCAATTCTCTTTAATCTTCATCCCTGACTTTCTTTGATTTGTCCTTCTCCTGTTCTTCCTCCTCTCTAACCTGCCAGGCCGCCATTTGTGATCCAACCTCACTGTGCCTGCCAAGCCACTTTGAACTCGAGCACTAACACAGCAGCTGTACTTAGTCTAATGACTTGTTCTCTCTTATCTCTTTACCGCTTGTCAGGAGAGTCTTTCAGAAGCATCTATTCATTGCCTGCACTTTCATTTACATTAAAGCTTTTGGCAGACGTTTTTATCTAAAGTGAATTTCATTGCATTTTATCAGTTCTTGGAAATCGAACCCATGACCTTTGCATTGCCAATGCCATGCTCTACTGCAGTGGTTTCCAATCCTGGTCCTGGAGAACCTTCTGCACTGCACATTTTAATTGTCTTTCTAATCAAATACATCTGATTCAACTCATCAGCAAGACTCTAAGACAGGGGTGTCCAAACTCGGTCCTGGAGGTCCACTGTCCTGCAGTTTAGCTCCAACTTGCCTCAACCTACCAGTCTGGATGTTTCTAGTATGCCTATTGAGACCTTGAGTAGCTGGTTCAGGTGTGTTCAATTGGGGTTGGAGCTGAACTATGCAGGACAGTGGCCCTCCAGGAGCAGGGATGGACACCCTGCCCTGCACCAACAGGATTAGGAACCACTGCTCTAATGTTTGAGCTTCAGGAAAGCTACTGTGCTTCTGAAATCTTTCATCAGTCACTCGATAGTTGTGATGTGCAGAAATACATATTATTGCAAACTGATACTTGACTTGATTCAATCCAATTCAAAAGCTTTCGATTTCAGTATGCTGTCTTTTTATTGCATCACATTCAACACAGACTGCAAATTTACAACTCATGTAGAATGATTTCGTTTGTTGTGGCACAGCATTTGCAGCAGCATGGATTCAGCAGCAGGACTCATCTGTATCTGTATGGGCAATCTACAGTTAGTCTGCTAGGATATTATCCAGATTTATTTATTGGGATTTTCTGTGTAACAGAATGGATATGGAGGGGCTTTTGGAAGGGCACTGAGGCACTCAGTGGCGTTTCCTGCCTTCTGATGAGAGGATGTACTATCTGAAGTGGCACATCCTGCATATGATCACACACTAGCCAATTTGCACACTGACGTACCTTAACAGCCTCATACTGCATTCCAGTAATCCCTGTCAAAACATTGAAAGGTGTTTGAAATGATTTTCAACAACCCCAATTTCAATTCCTGTGATCTTCTCTGTGCAAATGATGTCATCTCTTATGGTAACCATAATTTACTGGTTGCTTTTGTGCGGACTAGATGTTCTGGTAATGTCAGACTCCTGTATAGAGTGAAGTCTAACAGTGTTTGTTTGTTTTGGTGCTTTTACAGTTCTGCCAGCCTGGTGGATGGAGGCTGTCTCGTGAGAGGAAACCCCCGACATTCTTTACAGTGGTGCTTACAGACATAGATTCAGAACGACACTACTGCTCCTGTCTGACCTTCTTTGAGGCAGAGGTCAACCTACAGGTGAGATTAAGGCCATATTTCTTATTATAAGGGTCTACTTGTATAAATGGTATGAGCTAGTACCAAAATTTATTTATGCTAGAATAATTTCACAATTTATACATCTAATGAAAATAATCTGAGATACTCTTTGCTCATTGCAAGTGAAAGTTCTTCAATTGGTCTTTATGGCCTAAAAAAAAGACCAAAGTACAAAATATTTTAACGTTTATTGAGGTGAGAAAGTCAGTATTTCTAAGGATAAAGACAACTAGTCGGAGAACCTTTCAGTGATGGCAGCTGCGACCAGGATGGACAATATTTTGCTGCTGCATCATAAAGTTCACTGTCCAGAGAGGAGAAGGAAAGAAGAAGCACTGTAAGAGAACCCCAAGGGGCTGCGGTTGGAGGACAGCTATGTAAAGAATGCAGCTGTAATTCCTGACTTTTGCCCAGTGCCCACCAGGGTTCCAACCTCAGCCCCTCATGAAACTAGACTAAACTAGCTCCTGTAGAATATTACCAGTTGTCCCACATTGTGAGAGAAAAAATGTTGAGCGTTAATTTCTAATTTCCTGTGCTGAGAAGTTTCAGCATAGAGTGAAAGTCCTGGAGTGCAAGGAACCGCGCATCCCCTATAAATTTGTATCCTTGACTGAAGTAGTCTACTGTACTGGGGCAAGATTGGTAATAAGGGTCAAGCAGGTACTAGCACAATTTAAGGCTGGAATACACTACACAACTTTTAAAACACTAGGCATACACTTGCCGACTTTATAATTGGTTACAGAGAAAAAGTGGGCTCTATATACTTAACAACTAAGGTTCCGGATACAACAAATTCACACAGAGACATATCTAAAATTAAATCCTTAAACATATAATAAAAGTGTTAGATATTCTATGACTGGATGTTCTATGACTGGATGAAATCATAGTATGAAGTCTGTAGGTAGGAGTAGGAGTCTGTGCCCATTATAACGCTAATGACTGCACCGATTGATGCCGACCAAAGGCAATAAATCCTTTGTCGGATCAGTGTGTCACCCTTGTTGCCGTCTGGCGTTGGACGGCACTTGTTCTCGCTAATTGAACGTGTTTGGTCAGCATTTGTCACATTGTGGAATGTCTGAGAAGTGACGAACTGTAATCTGGTGATTGTCTGCATTGGTCGGCATCTGTCAGTGCAGTGTGAATTGATACACTACGCGATTTTCTATGAAATCTCTCAACTCAAATCTGCAGACTAGCTCCGACTTTGGACAACTAGTGTCGACTTGTCCAGACTGTAAATCACAGCAAAAATCTGGGATTAATCTTTAATTGCCAGGGCATTCCTCTCTAATGTGGCAAACCGATGCAGCGTGGAAATCAGCCTCAAGCTATTGAAGATTAGGCGCTCTGGTAAAGAAGAGCACTGAAGCCTATCTCTGATTTATCCACCTTTGGGGTCCTTTTTAAAGGACATTTTCACATGATGTGAAGGCCAAGTATGGTAAACCATACTCGGAATTTGTCCTCTTCATGTAACCCTTCTGAGTTAGTGCACAGACATTAGGGGTAGTTAGTAGTGAACACTCTGCAAAACGTGGACACACTCACCCGGAGCTGTGGGCAGCCATTCACTGTGGCGCCCGGGGAGCAATTGGTGGTTAGGTGCCTTGCTCAAGGGCACCTCAGTCATTTCCTGCAGGTAGAATCTAACCCGCAACCTTCGGGTTACCAGTCTGACTAACAATTAGGCCACGACTGCCCCCAGAAGTATAGTCTTAAGCATGCCATTTTCTGTAAATAATGTTATCCAGGTTCATCAGTTGTTTGGCAGAAACATGTTGACTAATGGGACCTACTTTTTCTGAATGTCCAAATAAATTACACATGGAAACCAGGTTGCTTGAAGGACACATGCCAAGTTTCACCCCTAGAGGGAGTCTGTAACAAGGAGAATCTCGTAAAAACTGTTTGGGTAAGGAAGTTAAAATTTGACATGCCTTTTCTTCGCTACAAGTGCTAACATACTACAATATCAGTTGGACAGATGAACAAAAAATTATTGCCGGCAGCAATTACATTTTATCAGACATAAGCTATGTATTTCTTACAGGCCTCACCGTAGATCAACTATATAACATGTTTCAACACATCTCAGCATGTTTTGTGGTAAATGGTTGGTCAACAACTGTATCCACAGCCTCTGTTCTGCCAAATTTGCCAGTTGGGGACATTTTCCACCTGCTTGGACCCTTTTAATTGTGGCTGTATTTGAAGTGTTTGCCATTTGGTTTACTTCAGAAATCATAGAGCATGAAGTATAACCTTCATTGATTACATTGCATCCTGCTTACCAGGTCTTACAGAATTCTAGAACAGTATAAGTAATTCATCATATCATCTTTCTGATAGCAAACATAGATTTCAATGAGGACAGCTGTTCAACCCTGCTGTTAGCCAAAAGTGCTTTTGGGTTTTATTAGGGGCCAGGCGCTGAAGGTGCGTATTGTTTACCTTGGAGTTCTTATTATTATTTTTCTACTTTCTCTGGCTGGGAGTCTATGGCAGCACCTAGATACATTTGGAGAAAAGTTGTAAAATTGTGTGAATAGTGTGATGATCCCTTTTTCTTGCCACTCATGTTGCAATGCTGTCACCAAATTTTGAGTTAGATGTTTGTGCTATTCTTGCCTGTTCTTGTTATTCTTTTACAATTTGCCTGAAGAATCATCAGCTTTTTTTTTTTTTTTTTTTGCCATTATAATTTTATGTTGTCTCTCAACTTGTTATGTTTCCAACAGGTAGAAGGTGGTGATAGAGGAAAAGGTTTTGTCTAATATCCTAAAGGTTGTAGGTTCAAATCCCTCATATGGTCGTCTATGGTCCAACTTCAATATGTTGTAATTTTTTAACTATTTGCATCATACTTTTGTTACAGAACCTACTTGTTACCGCAATTGCTACCTCCAGCTATATTTCTCCATAATGCTTTGCACTTTTTTGTGTGTCATGTCAGTAAATTTTACCACATTCGTTATTACTGTGTGTGCCTAAAAGGTTTTTCATAAGATGGTGGTGAGATTCCGAGCAAAGCCATGATGTGCATTAGTCAAGCTCTTCAGTTCAAGTTTATTTCGCTGTGGGCAAATGCAACACTGCTGTTGTTTTCTAGGAGAAAAATGTAGTGATGTCTTCAAAAGAGTAGTGGATGCTCAAGGTAATTGGCTTTACAGCTTTAAATCATTTAGAATGTCGCAACAGGCTCTTGTTCCTCAGAAAGCAGGTCAGATAACCAGCACTCTTGTAGACACCACTGAATGGCATTTGCCTTTTTTGAGAGTTTAATTATCAGCCACTTCAAAGTGTTACCAAAGAACTCTAGAGAATGTATTCATTTTTTATTTTTTTTTTACCTGTGGAAATGATGGCGTAATTGTGAGGAAAACCAGTTGATCACATTCCGACATTCCACGTCTCTTGAGAGCACCATCCTAGTACCGGCAATGTGGCATTTTGTGTAATTAACCTAATTCAACACTCAGGATGTGGGGGTCATCATGACCAAAACTTAGCATTTCGATGCTGTGAATCACATTAATTTGTTAAGCAGACTGCTTACTGTTTAAATGCTTAGAAGTTTAATGGTTTCCTTTGCAGATTCACTATGAATCAGCCTGTTTGCCACAAGCATCTACATGAATGCCAGCATGCTGACTTACTGTTAACTTCCTGTCGCTTTACTTGAGTACAAATAAACAAACTCATGACAGGATAAAGAATGTGTAATTAAACGGTCAATAAAAGCAGGAATTCTTTGTATTTAGAGGCTGGTGGTTCCAGAAGGTTACAAAACAGTTTGGCAGGAACTTCAGCACGTCATGTCTTTGAGCTTTGATGACCCCCAGCTGTTGGCTGGCGCTGTCTTCCTCTCTGTCCCCTGTCTCTCTATCGCTTTCTGTCTTTCTCTTTCTCGGTGAGACTGTAAATCTTCTTTATTTATATTACATCCTTAACTACTGAGCCTTGTGGGAGATTAAGAGAGAAGACCACCCATGAAGAGTACTTCACAGTGTCATCAGGCACATTAAGACTGAAGAATCATTCTTAATCGCAACCTCACTGCCTTAATGTCTTCGGAAAGGTCTTTTCAATCTGTCTGCTTTTGTCTCCTCCTCACTGTTTTTCTTTGATAGACTTATCCAGAAGTTCGTAATGCAGGGTGGCTTCTTTCACATATAGTGACCATGATAGCCCATTATCTCATTATGCTGTAGGTCTCCTGGGACTGTTTTCCTTGCGTCACGTGAATAGATGCTAGATGGTCTCTTAACCCATGGAGTGTATATCTGCGTCCCAATTCACATACTATTCATCCATGCCTCTAAATGCAAACCATTCAGCTTTTTGCATTGAAATTCCTAATCGCATGGATTCCTATTAAATTGACTGGATTTTGCCCACAGAAATTCGCCAAACAATAATAAATGTGTCTGCACCAGTCAACTGCAAGAGGCCTTTTTCTTTTTTCTGATTTGCAGTCTCAGCATATTTATCACATTGTTAAGTAACTACTTTTAATGAAGATGATTGTGTGTTGAGCATCTGCAACTTACTTTCAGTTTCATTTGCGATCGGCTTTGCACATCGTCTTGCTGAAGAGATACTCAGCTACTCATCTGCAGCGCAGGAGTGCTGTTATATCTGGCTATAACATGCCATATAGCCTATAACATGCTTTCACACGCTTATTTTTTTTAATTTTGGGTGGAGTAAAATTTACATTTGTGGTTTTAACAACCAGATGCATTTACACTTGTCCAGTTTTATTTGGAATTTGCATTCTCGAAAGCATTTTGGCCTGGTCTTTTCGCGACCGGATAGCTAACCGATCAGAGAAAACGCATGAAGTGACCAGGTGTAAACCGTCACATCCAACCAACATAAGAATAATATTCAATCAAGTTTTACCATTTATGAGCCATTTTACTGAAATGTTCACAGGAATCTTTAGTTCGTTCCTATGGGATGCTTGCAATGCTTGTTGAGTTAGCAATAGTAACCTAGAAGCGTGGAGCTTAGCGAAGATGTTGACGGCACTACAGTTTATGCTATATCAGGACTGGGTACATCGCAAGGAAGAAAAACACGAGCGTATATGAAAATTAATGATTTCAGAAATCTGTCCAAACACATTTTATGCATCCATTAGGTTTTCTCGGGTTCAGGGTATAATCACCCTGAACTGTATGTGGTAGTCTTGGAGTAAAGTCATTAAAAGTACACAATTCTCTCCATTCCATTTCTGACCTTTTATGGACTTCTTTTAATGCGTTCAATGTTTTTAACACGTCTGCAGGATTAAGCATTTCAGGTGTTGCGTACTTTCCTAAAGCTACACCATTAAGCCCACTTAATGTAAAAATCATGACACACTGAAAGATATTTTTCTTTTATCAGATTGGAAGAGGCAGCATTGGAATGTATTTTTCTTCATAATTGAACCAAATCCTCCCAATAAGCTTGAAATGTGTTTCCCATCTGTGAGGGTATTTTAATTCTGTGCTCCCACTGATAAGATGTGGTGGATCTTGTGGCATGTTTTCACTGTCTGAGCAAATCAAATGGACTCCAGTGCGGGGGGTTAGACAGCAGGGTTTGAGAGGTAGGTATCGTTATGAGCTCGCAGGCCTGACGCTGACTCAAACTGGACAATTAGAAGCAGATTGTGAGCAGTGGGAGGTGACGCGGGCAAAACCTCTCCTCCTTATCGGTGAATGATAACGATGTCTGCTTTTTGTCATTATTAATGCTATTATTTATATATATATATATAAGAATCAGTGATTCTTTCTGAAGAGCGCTCAAGCATCGCGCTTTTTGAAATACAGACTGAATGAAACGATAAAACATCCCACCACTGTAAGGCCAGATGATACGATGATACGCAAACTACTTTTCTCTGCTGGATAAAGCAAATCAGCGTCTTTCTAGTTAAGTTTTGATAGATGAAGATTGCAATCAAGGTATGGATGTACAGGAGCTGTATCATAAGCACACGTGAGTCTGTTATATTGATGCGCACACAAACCTTCACCACAAAAAATTGTGAAGACACATTTGAGTACATTCACATTGTTTCCACACATGTTTTGTGATAATGTGTATGCTGCTGTGCGTAGTAATTCTGAATGGATTTGTGTACTGTAATAGGTATATGCATCACTTGGTTATTTGGTGTCCTTTTGGAGTCTCCAAGTGTCCCTTTATGTAAAGACACCTAAATTTACCTTAGAAATCTTACATAAAATACAGTTTTGTGAGTATCACCTGGTTTACTTTGCTGGATATAGCAAATGATGACAAAATGAACGTGTTAAATGTTGTTAAACAAGATAAATGGTGTATGCTTAATTTCACGATAAGTGTGCGATTAATCACGATTAAAAAATGTAATCTATTGACAATCCTAATATATCTGGGAATTAGACCTTTTTATGACAAAATGTCATGTGGTGTGACTCCCCAAAAACTAAAAACTATTAATACTTTTCACTTCATGGTTGCACCACGATATTATTGTTATATTAAAAGTTGTTTTGACTTTAATGATAAAGTCTTTGACTTTAATGATTTAAGAGCTGATGATGGTTTTGGTTTTAATTATCCTAAATACAGCTCCAGCATAAAAATCCCTGGTTATGAACAGGCAATTCTCAGCATAAATGTGAGTTTTTCTTCAAACCAAAGGAAACCAACATAAATACAAAAAAGTACATTTCTAAGAACACTTTCTTTTTTTTTTTTTTTTGGTATGTAGTTTCTGACCTACTACATTTTTGCCTAAATTGATAGTTTGTCGTTGATTTAATCCTCCCGTTGTCCCATAAACTATGTTTGGGTTGTACATGGTGTAATTACTATGATTTGTTTTTTCACTGATTGCATCTTTGGATGTGATTATTTAGGAAATTGAATTTTTCCAAATACTCACATGGAGACAATTCAACTCGTACACTAAAGCAGGACTTGTAATGTGAGCCTAGATTAATTTCAATAGCATTTCAGCCCTTGGGACAAGACCCTTGCACAAAACAAACCCAATTTCCAAAAGTTTAATCTATAAATAGACCAGCACCTCCAGGTTCCCTTTGTGGTTTCATAACACCCAGCATGGGTCACTCCTTTATTCGTCATGCAAGCCTATCTTAACTTTTCTCCGTCCTTTGCGACACTAACTCTGTCAACACGCTGTCACGCTTTGGTTCGCTTCTCTTATCGTTCTCTTGCTCGTTGAAAAAAGGCAGCGCTGCTCGGCTGACCTCATGATCTTTATCACATTTGATGTATTGAAGTGCAGTGCTGTTTTTAGTTTCTTTTAGGAAACCGGACTGAGCCTGTATACTGACCGACAGTCACTTTATACAGACTAAGCTTATCTATAAGCTCAGCTTTATCAGTGATTTCTGAAAACATGCAATCATTTGATCTTTATGCATTATTTTCCAATGCTCTCTCAACTCCTCAACCTAGATATTTATCAGTGGTGAATAACAAAGAATTAAGAAACAAAGCCCTGCAATCCCCCATCAGACACACTGTCCATCTCCTCTGAGGACTTTGGATTTTCAGTCTTCAGTCTTCGCTCTTTGCTGTTCTTTTTCCACTCTGTCATTAAATAACTCACCAGCTCGGACAACACTACTTTTGGTCACGAAAGTACAAACTTGAAATGATGCGCCTTTGTGAATGAACCGTTTTTAGCAACTTCTCATGTCACTTTAATAGTTAAAATGTAAATGAATATAATATATTGTGGTGTTATAATATTGAATGCTTTTTGATAATCCAAAGTAAATTGTGTTCCTTATGCCTTTAACACAAAAAAGTGTGTAAATATCAAATGAAAATATTTCCATTGGGGAAAAAAAAATACTGAACACCTCATTTCAGAAGTCTGATTAGAGTCTGTTTAAATTTAAAGACATTATGAGTGAATCTGACCCAGATGTTGATTCTTCCGGAATCATGTCCAGGTCTTATCTCATGTGTTTGCTCTATACTTGTCCACCAGCTCAAGGGGTACATCAGCCACATGGAATTCTATTTAGCCCAAACTTAAAAAAAAAATTAAAAAAAATTAAACAAATGTTTTTGATTCTTATCCATTTCAGGGCTCAAAGACGCTGGAGGCAGATGGTGATGAGGAAGAGGAAGAGGAGAATGGTTTGATCCAGCCAGCTCAGATTTTTTCACCCAAAAGTTTGATTCTTGTCACCAGGCTGGATTACCCAGAAATATTTAGGGTAATGTAAAGTCAGTCTGTCTGTTTGTCTATCCATGTGTCCATCCATCCATCCATCCATCCATCCATAATCCATCCATAATCCATCCATCCATAATCCATCCATAATCCATCCATCCATCCATCCATCCATCCATCCATCCATCCATCCATCCATCCATCCATCCATCCATCCATCCATCCATCCATCCATCCATCCATCCATCCATCCATCCATCCATCCATCCATCCATCCATCCATCCATCCATCCATCCATCCATCCATCCATCCATCCATCTATCCTTCTGTCCGTACATTTTTGAAATATTTCACCATTTCATAAAAAGTGGTCCTGTATATGTTTTCCATGTGATAAAAGAATTATTTCAATGTTGTTTCCTTATCCATTTGTGGCAAACAGTGCTGATCATTTGAACTATCCTGTTTTATCCAGTCTCTTTGTGAAACACCACCTCTCAAAAAAACTATTTTGTTTGTGACTAAAAAACGACAACAACAAAACCTTTGGTTTCTTATGTAACTTCAGATTTTTTATATTCTGAAGATGTACAATAGATCCGCCAATTAGTGAGTGAGCTGTTCTTTAGCAGACCATGCAATGTCATACAATTCCTAAGTGACCAGTAACTTTAGTAATTAGGCAATTTCCATTTTGACTCAGGTTTTCGATTAGAATCGCTTGTTCATAATTAGAAATTTTCATGCTGGAGCTTTAGTTGGATTTAGGATAATTAAACCCATCACTGGTTTGAGAACGGTATTGATTGTCAGTCCTTAAATCATTAAAGTAAAAGACTTATGTCTGCTGATGGAATAAAAACAGGGATTACAGAGACAGAGAGGAATATCACAAGAGCTTAAAAGCAGGAAATCCACTCCATCCAAGTTTTTTGCTGACTGCCTGCCTCAAGATTTTGTACTTTTGGCCTTCATTCATGTATTTGGCATGAGCTATGCCTGGGAATAAGTTAGTTGATCTGTATTACTTGGTAAAGGACCAAATGTTTATAGTCACACACCATATCCCATTGTAGAGGGCACTGTTATGCCCTGCTGGTATTTCCTATTATTAATACAGATACTTCTCCAGATTTATTTTCCAAAGAACGATTAAAAAGTAAATATCACTGTTATTTATGTTTGCCAAGGACAGCAAACATTATTATCGCTCATTCTTTAGGTTATGGATTTGAATCAAATCCATATGGTGTCTCGTTGATAAATTATCAGACTTGTGATTTTAAATTAGGAATACAGTAAAAAAAAGTCTCTAGACTCTCTAGACTTTCATTGTAGGATGGACCAGAATATCATAGACTCTTGACCTGAATATCCATCCATCCATCCATCCATCCATCCATCCATCCATCCATCCATCCATCCATCCATCCATCCATCCATCCATCCATCCATCCATCCATCCATCCATCCATCCATCCATCCATCCATCCATCCATCCATCCATCCATACATAGTTTGGCGATGGAAAAAAGTTATTAGGTCAACACCAATATTGTGACAGCAACTTTTGCTTCACTCATAATCACTCAGATTTTGTTTGCAAGTACTTTTACATTTGTTTGTCAGGACAAGCTGTATGTATTGCTTTTTTTCCTCTTAGGGCTGCTTGGGATTGATCTACACCGTGTACATAGACAGTCTGAGCTTCCCTCTGGAAGGACTGGTGGCAAACCTCTTCACATGCTTGGTTCCAGTGGCAGGAGGTTCCCAGGTCAGACATTACTTTAACCAAAGAATTCCTCATCAGTCTCGACCCTGACCCCGTGGATATTCGAGCACACATAGGGTTAGCCAGGGTTCATTTGTGTACCTGTATACCTTGAGGACGGCATCTTATGGGTGTCTCACATTCCATATTGTTTTCACTGGGGACTCCTGAGAGGTGGAAAGGGCTTTAGGGGTCAGTGAGAGAAGCCTTGTTGTTTTGTTTAGAGCTAAAATATTAATAAATGTAGCTCTCATATTCTGGTTTGAGCAACGCAGTACCCCTCAATTTTATGCGTCTCATTTTTCTTTTTGGTTTCTGTTTCTCCTAATGCAGCAGCTGTGAACAAATCTGTTCTCAAACCGCATGTTTTCTCTTTAAACACAGTTTCTAAATCCACTACTCTTTATTGTACACTCCGCTCATATAAATCATCACCAAATAGATAGTTAAACAATCTAGATATTGGTTTCAGGGGAAATATATATATAAATGCAGACTGCAGAGTTTTACACGCACTCGTGTTGAAATCCCCAGCTTATGTTGTTTTTGATGTAATTCACCAATACATTTGGAAATTCCTCCAGAAACCATTATTTTCCCAGCTGGATTGGGACATCATGGTGATCAAACGGGGCTTAAGTTATAAACAAACCTCAGGAGAGGTATATATTCATCTTTCAGTGTGAGTCTAACTCCATCCACTTGGAATGTGTCATGAGACTTGAGCGCGCATCTGTTCATGAAACAGTCCATGTGCATCTTATTGGCTCTGTTTAATGCACATCCGCTGTTTCTTTCAATACAAGAGCCAAGATCTGGAAAGAAAAAAAACGTACTAAATCTCTTAAAAAAACTCTTAAAAATTAAGTTGTCGATACATGACCTTAACACCATAGTGGATATCAGTGAAAAAGTATTCAAATAATTGATAGAATTATTAATAAAAATGTTTATTATGATTTCAGCCTGTATTCTACTATGTGTGTAACTTTGAGGTGTTATTTGGTGTTCATTGATTGTTATTTATGTCATTTGTTCTCAGAAGCTCTTTTCATTGGGAGCGGGGGACCGGCAGCTCATCCAGACCCCACTGAATGACAGCCTGCCAATCAGCTGTAAAAGCGTAGCGCTCCTTTTCCAACAGTTAGGTGGGTACCTTTGACTTTATAGGAGTATGCCAGTAGAATACTGTATACAGTGTATATTGCATGGTATACTTCTTCCATGTAAGATCTTAACTATTCATTGGCCTTGTTTACACCTGGTATTAAGATGCGTTTTGGTCGATTGGACCACAAGTGGACAAGGGAGACACATTCCCGTTTACACCTGGCGTTTTAATCCGACTCTTTTGTCCACTTTCAACCACTTCTGTCCAAATTTCTTCGAGGGGAGGGTCAATGGGCGGGTAAATGTATGCTTTTTTTTTCTTGAGATCTTTCGATCTAATGGACAAAATAAGCTTGTGTAATTTACTTATGAATGCACACGGAGACATCAGAAAATCATATGGAGAACATCAGCTTTCGTTTCTGCTTTGACAGCCACAAGGCCAGCCGTACGCTGTGTGTGTGTGTGTGTTAGAAATGACGTTTTCCGTCTTCAAGCCAAACTTGGGTCTTCAGCCGACAAAGTTTAAATCACGTCTGGCTAGAGCTCTTCCCATAATATTCACGTATTAGATCAGTAGATGGAGAGAAGACGGTATTTTGTGGCTGTTTGAACACATTCAACCACATGAGCGTTTACACTACGAAAGCAATCCGGTCGAATGTGTTTTCCACGACCTCTGGAAGTGGTCGAAAGTGGACAATCTCAAAATGTTTTAGACCCCGTTTACACCTGTATTTAGCGTCGTCCACTTGTGATCCGATCGACCATAACGCATCTTAATACCAGGTGTAAACATGGCCTCTGACATATTTTTTTATCTTTTCCATATTTATGCAGACATCTCCTGTCCTTTATAGTTCCGCTTACGGTCCCTTCCTGTAAACATGTTTTTGCAGAGCGGAGTCATATGAGCATAAGGAGAACAGGGGAAAACAATTTTTTTTTTGTGCTTAAATACAACTACAAATTCTACCTGACACTGTATATATGCTGAATACTGTAAATGCCTTCATATTATCACCAAAGGTCAAGGTGTGTTAAATATACTTCATTTTTTTCCCTCTGTCATAACAGTGGACACAAAAATAAAATTTGTAAAAAAAAACAAAAAACATGTATATGATAAAATAATATTTCCAAATAAAATTGATTTATATTTTATATTTTACTTTGATGTACGACTGATCAGACGCTTACTTTCACATATAAACTTACAATAATGGAAATTAAAGTTATAGGATATAATGTAAAAGAGTGTAATTTCTAGGGTGGCTCCCTGGTTTTCACACTGAATTGTGGGACTTTTTAGGGTGCAAATGTTTTCAGTGCACTGGAAGGATTTTGCAATTGAGATAGCCCTTAAAGTGGCCGACTCCCTTATCAGTGCCCTGACTACTGAACTAGGGAGCTGATTGAGACGCCCCCTCGTTCACAATCAAATAAGTACATTTGTGACATTGTGAAGTCTTTGTACAGATGGTCAGATGATTTTGCTTTTATTGAAGAACAAGATACTCTTTAGATTTCCTTCTCAAATCTTGCTAAAGAACACTAGGATTACACAAACTTGTGTGCTATTAAGTGCATTAAAACAAAAGGAAGACACACCAACAATTCTGACATTCATGTTCCTTTTTAAATTCAACTTTTTCCACTTAAATTGATATGCTGATAATGTTATTGGTAATGGAAACCGTTTCAGTTTGAAGAATGCAATATGTAAAAACCTGCTGATAGATTTGTTTTTATCCCTGTAAGAAAATGTCCATTTTCCTGTGTGCTAATAACTTGATGCAGCTCTGGTGTGTGATCAGGTCACACTGGCTGCACGTTTCGTTCTCTATGCAGAAGTACTCAAAAACAAATCTTTCTGCTCAATGTTCTTTCACAATGCACACATGGTTTTGAAAGGGTTCAGTGATTAGTCAAATGTGTCATATTTTGTTACACAAAAACAAAAAATACTTTTCAAGAAATATAGTTCTCATTATCAAGATAAAAATTATTGATTATTTTATTTTCGCTTAATTATCATTATGGAAGAATGGTGTTGCATTGCAGAGGAATGTAGAGTATTATAGTAATGGTGTGTGTGCTCTCCCATGTTCAGCTGGAGCACAGCACTCAGCATTTGGACGGATGTGCACACACAACTTTATAACTGACTAATTAACACCATGTCAACATCCTTAATTCCATATGTCTGCATGTAAGATTCGATTTTTCAAAGTAAACAAACAGAGCACGTTCTAAATCTGTCAAATAACCTCGGAGGCCTAGATTCAGCACTGAATGTTTTTGTTTACCTTGTGTTGTGGAAATGGAGAAATTAGTTTTACCCTTTTCCCCCTTTTCCTTGTTTCGTGTCATATAATATCATAGTTTTGTAATTGTACTGTGCACTATTTTTAAGATTGGTCATGATTTTTTTTTTGGCCAGCATTTGACTTGAACTATTCAACTTAGAAGTGGGCTAATGTGGAGTTTTTCATTACAGTTCACTGAGGTTTCTCATATTTTTCGGATTTATGTAGATCTCTGATTAATAATGCTCTTGCTAAACAATCCCTTCAGTCTCTTTATAAACCTGATAACCTTTAAAGCAGTGTTTTCTTTTGACATTTGTTTTTTCACATGACCGTCTCTCTAAGTGCTTTGATATGAGCGACAGTCGCCTTGTCATCTTAAAGGGTGATCCTCACAAAGCTAGTCAAGAACTGGATCATGTTTCACCCCAAAATCACATTACATCAAACATAAAAAGAAAAAAGAAAATTTAGATATGGATGGATGGATGGATGGATGGATGGATAGATATAGATTACATATACTTATAGTTCTATATAGATTACATATACATTTAAGATTTTTTATTAAGTCTCTTATGCTCATAAAGGCTGCATTTATTTGATAAAAATACAGTAACATTTTGAAATACTGTTACAATTTTATAATATTATTACATTGTAAACTTCTTATTATCATTGTTAAAAACAAATGAACAGCATTTGTGTGAAATATAAATCTTTTGTAACATTATAAATGTTTTAGTTAATTTTTTTAATCAATTTAATTCATCCTTGCTGAATGAAGTTAATTTCTTTACAAAAATCTTACTAAACTCAAACTTTTGAATGATAGTGTGTTTAATGTATTATAATATAATATAACATAATGTAATATATCATATCATATCACATCATATCATAGATAGATGGATGGATAGATGGATAGATAGATGGATAGATGGATAAATAGATAGATATAGATTACATATACATACGGTTCTATAGATTACATATACATACAATATTTTTTATTAAGTCTCTTATGCTCATAAAGGCTGCATTTATTTGATCTAAAATACAGTTATATTTTGAAATACTGTTACAATTTTATAATATTATTACATTGTAATAATATTATTATTACAACTGTTTTCTATTTTAACATATTATCAAATGTAATTTATTCCTGTGGTGGTTAACTACTCTTCAGTGTCACATGATCCTTCAAAAATCATTCCAATATGCTGGAAATCATTCCTTTTTTGCTCAAGCAACTTCTCATTATCATTGTTAAAAACAAATGAACAGTATTTATGTGAAATATAAATATTTTAGTTACATTTTTTATCAATTTAATTCATCCTTGCTGAAAAAAGTTAATGTCTTTACAAAAATCTTACTAAACTCAAACTTTTGAATGATAGTGTGTTTATCATATCATATCATATATCATATCATATCATATCATATCATATCATATCATATCATATCATATCATATCATATCATATCATATCATATCATATCATATCATATCATATCATATCATATCATATCATATCATATCATATCATATCATACATTAACATCATCTCTTGCTTCCCAAGATGTTTTAAGATGTTCTAAGAGAAACAAAACCAGCAAACCTGCCAAGATCATTAGTACCTGCTCTTTGTCCTCCAATAGAAAGTTCACAAGTGGGGGTGTAAGACGGCCATGGCCTGTGACCTAACAGAGGAGAAAACACCACCCCAAATACCATTCTAGGTGCATGGTCTCTGATAA
This sequence comes from Squalius cephalus, assembly GCF_949319135.1. Classification (NCBI taxonomy): domain Eukaryota; kingdom Metazoa; phylum Chordata; class Actinopteri; order Cypriniformes; family Leuciscidae; genus Squalius; species Squalius cephalus. The sequence continues at coordinate 54,873,431 of NC_137124.1, read as the reverse complement.
GAGCATCATGTCAATGTATCATCCTCCCAGATGTCTGGTACTTCTGGGACTGATCTTAAGGTTACCTAAGCCTGTAATATCCCAACAACATGCCGATCTACATGAGCTAATAAAAATGTCATCTTGATCTCCTTTGTATAATTTATGCTGTACCTCTTCTCCATTGTTCTCCTCTGTGAATCAGCAACAGATTTATCAGACTCCCCTGGCTCAGAGCTCATCTTTGGCTAGACTGCTTATTTTCAAATGGGTTATGTCAACATTAGCGACCTTTAATAAGCTGCGTTCTCACATGCAAATCTTCATCTTACCATGGATTCATGCGATTAACATCTTCAACATCTCAGCGTCAGGTTCTCTTAATCAAATAAGGAACACAGGAACACTTGTCTGTCAAATTAGACGTCCGTTTCCTCTCGCAGCCTGCAATAGGACATCAGCGCAAGTGACTTTATCCACATTTCCTTAGTCTCAGAGAGGTCACATCAGAGTGAGGCCTGAAGAATGGCCTGTCTCACCATGAGAAATAGAGGAAAGGCAACATGTTGGCCATCATAAGGCTCACTGTTTATTGTTTGCAGCTTTTTGTGTCCCTGTCTATGTATGGGTCAGAAATGTGTAGCCCTTCCAAAAGATAAGTAAATGTCACAAGGTCAGGACAAGTTTTACTGGATGCCTCACAAACAAGATATGAATGTGTTGTTGTATTTGGCAGGAGACGACACTGGGATTCTAAGGAACAATCAGGAGCAGGTAGTCATTCCTGTAGGCAACATGCTAGAAACCACTCATAGCATGACGATTCAACATGTCACGCGTTCACCATTACTTGTTACGTTTCTAAAACGGGTCGAATGGAATGACAAGCATGCAATTGACTTCATGTTCCCAAACATTTCATCCTCTCTTTGCGCATATTTGGATTCAGGTATTTGGTCAACAGGGACAGACAATGTGAATTTTCATATCTTGTTCCTGTTTATTGGTGCGTATCAGAGTTTGACACAGACATAATGGGAACGCTGACCCCGACAGCGCTGCGGATATGTCTGTTAATGGTTGCCTGTCGGTTTTTGCAGAGCGTGTGATTTATAGTCTCAGTGGTATGTTGATGACAAACAAAAACAGGAACTGTAAACTTTTATCTCTCACTCTTTCCGACGACTCCCGTTGAGGAGTTTGCTGTATAATTTATGTCTCTATTTCATAATTGCCATTCTTGAGGCATTTTTGCATCATCATGATAGAGACAAATATGCAAATGAATTGCACCCTCTGATAGTGTTGTTTATCTGCATGTGTTCTCTGTGTTGTTTAAACGCCAGATTCACTGAGTTATGTAAAACGACGGAAACGAGCCCAGAAAGTCACAATTTCAACACATTGATAACGACCAGCGGCTTGTACATTATATTTGTTTTTCATGGCTTCTTTACTTGCCAAATAAGTCAATAAAATCGTGGACAAGATATATTGGTTTTATTATTTTACTTGTAGATTAACTTAAAAAAATTTGCCCAAGAAACACAATCCATTATACTGTAGCAATTGGCCGAGAAACTAGATGAAGATTGCAGCAATATAATAATAATTTATGTATTATTGGTATTACTCTGCAAGCTTTTTAATGGACTAGTTATCTAACATATTTAGTTATGTTGGAACATCTATTTTATTTTTATTTTTTTAAATCTATTTTTCATCTATTAAGTTCTTCTGTCCTCAATAGGTGTCAATTATCATTTCCTTAAATTTGCACTTTTGTTCAATTTAAACTGATTAAAAAACAAAAAACAATCAAGATCTTTCCCCAGTGTCAGTGTTTTGTCTCAAGATGCACACCAGTAATGTTTTTCTTTCTTTCTAAGGCACATTTATAAAAGCTACTTAAATGTCCTAATTGAACTAAGGCCTAATCCTGGCTTAATCAAAACCCTGTCTGTGAAACCAGGCCCTGATATTATGTGAATATAATAATATTATTGCAGTCACGTTCTGTTTTGGTTTAGTTTTCCCTGTTTAGTTTTCCTGAGTTCTCGTCCTTGTTTGTTACTATGGTTTTCTAATTGAGTTACGCACCTGGTTCTTGTTCTATTTATTATCTTCCCTGTGTATTTAAGTCTTGAGTTCTGTCTGTTCAGTGTCGTTAACTTAATGTTTGGTTCGCGATTCCTGTTCTGAGTATTTTTGGATTGTAAATAAGACTTATCTTATTCATCGTGCTTGCTTGCTTACCGGCAAATGTGACAGTCGTATTTTGCGATCTATGTGTCGTGATAAATATCATATCATGAGGTAGCGGATGATATTCAGCCCTTTCTGCTTTCAGGAACGGTTCTTGAATACATTGGAAGAAATGTTGCTCAGCAAATGTTACATTAGTAATTGTGCATTTGTGCTTTTTTTTTGTATGTTCCAGGAATCCAGAATGTTCTTAGTCTCTTTTGTGCGGTTCTGACGGAGCACAAGGTTTTGTTCCATTCTTCCAGCTATCAGAGACTAGGAGAGGCCTGCCGTGCCTTAGAGACCCTCATGTTTCCTCTGAAGTACAGGTGGGTCAACATCGAATGTTACTGATATACCCAGAATAAGTGACCTTAAGTTGCCTTGATAACAGCATCTCATTTCATTAGCTTCATTTTAAGCCGATCTAGTTCAATCTAAGTGCGTTGCGTAAAAACTAGGACACTGCTGTATCAAGTGAAACTTACCAAAAAAAGCTTGAAATAATGTGTGCTCTTCACATATGATAAGCGTGTAATTTTGCAAACAGTTCTATTTTTAGGGTCTTTTGCAATAGTATGTGCTATTTTTATGCTTGGTATGTAATGAGAACAGTCTGATGTCTGAACATCTGCTTGACATGTTGATTGTGGTTGCCTAACTCTCATTTGGACCACAGCTACCCCTACATCCCCGTCCTCCCATCTCGACTGCTGGAGGTGTTGAGTTCTCCTACGCCCTTCATCATCGGAGTGCATTCCATGTTCCAGAGCGAGATCCAAGAGCTGGTGAGCTCAAGGCCTTACAGAAAGACATTTTTCAATCTGCCTTAAAACAGTTGGTCAGATTCTGGTAACAATGATTGGGTTTTGGTTTCTGTTTACAGCTCGATGTGATCATTGCTGACCTTGATGGAGGAACAATAAAAATCCCAGAGTGTATACACCTGTCACAGCTTCCCGAACCCCTGTTGCACAATACTCAAAAAGCACTGTCCATGGTAAGAAAAAACACACACACAAAAAAAAACACACACACATTGTGATGTTGTATCATTTTTTTAATGTGCCAGTTGGTTAGCATTTAAGTGTATATATCAAGTATACGTTTTAATATATATATATATATATATATATATATATAGTATAATGTAATCTGATTTTCATCTTGCTACATGAAAATGATTATTAAATTCATAAATACATTCTGTTTTGTCACTGTCTGATGGAAAACACCTTTGTTATTGTCGCTTTTTACTGTAGACTGTATTCCTACTGTTTGAATTGTGCATCAAAATGACCATTGGAGGGATGTTTAGTCTGATTATCTATATAACAAGTATATACACTAACTTTAAGAAGTGTGCGTCAAAACCTCGTATGTTCTGGTTTCCTCAGCTGTCTGGCTGTCACTATACACCAGAGTCTGTAGTTCATGTGTTAAGCCCAGAAAACTGATTTTGAGGTAGAATAGTAAGTGAAAGCTCAGATTATATTAAATGAATTCTACAACAATCAGTAATCAACCAACTGAGTACTGGAAACATGAGCCATTGAAACCCAATCAAAAAAGTTCAATTCAAATATCTAACAGATCTGTTATGATAGATTGTACTAAAGGTTAACTAAATTGTTTTGATTCATTTTGTTAAGATTTTTTACGAGAAAGATCTTTTCCATGCTCTGTGTCTTTTGGAGACACAGTATGTGTTTTTCATCTGACAGCAATGATATGAAGATAAGTTAGGACTTGAGCCAGATCATAGACTCTTGGGACTGGGCCTTTTTTGTCTTGGGCCAATAAACTTCCACCTAGAAACCATCTTGAACCCTAGTAACCACATAGCAACATCATGGTATCTACCCACAACACCCTAATATCATAGTGGCCAGGTTTGCACAGGAATCACCATCCATATTTTATATATATATAAATATATAAAATATATAATATACAAATTAATTAATTAATTAATAAAAAAAAAAAAAAAAAAAAAAAAAATATATATATATATATATATATATATATATATATATATATTACTAAATATATTACTATGACTATTTGCTTTTGCTAGTGGTGCATACATTCTTAAATCACATATTTCATAATTTTTCCTCATTAGCTAATCTGCATTTTCCACATATACGTGTTTTTTTGTTTGTTTGTTTTTTGTACACAGAATTGAAAGATGATTGTGACTAGAGACATTCCATAAGCTATATTTGCACCATTTGTCTTGTTCCCACAGATAGCAGGACATTTCCTCACTGTAAATACCTTCTTTGTCTTCAGGTTTTGCATCCAGATCTGGAAGGAGCAGATAATGCCTTCCCACCCCCTCGTTCTGCTCCATCCAACCTCAAACTGCTGGTAAAAGCCTTATATGTCTATTTTTCGCTTTTACAATCTCGCAAAGTTACATGTTAAAGTTGCGGACACACATATGGCCGACACGGGAGTCAATTATTGGGTCTTCAGGGGGCAGAAATATCTGTTTGCTAAAGGAGTTTGAACTCCCATCACGTACGCAGTTTATTTTGAGACGAGAAAATTTTCACACTGACTCATTCCATCCTCATACGTTCGTCTGGAATGATTCTCAGTCCCTTCTATTCTGGCTTTCTTGTGTTTGACAGGATAAGGAGGTGAGAGCGGTCTTCCTGCGCTTGTTTGCACAACTCTTCCAGGGCTACCGGTCCTGTCTGCAGCTCATTCGCATCCATTCCGAACCTGTGATTCACTTTCACAAGGTGAGAGGAGGGCGCTGATCGGCAACTTTATGGTGTTAAAACTCATTTGCAGAGTAAATTACTCCATAAGCCCACAAGCGATTAGGAGCAATTACTGTCATCATGCCAGATCATTCCAGCAAACCTGCAAAAAGACTTTCTCAAGTGCTTGCATAATGACTGTACGAGAAGGATCTTCTTACTAATTATGTCCAGGGTTTTCAACAAGGGGTCTATAACGGTTCAGCAGGGGTCTGTGGACAGATATACAGTATAAAACACAGAAGATATTCTTTAAGAAGTTTACCAATGTATTATATATTTGAAAATTAATGACTTGTAAAAGGAGTAATTCTCTCAAAAATGCAAACGTAGTCATCATTTACTCACTCTCACCCGTATGACTTTCTGTGGAACACAAAAGGAGATAAGCATTGTAATAGTCACTCAATGAATAGGAACTGGTGCTTTCAAGCTTATAGGGATAAAAAAATGCTACAAAAATATGCTGAAAGTAGGCCATGCAATGCTTCCGCTATATGTCTAGTCTTTTAAAGTCAAAATTTAAAGCAAGACACTACTGGCAAAACCCATTGTTTTTTTCATGCACTGGTCAATTTTGAGATTTTAGGCTATTTTGCTTCCATAGCATGTCTTCTTTCAGACTAGTGGGAAGAAAACATTCGGAATACATATCCAAGTTTAATATATTACACTATCTCTTTGCATAGATTTCAATTACAATACATATTTTTAAGGCAGTTTTCTCAAAATGAGTTTTTCTCCTGCACTGAGCAAGAAATCTCCACTTCGGTGGCACATACTATATTCTTAAGGTTTTACAGAGAGCTTTGCTCATATATCATTTGGCTGTTTACAGCATTTTCTGATTTATAAATTCCAAAATCTCCTCCTTAACAACATTTAACTCTAATATGTCAACAAAATGAAACTCTTGATATGTATGCAAATTAGTTCATTAGAAAAGGCCTTATTTGCATATTTAAGAATAACCTTTCATTAAACTTGTAATACATAACAACTGCCTTAATGTAATCAACTTGGGAAAGTATGATCATATCAGGAGGGATGTCAATATTAATTAACAGTGAATAATGGCATAAATTTCTGTTTGTCCCTCACACAAATCTATCATATATATTCAGAAGACTTTGCATGAGTCATATGAACTACTGCTATAATACTAAATTGACAAAAATTAAAATTTTCGTGCAAATAAGTGCAAAACATAACATTCTGAAGGTAAAAATGGTGCGTTTTATAATTATAAGTTGAGAACTTTGGATTTTCTTTTGGCCCAGAGTTTCCGAGTTGGGGGTGTATCAGTGAGAAAACATGAATACAGTCTTTAGTTGACAGTAAATTTGTTCAAAATGTGTGAAGTTATTAATATTTTTTTAAATTTACAATAAAACTAAGGTTAAGTTGCATGTACAAAATAAGATAGTTTTGTACAATTACAATAGAATATATAACTATTCAGTGTACAGCAGCGTCATAAATTGAACAAAAACAAAAAGCAAAAACACCTGATACACATTCTTTATTAATTTTGTAGAATTAGAGAAAAAAAAACTTGCTGTATATTTTGTAGTAAAGGTACACCATCTTGCTCCGAGCAAAGTAATTTGAACTCATTTGACATCATAATTACGTTTTCTCAACTCGTAAATAAGAACTTCACTTGAGAAAATATTAATCTGATGACCTGTCATGATATATAGACTGCCGGACACGCTGTACGGTACAAACAGCTCTGACTGGTTTGAAATACTGCATTGTTTATCTGGCTTCAACTCAAGGCAGCTTGCACTTGTACAAACACCTGCCTTTTCATAAACACGGTGAGTTTGGGTCTGCGCCAGAGAACGAAAAAATAATCTCAATGAACTCACTAGATAAGCACTGAGCTTTGCCTCGTCCACGTCTTGCTTTGAAGTGCTTCGGTGCAAACGTAAGCGCTCATGCCGATGGTATCGCGGTTAATTTGTTTAAAACACTTTGGTCCGTCGGATTGTCCCTGCAGTGAGCCATATGAAAATCATCAAACTTGCATTCACAAGTGTTATTTCACCCCCCAACCTGTTTTTGTTTGTGTCGGCCGATGTCTCTGTGGCAACGTCTCAATACGAACCCTCATAAAGCACCCCACATGGCTCGCATTATAGTACAAGAATGCTTCACGTCTGGAAACTGAGCATCTTGCCCTGCCAAATGCTTCTAAATTCACTGGCTAATGCTAATGCACGGGATCTGTTTAAAATATACGTATGCCCATCTTATTTTATGTATCTGGTGATGCAGATAACAGACTTTGTTTCTTCTGGAAGTTGTTTTGTTCAGAAAAATCTCTCTGCACCATTTGAATCAAACTTGGCTACTCATTTTCAAGTGGAAGTGGAAGTTTAGCAGATGCTACAATTTTAGTTTGATCACTGGCCTTCTTTTCTCTGATACATAGGCTGCTTTCCTAGGCCAGCGGGGCCTGATAGAAAATGACTTTCTGACCAAGGTGTTGGATGGCATGGCCTTCGCGGGATTCGTGTCTGAACGGGGACCTCCATACAGAGCCTGTGATCTGTTCGATGAGGTGCAGTACTTCTTTAACAGAGCTTACTAAGTAATAGAGATGTAGAAGGGCATCATTTATGGGCACTGTTCAGGAAGGTAGGGAGCACAATAAGGATGCCTTTTAAGTTTCTTTCTTTCCACCTCACATGTAATTGCAGTGGTCACACTTTGTTAGGTGGCCTTAATTACTATGAACTTAACCATTTAGTGCAATATATTTATGTGCATACATGTTGGCTCATTGTAACAACATTTAAAGTATGTGCATTTTAACTTTAACCCTAACTGTGACCCCTATAATCCTAACCCTAACTCTTAAACCTTAACCATACCTCAAACTCATTAGCAGTAAATGTGAAAATGTTCCTGAACAACATGTTGTTGCAAAGTGAATCCATTGTCTTGAATGCATTTAAGGTTAGTACATGGTAGCTAAGGCCAAGAAATATAAAGTGTGACCGAAAAGGCAAAGAAATCTCCAAGATGGGGAAAGCGGGAGAAATGCTGGTTATAAACATTTTCATAATTCATTTAATACCAGACGTAAAGATAAAATAAAACAAATGAATGCAAACTAAATGTATTTTTTTATGCTTGAGATATATAATGATTACATCAGATATAAGCTGTGTCCCAAATGATGGACTTTACACTATGGGGTAGCACTTTATTTTACAGTGTCCCTATGCATAATTACAAATTATGCATAATTACATGCAACTAACCCTGAAACCAAACTCCAGTGTACCAAACCGACAGTACTTAAATGCATTAACACTGTGTAACACGGACACCTTAAAATAAAGAGTTACACTTTATTTTAAGGTGTCATTGTTACAGAGTAATTACTTAATTAATTACTTAGTAGTAGACGTTGTAATAACATGTAACAAAATGTAATTAACATGTAAATAAGTTATGGAACAGCCTGTACTTACAGATTGTAATTACGCACATGTAATAGGCAGCTACTGTTAAACATGGATGGATAAGGTTGGATGGATAAGGTTTATAGATACACATGAAGTACACTTAAGTACAATCTTGATACACTTTATTTTACGTAGCTTATCCCTGTGTAACATTCTGTAATTTAATGTAATTAGGAAGCTACTGCATGTTTTCAAGCTGTGAACTAGTGAGTTTAAATCAAACTAAGGCAGAGATGGACAAGGTATGTATACACAAAGTACACTTAAGTACAATCTAGATAACCTTTATTTTACGTAGCTTATCCCTGTGTAATATTATGTAATTGCAATGTAATTAGGAAGCTACTGCATGTTTTCAAGCTGTGAACTAGTGAGTTTAAATCAAACCAAGGCAGAGATGGACAAGGTATGTATACACAAAGTACACTTAAGTACAATTTTGATACACTTTATTTTACGTAGCGTATCCCTGTGTAACATTCTGTAATTTTAATGTAATTAAGAAGCTACTGCATGTATTTAAGCTGTAAACTAGTGGGTTAATTAAGATGGATAAGGTATGTAGATATACATGAAGTGCACTTAAGTACAATCTTGATACACTTTATTTTATGTTACATATGTGTAATGCTACAGAACGTACAAAATTACCATGTGTAACTGAAGGCTTTTCCCGACCTTAGTAGCCCAAGTACTTGTATTACATTGTGTAGTACTAAGTACTTTCTTATATAATTACACTGTACCAAGTCTGTAACACGCATGTAACCGACTCGGCTTATTACATATGTGTAACAGTAGCTGCCTATTACATGTGAGTAATTACAATCTGTAAGTACAGGCTGTTCCATAACTTAGTTACATGTTAATTACATTTTGTTACATGTTATTACAACGTCTACTACTAAGTAATTAATTAAGCAATTACTCTGTAACACGGACACCGTAAAATTTTAAGGTTACACGTTGTTACAGTGTAATTAATTACATAAGTCATATTAATTAACTTAATGTACTGACTGTAGGGTTAGGGTTTGGTTTAGAGTTAGTTGCTTGTAATTATGTATTATTTACTGTTATTACTATAGTAAGTATATCTAACTGGTAACTATGTCACGTTAAAATAAAGTGATACTGGTTATTTTGTCATGCAACATTGGTGCCTCTTCCTCATTTCCACACTTTGTTTCATCCGGCTATTTGAAATGCATTTTCTCATTGCATTTGTGTTTTCAGAATATTTTTGAAAATAATAATGAATAACGTAAGAAAAACAAAACAAGATGGAATCAGAATAAAAATCTGTGTCCATTTCATCATGTACTGTATGGCATGATTCAGTAAACAACCGTAATCGGATCGAATCATTGTTAGAGCAAATATTTACTCTCCTACTAAGTAACATCATTCCACAAGAGGAAGATAATACACGCGTGACTCAGCTGAGTGAAATTCCAGCTATTGTTCTGGGCAATGTTAAATCAATTACAGGTGGAAAAACTGATTTCTTGTAACCACAGATTCATTGGTTTCTACATTAAACTGCTCTGTTTCTGTTCTATAGCTGGTGGCCTTAGATGTAGACCGCTTTAAGGAGGAAGAGGAGAACCTGGTCAAATTCCAGAAGCGTTTGAGAGATCTGTCAGAGCAACTTTACAAAAACGTAAGCACATGACGCCATCTCTCATGTCAGGTGTTTAAACTTCAGTGGTTGCTGCCACTTGATGCATGTATTCTCTGTCCTTCAGGTTGACCTTTCATGTGCTCTTTGGTTTTTGCCAAGTTTTCTCTCTTGACACACTTGATGCATAACAACTAAGACCTCTTTAAAGGGGCACTCTGTCATTTTTTTCTCATTAAAAAGTTTTACATAAGTGTTGTAAATGATGTACACTCTGGTGACATCGGGTCACCTCAAGTGGGCGGCCATGTTGAGGTCACATTACCTTTCAAATACTGATCAGTTTATCTTGATTATTCTCTTGTTATTGGAAACTTTCTCTCACAGAATAAAGTAAACATAAATGACTGCGAATAGCACATTAGTACTGATCCAGAAAACATCTCTAAATCCTGCATTTCAACAGTTGTGTTGTCATGCATTCTGTAGGAGAACCCGAACCCCCACATGGCCTTCCAGAAAGTGCCTCGTCCCAGCGAGGGCTCGCACCTGCGGGTGCACGTGGTGCCCTTTCCCTTGTTGGAGGAGGAGAGGGTGGAGGAGTTGATACAGGAGGGCCTGGCCAAACAGCACACCGCCCCCATCAGTACCCGTCCAGAGAGGAAGTGCGTGGTGCCCGCCGGACCCCCTGTGGGTGAGTGACGGGGTCATATATATACCGTATATATAATTATCACTTATTATTGGTGCTTTCATATTAATAGTGGTTTTTATTATCAATGTTTACGACAGTTTGCTTAATATTTTTCTGGAAACCGTGATGCATTTTATTCTTTGATAAATAGAAAGTTCAGAAGAACAGTATTTATTTGAAATTGAAATCTGTTATTTTTCATCCTTGCTGAATAAAAGTATATGTATGTTATTCAACATTGATAGTCAGCATATTAGAATGATTTCTGAAGGATCATGTGACACTGAAGACTGGAGTAGTGATGCTGAAAATTCAGCTTTGCATCACAGGAATAAATTACATTTTAAAATATATTAAAATAGAAAACAGTTATTTTAAATTGTAATAATATTTCACAAAATTACTGTTTTTTGTTGTTGTTGTTGTTGTATTTTTAATCAAATAAATGCAGCCTTGGTGAGCATAAGAGACCTTTTTTTTAAACATTAAAAATCTTACAGATTTTGAATGGAAGTATATATAAGATAAGATAATAAGATCTTGTGAAATGAATTTGACAGGTTAACTTTGGTCAGCATGAAACGGAAGTTTAATTTTGATTGAAAGTAATGAAGACAGAACATTATTATAAAAAAAGAGAAATTTAAGACCTAAAATATTTGGGCCACTGCAACTCAAACCCTGATCAAACTTCCCTTCCTGTATGTTTCTAGTATCTCTGAGGACCTTGACTTACTGGACAGGCCAGTGGTCCTCCAGGGCTGGATTTTAGGAACCCTGATTTAGTGTTTGGCAGTTAAAAAATGTTGTCACTGATCATCTCAAGCCACCAAAACGCCGTTGTTGTGTAAATGAACAGCCAGAACACATTAAAAGTGTTCTGTTGATGTCCTGTAAGCAGACCCTAAGTTAATATCTAATGATTTTTACAACGAAAAAGCTAGACAATGACTTTCTTTTAGAGCTGCTATACAGCCAAACCAATCTTTGTTGCATTAATTTCCTATTATCACAGTAAAGCTGCTTTGAAACAATCTGTATTGTAAAAAGAACTTTATAAATGAAGGTGACTTACAGTAACTTAACTTAGTAAGCAAAATAAATCTTGACAGGGTGATCACGATCCTGTTGCAAAGCAGAGGATCTTTTATCATCCTGAACGGGGTTATTTTGCTTATATAAGCGGATTAAATCAGTACTTGTTGACTTACATTGGTGTCTTTTATTTTGCCTTTGAACTGTTTTAATCGCAACAAGCCACTTAAGATGGTGTTTCAGTGATTTTATCACAGTTAAGCGGTTTATAGGCACTCTGCTCTGTGTTGAGCATAACAACACATGGCCTCTTCATTTGTTAACGGTTCTTCTCTTTTATGCAGTATCTATCCTGGGTAAGGCCAGCTCGGTGTTTAACAGCGCTCGTAGACTGGAGGTGGTCCGGACGTGCATCGGCTTCATCTTCGACAACAAGACTCTGGAGACAGAGAAGGTGATGCAATCATTTCTGTGATGACAGAAGGATTAAACCCACACATTCACTTGTACATCTGGAAAAAGACAGCATGCAGATTAGCTCGCATTAGCGATGCCATTCGTAGCACGATAAGCAAAGCTCTCCAGCTGCAAGTCGTACAAACGTAGGAGGAAAGGGGTGAACAAACAGTCACACATATTCTTCTAATTTCCCTGTCCTTATCACTAATACTAATATTATTCTAACATTAACCATGACTGGTGTTTGTCTAAAGCATCTTAACATATTTTTAGTCTAAATAACTTTGTGCAAATTACCTGTAGCGAAGGAAATATGCTCACAGGGGATGTTTGGAGCCTGCCCTCATTTGAGATCAATCCCCAGTGTGTTTGCATTGGAATGGTAGCCAGCTACCTGCACACATTGAGTTTAAATGGTAGGTTATACAATGCAAGCTTGCATCCCTTTACAGTTGTAAAAATGTTGTGCTCGCAGCTTAACAGCTTCTCTGTGCCAGTAAAGACATCACCTCCACACAACCTCAGCCCGAGTAAACCTGAGCGGAGGGTGCTGCCTTCGTCTAGACGTAAAATCTCATCAATAACAACCGTTCTGGAATTTTAACTATGGGTCAGAGGTCAACTGGCTGGATTTAGCTGGAATGATCGCGGCCTTTGCATGCATGTATTGAAGCGAACCACTTCTGCGTCCAGATGAGGGCGGCCCAGTCTGGTTTAGGTGAATGGTACGCACTTAAAAAGCATATGTTTTAGTAATGCCTTGACTCTGCTGTTTCTTCAGACACTGCCTGCGGCTCTTCGGGCCCTGAAAGGCAAAGCGGCTCGCCAGTGCCTGACCGACGAGCTCAGCCACCACGTCCAGCAGAACCGTGCCATTCTGGACCACCAGCAGTTTGATCATATCATCCGCATGATGAACTGCGCTCTACAGGTGGGCATCAATGTTAGCAGAATTTATTACCACAGGCAGAGACCTAAAAGAAAAAAAACAGCTAATCAAGTCATTCGATTTGTCCTGGCAGAATATAGGAATGCAGGAATGCTGCAACATTAAAACATTGGATTTTACTTATTCGGGGAAGCGTTAAACATTACTTGAATTTGAAATGAATATTCACAAAAGAGTTTTATGGTAATGAAACTTTAAATTTTTGTAAAAATATTATATTTTAAATTATTTTATACATTTTTAGTAGATGGATGGATAGATAGAGTTAAAATGCAGGTTAATGGGGGATGAAGAATGTAATGCGTGTCGTGGAAAGAGTCTCTTAAAATGTATATTAAGTGTAAACCACAAACTGCCATTTAGGGAAAATCAGCAGCTCTTTGTTCTCCCTTTAAAATACTGCCGACGGGGCCTCCTGATAGGATCTATGACGTAAAGTAGGATATTAATTAAATGCAATGCCTGGAGTCTTCTTAGAAAGGGAACAGCAGATTTAGTGTTAAACAAACATCTCTGACAAGGCTAATCGAAATGAACCTTTTCCAGGTTTTTTCAGAATATTTCAGCCAGCACTGTGCCTGCATATAGCCAGCATGACTTATTACACCGTTTTATTACACTAAAGGAAATAATATTGCTTTTATTCAGAAAAGTATTATTGTTTGTCACAATTTAGAACATCTCACTGATCTATAGGTCTGCAGCTTCCTGTAAGAGGTTCGCTTGATTTATGTGAAGTTGCTTGAGTTTTGCGTAGCTATGTCTCTTTCTTGTCATAGCGCTTCATGACTTATTGTGTGTTAGTCCATCACATTCCTTTATAAACTGTCACATTGCCATTAATCTCAGAGCAGAGTAGGGTCCCGCTGGTAGTTCCTTGTGTTTTACAACTTCACGTCGGTGTGGTTAGGGGGGATTTTAATGATGCTGTGCTGTTTAAAAAGCAAGCGACTTTTATAGAGTCACTGGACATTCCCAACATACTTTCGTCACAATAATACAGACCAGCTTGGGCCATGGATGTCAACATCTGCAGACGAGAAGAGTGGGGTTGTTAGACAAAAAAAGTTTTGTACATGTGTGTGTATATATATAAAAAAGTTCAAAACCAATGGAGAGAAATATTTTCGTGTAGTTGTCATAGCTAAGCTGTACGTAGGTCTGTAATGTATTGTTTTCCATTGAGAGATGAGATACATATGTGGAGCAGCTTTCAAAAGATGAAATGCACGTGCTATCAGAGCTATGATATCTGTTAATCAAGATGAGAGACAGAAACAAGCATGCTGGGCCCAAGCAAGAGTGTTTTCATGTAGACTTCCCTCCAGAGACCGTGTCAAGGGCAAAGGTTGTTTGGCACCACAGGCAACAACTTGACATGAAACAGGGATGAAAGTGACAAGCTATATTATGTAGAAGTCTGAATAACATCGGAAAAGGTAAGCAGCATATGGACAGTCCATGTGTGTGATTGTCACTGATCTCCTCTTCTAAACCTGCTAGAAATAAATTGCCTGCGGTACGCAGAATCACAGTGTTGTTGTTTTTTTTTATTCAACACAGTTATTGTTAATGAAAGTTCATGATGTGCCATGACACAGACAAGGAAATGAGCCACTTATTCTACTACAATACAGTGCAAGACACTGCCCGGACAAAAAAAAGTTGCTGTTTCGATTTAAGCAAATGCTTAAGAGTCTATGATTGGATCATTATTCCAGTGATTATTATGTTTCTAGCATGTTATATGTTTGGCAACAGTTCTTTTAACCCTAACTGATGGTGTAGCTTTTCATTTCTTTAATAACCATGTACTAAGGATCATGGCCATATTCAAGGATGACAAAGTCAAGATTCATGAGGCTCAAACTGTGAAAGAATGGTTGTGAGGAGCATGAAGAATTATTTTCACACATGAATTGGCCCCTCTGAGTCCAGACCTTAACCCTTTAAAACCGGATGTGCCAACCGAGCTGTATTCATGTCACTGTAACTCTTCAACCGTTTGCACTATCAAAATAATTCTCTCCGTCTGCAAATGACAGCAGCGCGGGATGGAAGGATTTGAACAGAGAGATACGACGCGCGGCAGGTTAGAGTGTTTTGGATTGCATAAAACAATAAAAGAAACAAACAAACACATGGCGAAAGAAGTGTTAGACAGCAGAAGAGGGGATTGGGATGATTTTGAATGAAATCTGGGAGGCGGATGGCCGTTACTCTTTCACGCATCTAAGCATGTAGTACGTGCATGTGTATGTGTGCGTGCCTATGAATGCGTGCATGTGTATGTGTGCGTGTATGAAAAAAAGTGTCCTAAATGAAAACTGCGCAACCCAATGTCACAAAAAAGACTTGTATATATGTATTATAGTTCATTTTTCAACTTTAAAGTGTTAGTTTCTTTTTTCTAAATAAAAATCAGTACATTTATTCTTTTTTTTTATTTTTTTTTTTTGTCTATTTAAATTCTATTTACAAACTCACCACACACAATAATGGTCAATAACTGTAATTTGTTGAAAGCTTATCTTTTTCTGAAAAAGATGACACCTTGCACATGAAGATAGCACATTGTTTTAGAATTTTACAGTCAAAAAATCTAATTATGTGAAAAACACCTATTTTAGCTTCAGGTTCTAAAGTGTTAAATTCATTGAAAGTCTTTGGGATGTGCTGGAGGAGACTTTACAGAGTGCTGGACTCTTGCACTGTCAATATAAGATCTTCACTAAAAACTGATGCAGCTCTTGATGGAAATAAAAGTTGTGATGTTATTTACATCAAGTGGTGCATCAATTTTTGGACAAGATCTTGTATCTGCCGTGACTTTCAGCATTTTTCCTATAAAAACGTTTGACATGTTTAAGTTGTACGGGGCGTTAGAAAGTGACATCAACCACACAAAATCCCATTAGAACAGTCGGACTGAAATGGATTTCCAGAAATGCGCTTTGATTTCAAAGCACATATGAATTTAGCTCAAAACTGATTCCAACCAGATGTACACAAATATCGAACTTGTACTGACAGTCTACACGAGGCGTGTTACCCAGTTTTTAGAGACCTTATGAGGAATATTCTCCTTCTCATCGGAAATAGCAGAGATCATATCAATGTTGTTACTACCGTACCGATGGAAACTTTTTTTGTTTTAAGTAGGACATAAATCTTTAGGTCTCCTTTTGAAACCTTAGTCTCCTTGGAATTTGTGATTTGTTGGGGAGCTCACATAAATTTTAGGTTCCTGATAGGTATGCGTGTTTTCGAAGAACAAAACTTGCATTACAGAGCGAATAATGTGAGTTTATAGCCTTAGTATTTGATAACCTTGCTCACAAGATCAGGGAAAGCATCGCAAGAATTTTTTAATTGTCCTGTTGCGTTTCATGGTAATGTAGCGCTGCTCTTTGCACTGCTATATTGTGCAAAGGCAACAAGTGTTATAAAAGAGCTCCACATTTTCGGGATAGTTTGTCATGACTCTGTCTCATGTGTGGCGCCGAGGTCAATGAATTTGTCTCAGATGAGCTGTAAGACAAACAGAAATAGCAGATTGCCTGGACACCCTAATTGCTTTCATATTACACTGTGGGTGCTCTCATCGCCTTCGACGAAGAGCTACAACAGACAGCAGTGACGCCAGTGATTATTGAAGTTATGTTTTTTGTTACTTCATCTGCACTAAGAATAGCTGGAGACATAATCGCACATACTGTACACATGCACACGGACGTTTAAATGCTTCAGTGGAATTATGTCACGCTTGTTTTAATTCTTTGTTCCGACTACGAGTGATGCAACAAACTAGAATGTTCCCTTTAAGTCAAGTCGCATTTATTTTTACAGTAAACAATACAAAGCAGCTTCACATGAATAAAACAGTAGATGTAAATGTTGGAAAATTCATCTCTTATGAAACAAATTCATTATTATTATGATTCTACAGAAGATAAGTTTCATCTTAATTTAGTTAAAAGTTTTAAATTCAGTTCAATAACAGTGTCAATGTTGCAAAGTTCATCAATTACTAAACAAGTTCAATTATAATAGTGTCATTATTCAGCTCGAGTCAGTTCAGTGTTGATTCAGTTCAGTTCAATAACAATATCGATGTGGCAAATTTAGTGTCATTATCCAGCCCAATGTAGTTCTCATCCGATAGTGTCACTGCAGTTAAATCGATAATGTTACTGAAAATTAAACTTTAGGAACTAAATGTTCTACACTGCAAAGTGAACATCAATAATAAAGATGTGTAGTTGATAATAACGCCACCTAGTTCAATGTTTTAGTTTAGTCACACCACGTAATTTATATGAATGTGCCCGGAGACGACGGAAGCTTTCGTTTCTGCTCTGACAGCCACAAAACTTCAGCGAACACTGTGAGTGTGTGTTAGAAATCAGGAATGTTTGAGAACATTGTGGTACGTTTTTCGTCTTCACACCGTCTTTTGTGTTCTTTTTCGACGACATGAGCGTTTACACTATGAAAGCAATCCGGTCGAATGCGTTTTCACTACCTCTGGAAGTGGTCGACAGTGGACAAGCTCAAAACGCTTTAGATCCCGTTCACACCTGTATTTAGCACAAATGCACATTTTTGTAGTTTACATGTAGGCGTTAATGGTATCGTTTCCAAAAACATGCACTTTTCTAAAGTTTGAGATTTAGGCTATTAATTATTAATAAATTAATCAGATTAATTAAATTTAAAGGTTAAAGGGGTCATATAATGGTACATGCACTTTTACAAGTTGATTGTACTGAAATGTGTGTTGGCAGTGCCTGTACACAACCATCATATAATGATAATCCATCCAGTGGTCTTTTTTTAATCTCCTTATATGTTTTCCCCCGTCTCAAATCGAGCCGTCTGACCGTGTGACGTCACACGGTTGGACGCTCCTCCCACGATTGTTAATTGACAGCAGCGTTTCAACACAGACCCGCCCTGAGCGAGCTGTCATCATAGTCCGCGCGGACATTCTTGGGTGTAATAACGAACACAGCAGTCATTTTGATGTTCCTAAATCCGAACCACCGAAGACGCAGTGGCTGAGTTTTGTTTTCGAAGGGAATATTCTATAATATGCTTTCATGTTTGCGCAAATAATTTCTCACCAGACTGCTTTATAAACGAGGGTCAGTATAAAGCTGGTTTTGCTAAGAAGCTGCTCCTGAATAAAGGATCGGTACCAACTATTCGTGTTCCTGCTAAACCTCCAGAAGAACTGAAGTGAGTGTAACATTTTATTAACCTTTATATTAATCTTTGCAAATCGCTTGCACGCTTCACGATGAATGCGGCTAAGGTTTACACTCAGGGTACATTACGGCATGTTTTCTATGTACAACGTTCTCAATATAATTCATAATCCCAAGTTTATAATGAACAACGCGTTATGGTTATTGTGTTATTATAAACTGTGTACGCACAGAACAGAGAGGCGGGGTGAGCAAAGCTCATTATCATTTAAAGACACATGCACTAAAATGGCGTGCTGAAAACAGAGCTGTTTCTGACCAGGTAAAATGAGTGTTTTCTTACAATACCAATGAGAATTTCTAATTAAAGTGTATTACAAACTTTTCATTTAGACCCTAAAGAATCATGTACAAACATTGCATTATATGACCCCTTTAAAAAAAACAAGTTATATTTATTTTGTAATAATCATGAAGAAAAAAATCATGATAAGTGATGATTAATCACATAAATTCTTTAAAAGGTTTATAGTCTGATTTGTTTTTAAATATCTGTGAAGGAAAGCATCAAGATATGGAAATACTTAAAACTGTGTGCATTCCATTTGTATTGTGATCGTAGCAAACAAGAAAACACGCTTGTGACATACATTCCTACTTCCCTGAATCATCACATTGCTTTTATTTAAATGCTAGATGACATTTTTATTGTTTGTTATAATATGTAGACAATTTAGTTTTCGTCAAAACATGCGTATGATCTCAGGCGTCTGGACTGCGGGTCCATCTGTTTGAGATCGGCCGGTTTGTGTAGCGTGTGACGGATGAAGACAGAGCCGTGGTACCACATCCCTCCTTCGCAAAACTCGCGATCCCAGTGGAGCTAGCCTGATTTTATGCAACTTCTCGGAAAATCAGAGAGCTGTTAACAAATATTTGTTGTGCATTCTTCGGGTGTTTGCTGTTGATGCTCCAGGTTCAACTTTAGACGAAAGAATGGTGCCGGAGTCAGTGCTCTTGAACTTGTTCTTATCTCGCCGGGCTATAAATGATAGACCTTATCATGTTTAAAACAAGCGCATAACAAGACCATTAATAAGCCTAATTTCCAGAATCTTGTTTTCTTCTGCTGTGTCCAGCTGTGTCGGGTTCTGGTGCAGAGGTCTGGCATGCTCTGAAGTGGAGATGCACTATGGCATCCCAGTCATTTCCTGAGCCGCAGGGTTATGGGCCAGCTTTATCGGCAGGGGGCCCTTGCAAACACTTACTCAGCCTGTCAGTCACACATTTGTTTTATGCTTTGCTGGGGGTGAAGGGAAGTAGATCAGAGCTTTGCACATCCATTCTGCAGGCGTTTTGAACAACGCAGTAAAGCAGCCTTTGCCGAAGGTGCTCTGTAATCATTCAATTAAGTCAATAGTTCACATGAAAATCCTCAAGTCTTTTCATCATCTACCCACCACATGTCATTTGAAACCCACATGAATTTCTTTTGCCTGTGGAGCGCAGAAGCACAATGTTTCATGTGTGCTTCTTACATTAAGTTAAGCTAAGTTAATGACACATACAAGGAGATGAGTCACTTACTTATTCTATTCTTATTATATCTGTTTAAAGAATATTATGTATATAAACACACTGCCGTTCAAAAGTTTGGGATCGGTAAGATTTTTGTATGTTTTCAAAAGAAGTCTCTTATGCTCACCAAGGCTGTATCTATTTGATTAAAAATACAACAACAACAACAACAACAACAAAAAACAGTAATATTGAGAAATATTATTACATTATTATTATTTAAAGTAACTGTTTTCTATTTTAATATATTTTAAAAATGTATTCCTGTGATGCAAAGCTGAATTTTCAGTCATTACTCAAGTCTTCTGTGTCACATGATTCTTCAGAAATCATTCAAATATGATGATTTGCTGCTCTAGAAATGTTTATTATGATTATCAATGTTGAAAACAGTTATGTAAAAATCAGCATTCCTAATATATATATATATATACACTCACCTAAAGGATTATTAGGAACACCTGTTCAATTTCTCATTAATGCAATTATCTAATCAACCAATCACATGGCAGTTGCTTCAATGCATTTAGGGGTGTGGTCCTGGTCAAGACAATCTCCTGAACTCCAAACTGAATGTCAGAATGGGAAAGAAAGGTGATTTAAGCAATTTTGAGCGTGGCATGGTTGTTGGTGCCAGACGGGCCGGTCTGAGTATTTCACAATCTGCTCAGTTACTGGGATTTTCACGCACAACCATTTCTAGGGTTTACAAAGAAATGTGTGAAAAGGGAAAAACATCCAGTATGCGGCAGTCCTGTGGGCGAAAATGCCTTGTTGATGCTAGAGGTCAGAGGAGAATGGGCCGACTGATTCAAGCTGATAGAAGAGCAACTTTGACTGAAATAACCACTTGTTACAACCGAGGTATGCAGCAAAGCATTTGTGAAGCCACAACACGCACAACCTTGAGGTGGATGGGCTACAACAGCAGAAGACCCCACCGGGTACCACTCATCTCCACTACAAATAGGAAAAAGAGGCTACAATTTGCACGAGCTCACCAAAATTGGACAGTTGAAGACTGGAAAAATGTTGCCTGGTCTGATGAGTCTCGATTTCTGTTGAGACATTCAGATGGTAGAGTCAGAATTTGGCGTAAACAGAATGAGAACATGGATCCATCATGCCTTGTTACCACTGTGCAGGCTGGTGGTGGTGGTGTAATGGTGTGGGGGATGTTTTCTTGGCACACTTTAGGCCCCTTAGTGCCAATTGGGCATCGCTTAAATGCCATGGCCTACCTGAGCATTGATTCTGACCATGTCCATCCCTTTATGACCACCATGTACCCATCCTCTGATGGCTACTTCCAGCAGGATAATGCACCATGTCACAAAGCTCGAATCATTTCAAATTGGTTTCTTGAACATGACAATGAGTTCACTGTACTAAAATGGCCCCCACAGTCACCAGATCTCAACCCAATTGTATAAACCCAATTGGGTTTCGTTCCCCTCCTTGTACTGTATCCATGTGATATCCGTGCAGAACAAATAAATAAAAATAAATAAATAAATAAATAAAACCCAATAGAGCATCTTTGGGATGTGGTGGAACGGGAGCTTCGTGCCCTGGATGTGCATCCCACAAATCTCCATCAACTGCAAGATGCTATCCTATCAATATGGGCCAACATTTCTAAAGAATGCTTTCAGCACCTTGTTGAATCAATGCCACGTAGAATTAAGGCAGTTCTGAAGGCGAAAGGGGGTATTAACACAAACACAGTATTAGTATGGTGTTCCTAATAATCCTTTAGGTGAGTGTGTATATATATATATAGTCCACATCCTTTTCAGGAAATGATATAGGCCTATTTTACTATGATTTCCTACATTCTGCTTGTACAACAACCATAACAGATGACAACAACAAGCACATCTCTTCTTCCAAATCGAGTGGCAGAGCAAGTACGTTACATTGTGTCGACATCTTTACATTCAAAAACAAACTATTTGTGAAATCAGATACTAACAGATCTGCAGAAATTACGTATAGCACATATTGCGAAGTTCTCTCAAGCGTTTCAACAGTTTCTGGGTGAGCGATTCCTTTGAAGTAAACTTGTTATTTGCTCATTCAAATGAGTCCTGTGATAATCATTTGCAAGGCACACTGGGGTCTCACACCATCTATTTTTTATAGAAGTCTAGGTGAACCACCTGCTGATTTCATTTCTTTTCCTCATTTGTCTGCAGTTGTTTTGCCACCGCTCCATGTGAACTCGAGAGCAGGAGACCCACTGTGCTAAATTCTTTTTCTTGGAAAAAGAGCATTCAGTGAGTGATATCTGACTTTGCAGTCAGATGAACTTACGCAATGCTCTGTGAAAGCTGCAGAAATAAATGTGCTGGGAAGTTGTGAAGTGCATCATTCCCATGTTGAATAAGTGCAGCTTCTTTAGGACACCTTCCCATGAGGCCAGGTAAACAGGAGGAGGCCACAGGATTCCAGGTTTGGCTCAGCCTCATTGGTTTAAAGGGATAGTTTGCCCAAAAATGAAAATTGTGTCATCATTTACACACCCTCATGTTGTTCCAAACCTGTATGAGATTCTGTCTTCTGTACAACACAAAAGAAGATATTTTAAAGAATGTTGGCAATGATCAAACAGTTGACGGTAGCCATTGACTTCTATTGTATGAAAAAAATACTATGGAAATCAATGGCTACCGTCAACTGTCTGGTAACCAACATTTCATAAAATATATTCTTTTGTGTTCAACAGAAGAAGGAACTTCATACAAGTTTGGAACAAATTGAGGTTAAGTAAATGATGACAACATTTTTATTTTTGGGTGAACTATCCCTTTAACAAACAATTGAGATAGGATACATTATTGTAATAAAAGTAACTAAAAGTAGTGCTTGTCTGTATAAAAGTAACCACACTTCTAGGATGCTGTGGATGGTTGCTAAGGTGTTCTGGGTGGTTGCTAAGAGGTTGCTTGGGTGTTCTGGCTCGTTCCTTTCCTTTTCAAATGAAAAGAGCCCAACCCTGAGTCTCTATGATATCTTGGTCTCTAGATATGGCTCTGGTCCCTCTTTAAATGCCAGAGTGTGGGTTTTTTCCATCTGCCAAGCATAAATTGTAAGTTTGTTTGCTTGGGAAAAGTACATCTGTCCTCAACATGCTACATTTGAGGTACACTGCTGTAAAAAAAAAAAAGTTTGTAATAATTAAGATTAACAATTTGATAACAATTTAGATTTACAATAAGATTAACAAACTGTTTTATGTTTGAATATATTTTAAAATGTAATTTATTCCTGTGATGCAAAGCTGGATTTTTAGCATCATCACATGTTCCTTCAGAAATCAATCTAATATTTCTAGTTTAGATTTTCCAATTATTCCGCAATTATTCCAAACTTTTGACTGATAATGTATCAGTCATGTACTTACCTCAAGTTTATAGTCAGCATGAAACTGAAGTTGCGATAATCTTTTCTACCCTATTGTGATGTATATACGAGTGAAACGGCTTCTCAAACTAGAAAAAAATGTAGGGCGGGTCTTGATTTTGTCTGTGGTGAATTGATTTGATGGTTGGATGGTTGTGGTTTGCTATTGGTGGATCTCATGTGAGTGACAGGTTGCCCCGTCCTCGTGCCAGTAACCACATCATCAGAGAAGAGAAGAGATGTCGCTGCAAGAGGGAGGGGAAGTTATTTTGACTAAAGGGCACATGTGTTTTTTTTTTTTTTATGATGTGCACATGATAAATCATGTATGATAAATACTGCAATATTCCATAAAAAAATTGAAATGGTCAATTGAGATTTCATGGTCACTTTAAGGTTCAAAACCCTAACCCTAAGCATGAGTGTTACAACATTAATAGCATACTTTTTTTTTTCTTTTTTTTTACAATTAAATTAGGTTGACCACAACTTCTGTTTTACAGAGAAGCAATTTTGTCATGTGCACAAAGTCTGCATTTGGACTTCTAAAACAAAGCCATTCCTAGAAAGCAATCAAAATAAAGGTTTTGGTTTACAGAAGTTGACACGTTGCCTATATTGGAGTAAAACAGGATGCAAGTGAGTCACATCATATGCCTGCAGATCCCGTAGCAGAACGGGAATGTGACACGTCAGTCCCCTGAACTATAGGGACCGACGTGTCACATTCCACGTTCTCTTCCATTGACTTCCACTCAAACTGCTCACACTTGTGCAGCAGCACGTATAGTTTGTGGTGAGTCACAGTCACTCAACATCCTCCCTTCTGCCTGAATGAGTAAAGATGAAGACAAACAACACTCTTCTGACCTTTCCTGAAGTCTCTCGGTGACACAATAATTCACACCATTACTGGCCTGTACAAAGGGTATGTGTGTGCTTACTGTACATACTGAGCTGAATACGTGTTAAAGAAGATCAGTGTAATGGGTCAATGACATACACAGTAAGAGTGTCCACAATAAAAATTGGTTTTATATACGGTAAAAACTTTTTTTTAATATCATTACATATTATTCCTACATTTTTCACACCACATCACATTGTCTAGCAGTAGTTTTCAGGTAAAGAAATTGAATAAAGTAATCAAATGTAAAATGACACTGCATAGGGCCCTATCTTACACCCGGCGCAATGTTGCACTTTGCTTATCTCATCTACACACAGACGCAGCAGTTTTCATTTTTACAAAACCATTATTACATGGAAATCATTGTTGTGACCATGAAGATGTGAAAAAATAGGCATAAATCTAGCTTACACATTTACCCTAATTTGGGTGGGTTTCTCCCATCCCCAATGTCACTTCTCTGTCTTTTACAGCCCTGACGAGAACGTCGGTCTCCTCGGCTGTGAACCGCTCCTGGCGTGCGCCTGGCAAATCCGCTGTTATAGTAGGAATCCGCTATGGAACAAGCGCGCCTGCTCTTAAAGGGAATGTGAGATGTCGCTCTGATTGGTTTATTTCACGTTACGCCCAAACCACACCTATGAATAATGAAGCTACTTCAGACCAACCCATTTTAGATTAAAATAGGGCCCGAGGTGTGTTCTGGCGCATTGTTGGCGCGTTGTTATTTTGAGGCAACAGAAATAGACTGCACCATTGACCAACTGAAACCTGGTCTAAAGTCAATGGAGCAATTTTTATTTAATTTTTTTTTTATTTAATGAGCGCGTTAGTAATGTACGCCTATAGGCGGGTCCACAACACGCGCACACTCAAGCAGAGGGGACAACACACAGGGACGCACAGCAGCACACAAACATGCCAAATATTTAAAATAAAAGGATTACAATGTAAAAGATTATTATTGTGTACATAAAGATATGGTGGAATCCGGCTTGTCCCGTAGATGGTGTGCTTGCGCACTTTTACCTTGCCCATGAGCAGTTCCATTTGCGCTCTGGAGACGCCTTCGGTCTTTCCACTATCAAATTCCGTCATGTAAATAGCGAATCTGCCATGGCGCGAGCGCAACTGGCATTTAAAGGGAATGGGAGATGAGACTCTGATTGGTTTATTGCACGTAAAGCCCAGAGCACACCCATTACTCATTAAGAGAATAGGGACAACCCTTTTAGACCATGCGCCGGGAGCACCGACCATTTTCCTCGTCGTTAAACTAGCAAAAGTGGATTCGGACACGCCCTAAGTGAACTTGCGCCCTGCGCTTTAGACCATGCGCTTAGATAATTAAAATAGGACCCATAGGCCTCATTTACACTGCAGGTCTTGATGCCCAATTCTGATTTGTTACCTTTATCAGATTTTTTCGATTGCCCGTTTACACATTCTTTCAGTTGTGACCCATATCCGATTCATGTGTTTACACTTGATATACTATCTGAAACATCACGCATGCTTAAAGGGGGTTCTTGCACAGATGGATGAACGTGAAATATGCTTGATGCAAGCTTTGCGATATAGCCGAAGTTCACCAAACATCACTATGACTGAGGCGGAGGAGGACGAAAAGGGCCATCATCATTGCGCATATGCTTCAGTTATTGTGCAGTGGGTCCGAAATTTTAGGATGAGCAAGCCAACCTTTGATATGTTGTGTCAACGTTTGTCCACATTCCTTTGATATGTTGTGTCAACGTTTGTTCACGTTTCGTCGGGCCATCTGTCCCTTTGCAGATGCGTGTCTGGGTTGCTCTCATGACAGTCGCATTGGCACATATCTGATTTATATCAGATTTATTTCCTCATATGAATGAGGCCTGAAACCGATCTGGAAATATCCAAATGCATGCGTTTTTTTTTTCCTGTTTACACTGTCATAGAACACATCTGATCTGTGTCACATGAGAGCGAAAAATCGGAATTGGGTCACATTTCACTGACAGTGTAAACGAGGCCTTAGTCTTCATAGTATAAATTAAATATGGATTAAACTTCTAAACTGTCCTTGTCGAGCCCAGTCATAAAAAGGTCAAATTATATGATATTTTAAAAAAGACATATTGACCCCTCTGTTATGTAATTCTCTGTTGTTGTTTTCCTTTCTTTTTACATGTTGGTTGTACCACACTACTTTTTTGGCAAACTTCTGATAGGGTTCTTCTGACTTAGGCCAGTAAACAACCAGTAAGCATCATGATGAGTTTTTCCCAGACAAGCACCACTGACATTTTCTTCAGGAAAATCTAGTCTGAGCAGCAGGATAATTTCCCCCTGCAGAATAATTGTGATCTTTTAATGGTAAAGGATTACAGTCTTTGCTCCGAGTTAATTTCCAGTGATTTAATTGTGTACAGAAACTTCGAATGTTGGAATGTTTCAGCTCTCCTGGCAAACGAGAGAGAAATAACGCATGCTGCATCATCCATGGGGGGCCAGGCATGTGAGATCTGTGCAGGAACCGATGTTTTAGATTTACTGCTGTCTTTACATTTAGATGTGTATGCCAGGATAGGGAGCAGAGGTGGTGGCTGGTTTTTGTATTGAAATATAATCCTGACACTGCTTACAACATCTTCATTCCTATATAAGACAATATAGAACATATATAAGTGACAAATCTTGATAAATAAACGTGCCTTCATCTACTTAACTGACTTTTGCAGTGCCACATCATCACACAACAAATCATCAGAGGCAGGGACGTTTCACGGAGCTATAAAACCAATAGCTATTTTTTCATTAAAAAGCAGTCATCTGGCTTTGACTATTTCCAAGATCCTCATAAAATATAATATGTCACTCCCACACCAGTTTATCTTTTTATGCAACAACCCAAGTTTTGATTTAATAGCTTTGTTCAGTTTAAATGGTACGATGTCATTTCAGTTAAGAATTTAAAATATGAAATGACTTCTAAATTGAAAATTGGAACAGCCGGAAAACTGTGTCGGAGGCAAGATTTTGTAAAATATTAAAAGCATATGCATGAAAACAGCTCGAAAGCATACAAATCCAACTGAATGGAAGCCAAACCTCTTTTAAATACGCATGACTTCTTTGCCCATATGTACATGTTTATTTATTAAAGAAAAAATGTGATTTATGGACATGCAACCAATACTTTGACATACCTAATAACATGGGAAAATAGCAAGTGATGTCATGTTTTGTGCACAATTGGCCAAAGCTTCAGCTTATGTGCTTCAGTGATATCATCTAACATCTCCTCGTCTCTCTGTTTACTCCAGGACTGCTCCAGCTCAGAGGAATACACTGTGGCCGCCGCATTGCTGCCCCTGACGACGGCCTTTTACCGGGTAAGTAACAGTTGAGGTCAGACTGGCAGCAGACATACTGGCAGCTCTAGTTACTGGATCTTAATCATAGCACATCAACACTGGCACCGAAACTCACTAATGCTGGAAGAAGGGGGCACTTTCCACCTGTCTCCATCTGCTCAGTTCAACTCTTAACGCCCTGATATACTTCTAGCGAAATCGAAAAACGAACTGGTGTGACGTCATTTCAAACAAAATCAGGCCAAAACGAAGTTCGTTTGGAGTTCGTTTCGAGAGTTCGAAACTGCTTGCCAAAGCGAACTTGAAAAAGTGATGACACAATAGGTGGGTGTGGCTCTGAGGCTCCGCCTTCTTTGATGTGCAACTCTTCTCGGTTTCATTTCTTCTGTTTAGTCCATCGAGGTCAGATGCGAGTAAAAACATGAACACATTGGAGAGACGCTTTATAGCAAAGATTGATATTAATCAATCTATTGTATAATTTACTATGTAAATAAATGTGACGTATTTTATCCCTAAGCGAAGAACGAAAAATAACTTTGCAGTAGAACTTCGGCTTTAGGCTTTATTATCCTCTCCATTCAGCTCATCACTGAAGGAAATCCTTAACTAGTGTGACAGTCACTCTGGCATAGTTTGGTTTCGCCGTGGTTCAGTGGGAAAAGGGGAAGGCAGAGGCTGCAGGGATTTGGAGAGTGTCTGGCTTTCAACACCGATCCATCACGTATCCACATTATTGTTGTCATAGAGACAGACACAACTGACTCTGTTGCTTTTTAATTATGGGTTGCTTTACGATCCGTCCTCAGTGACTCACTCTGCACAGAGAGACGTGATGAAATCAGATATCAGGTTGGTGACCCTCGTGTTCATTTGTAGGACAATAGCGCTTGTAACAATAGCAACTGTAACACTACATTATACATTTGCATAGTCAATATAAACCAAATACTTATAAGATAAGATTGTTTCTTCCATCCAGGGATAGGTTTAAATTCCTTTGGGATTGTAATTCCTGCAGGAAAGTATCAACAGTGGTTAGCAAATTAGATTTTTGTCAGACTTTGTAAACTTGTCAGAACTTGAATTTCATACCTTGAAGAGGTTAGAAAGAACTTCAGATCTTCCAGGAAATTGCATGTATTTAAAGTATTTGTTAGCACATTGCTATGATGTTGCTAGGGCTTTCTGGGTGGTTGCTAGGGCATTGTTACTCTATATGGTTGCATACTGGGTAGGGCTACATGATTTGGGGAAAAAATCTTTGCTTTTAATAAAAATTGAAAATTTGATACAAATTGTGAGTATGTGCATTGGGTTACCATTTGGGTTACCAGCACCAAATCCAAGCCTATTCATGCACACCCACAATGTAATATC